>NW_006159813.1:2210037-2233656 GCF_000334495.1 Tupaia belangeri chinensis
CCCTTCTCCTCCATTCTCCTCTCGGGATCTTGGGCACACACACACACATGTGCCCGGTGTGAGTTTAAGCCACTGGGTCTGGGGCTCGAACCGCAGTCAACTGCATGGGAGTCCAGCAACATAGCCATTACACCAACTCCTGGTCTCAGATAATTCTTTTACAAAAACATTTTTTTTAATTGCCAAAGGACTCATGCACCCACCAGAGACAGAGGCTCACCAGAGGGTGAGCAGAAAGCAACCCTAGATGAGACATGGTCACGCTGCACTCCCTTCTCCTCTGTTCCTCCCTCCTGTTAGGGTTTTGGGCATGCACACCCATGTGCCTGGCACGTTTCTTCAGTCACTGGGCCGGACTCCAACCATGACTGGCCATGTGGGATCTGGCTCTTGCTGAGCCATAGGGCCAGCCCAACTTCCACTTTTTCTTTTCTTTTTTTTTTCCTACCAACTTCCACTTTTTAAAAATGAAAAACAAGTGACGTCAGAAGGGCAGTAGCGGGACAGGCACTTGACCCAGCTCGCTGTTCTTCGGCGGCTGCTTCCTGTCTGGATGTACAGCTGGGCAGGAGGAGAAGCAGCAGCCCCCTGACAGTCTGGTTCCCCCCAGGTTTGCCTGGTTAAGTGCAGGGTCCCTTGATGGCAGGACAGTGGTTAGGGGAAGTGTAGACCAGGAGTATCCCAAGGCAGCTGACGCCCACCCCACGCACAGCACAGCGGGATGCAGAACAGTCCTGTGAGTGGACAGCGGGGTTCGCGTACTCCTGACTCATGCTGGCCTGTCCCCCACAGCAGAGCGCAGTCCCCACAAACACCACGGAACCTAGCCTCGGGGTGATGAGTGGTGTAAACGGTCAACCTGGACAGTTACCCGAAACCACCCGTCCATCTGTCGCTTCCATCAGAGGACATTCTCCGTGGTTCAAACCAAACTTCCAGACAGGCTTGGAATGCTGCATGTGTGTGCGTCGGGGACTTCCTGTGTGACGGTTTGGGGCATGACGGCCGGTGCTGCTGTTACCATCTGTCCTGGCTGTGCCGGGGTGGATTCCCAGGGGCCCAGAGCATTTCCTGCAATAAAATCCGAATCTGGGATCAGGTGGATTTCGCCTCCCCCTCCCCCCCACACACCTGCCTCCATCGATCTTGTGTGGCCGCCTGATCATGGTAGAGGCTTGTGTAGCTAAGCCTAGGGAGTAGAGCCCTGGCGCCCGCTCTGCAGACACCTCTGTTACCCTCCCTGCCCATGAGGCATGGCATCTGCCGTTCTTGTGCCCTCGGGCCAGCTGCGGGGTCCCGCTCGAGTTTGGTTCCTGTCGTGACCTTTACCCTGTACCTTGACCCCTGCACACATGGGCCTTACCAGCCGCACCTAGAGCCCGGTTTCTCTGGACGCTTCGTGTTCCAGGAAAGTCAGATTTCCCTCCTTTCTCCCGCTGTGGTTTCCGAGCACGAATTTGCAGCCTCCATCTGCTTCCTCCCTGTCCAGTAAGAGGCGGATTTCCCAATGCCGAGAGTCAGCAGGGATCCGGGCTTCCGGAGAACTCGGTCTGCCCTCTTCAGGACTGTGGCTGGAGGCGTCCCTCCTTTGTAGGTCAGAGACTCCATCCCATCCCACCAGGGCCTCAGGTCGGGTCAGGTCAGGCCTGCAGCCTGTGAGGAATGTGGGGCTAGAACCTGGAAATCTCAGGGGCCTGCCGTGAGCTTTGGAGCTTCTGTGTATGAGGCAGGCCCTCCCTAGACCACTCCTTATTGTAAGAGGTGCCAACAGTCTGAGGACACCAGCTGTCGAGAGGCCCCAGCGTTTCCTCAAGCCCAACTCAGCATTTGACTTCTAAGTCTGGTGAGACGAGAAGACCCAGGGCTGGGTGGTGTGGAGCTTGTAGGGACGCGAGAGTGTCATTGTCAGTGAGTGTCATTGTCAGTCCAGGGACCCAGGTCTCTGCCTCTTCCTCCCTCCGTTCTCAGAGCTCCTGGTTTCCCTGTTTCAGAAGGTCTGCACTTCCCAGCTCGCTCTCTCTTCAGAAGGCTTATCGGAACGTAGGCAGGCAGGGAGTCATCTGGAACCCACTTCAGTTGATTTTCTCAAAGCAAAAGCAAATCAGTTGGAAATGTCAATACTGGACAACTGATTGCCAAGGACGGTGTCAGCCCAGCCCCCAGTTATGGAAAGCACATGAGGCTTAAGAGTTGGCCGAGGGACCAGTTGTTGGTATAACGGCTCGGTCGCTGGACTCCCATGTAGTCAACTGCGGTTCGAGTCCTGGATGGACCTGGTGGCTTAAACTCACACCGGGCGCGTGTACTGTGTGCCCAAGATCCCAAGAGGAGAATGGAGGAGAAGGGATTGCAGCATGGCCATCCCCCCTGGGGGGTGATTTCTCGCTTTCTATCTCTCTGTCTCTCTCTGTCTTTCTGGCGAGGGCATGTGCCCTATAGAAAAAAACCTCTCCCCCCACCAAAAAAAAGTCAGCTGAGGATGGCTCCTGGCTCAGGCTTACAGGTCCCCAGTGCGTGCATGCACTCTGCTGTCCTCGTGCCCACAAATGGGGTGGGGGACAGCACTCACAGAGGAAGAAACCCAGAACCTCTAGCTTTTTAGCTCACTAGAGTCAGCACTTAGGTGCCATCTGTGGCTGTCCACTGAGGCAACCTGTAGGTCCCGTTGACTGTGGGTTGGGGGGTGTCTCTCTCTCTCTCTGTCTTCCTGTTGTCTGGTTTGATACCTACGGTGGAGACCCTATCTAACTTTTGTCTTCAGATGATTCTCAGGCCACCTCTGGGAGGTCAGAGGTCAGTGCCTGGGCAGCCCTGTCTTGCTTCATGGTGCTCATGCCAGCCTTCTCTGAATACTGGAGCTCCCTGGGGGTGGGGCACTTTGGGCGGGGCACTTCAGTGACCTGGCTTTTTAGATTCCTCCAGAGGTTCTAGAGATGGGTGGAAGTGGAGGTGGTGACAGGTTGCCCAGGGACAACAGCTGAAAGCCATTGTTCTTCTCCCTGTGGGGTGTCCTGGAAGAATGGGGCTGAGCTTGCCTCTGGCAGAGCTGTCCTCAGGGACTCTACCCTACCTGCCCATGGGGCACACTGATGGGATGGCTCCCGGCCTCTATGGGTCTGGAGACCCAGCTCTTTGTAGAAGCTCCTTCATGGCACCCTGCTGGGCTTGAGGCCTCAGGGCAGGACCTTAGGGGACTCTTCCTTGGACTTGCTTTTCTGGGAGCTGGTATTGTCACCATTGCCAGTTCTGAGCCTGCAGGGCTCTCAGATAGCTGTGACTTCCCAGCAGGGAGTGGAGCCAGCCCCAGGGTGGGGGGCGCCTGGGCCCCACAACCTTTCTCTCTCCCTCTGTCCTTGCACGCAGTGAGTGAGCTGGGCTCGCCTGCCCGTTCTCCAAGGAGGACTTGGAATGAACCCGAGGCACAGAGGGGTGAGGTCAGTGGTTTGCTCGGCAAGAAGGCTGAGTTAGTGACGACCTGTCACCGCTCCAGGGATCCCCGGCTGATCCCTGGCTGCAGTCCCTGGCTCCAGCTCCTCCCCCTCCCGCCCTTACGGGAGATGAAAACGATGATGTAGATGTATTTACTGAGTGTCTCCTCTGTCAGAGCCGGGACACTGGTTCCCCAGCCGCTGCAGTGGCTTTGGCTACTTCATCCATTACTCGCCATATGCCCTAGGCGATGTTAGAGTCCACAGAAACCCAGAATCATCTAGTGAACTGTCACCAGGCTGCGGAGTGGTGGATGGAAACCCACCCACTTTGCTATTAGAGGCCCGTTCTTCCCACTCTACCACACTGTCATGTGGTACGGGGTGCCACGAGGGTGTACAAAGGCCTGTGTGACCGTCCCAGCTCCCGAAGTCACCTGTGTAGACACATCTGAGGTATGGATGGGGTGGCCTTATGTGTAGACAGTGAGGGCTTCATGGTGCCCCTTAAAATGTCCACTGAAAGGACCAGCAGGTGGTGTAATGGTTACATTGCTGGACTCCCATATAATCAACCACAGTTTAAGTCCCAGAGCCAGTGGCTTAAAACGCATGCCGGGCACATGCCCAAAATTCCAAGAGGAGAATGGAGAAGGGATTGCAGCATGGCCATCCTCCCTGGGGGTGGTGATTTCTCTCTTTCTGTCTCTTTGGCACCGTATAGCAAAAATCTCTCTAAAAAACAAAAATTGTTCATCGAGCCGGGTATGGTGGTGTGCACCTTCAATCCCAGCTATTTGGGAAACCGAGGCAAGAGGACTGTGAGTTCAAGGCCAACCTGGGCTACATAGTAAGACTCTTACTCTAAAAAAAAAAAATTATCTATGAAAGTCCCCAAGTGCAAAAGTCTCTTTGAAGACTCTCTCTTTTTACATTTTATTAATCTATTTTTACATTTATGGTTGAGCATGTGTGTACACTTAGAGAAGGGGGCATACTCTCCACAGGGCTCGGTCCAGGCCTCCCATCCACCAGGATCTTGGATGTGCACATGCGTGTCCAGTATGTTTTTAGGCCAACCCGGCTGGAGACCTAAACTGCAACTGGTCTCTGTCCTCCAGCTTCACAGTCCAGCATGCTTCTGGGCCATCCTTTTATTTATTTATTCATTAATTATTATTATTATTTTTTAAATATAATTATTTATTTTATTTATTCATAAATATTATTATTACTTTTAAAATTTCTTCCTTTCATGGGATACAGAAGAGAGAGACAGGCATCCTCGACAGGGTCTCACTCGGCCGCCATCTTTCCCCTAGTGTCCCAGCCAGCCAGGGTCACAGTGCACACGCCTGCACTTGGAGTGTTCAGGTCGACCTGGTCTCCCATGCGAGTCCCAGATTGCACACTTGCGCCACCACAGCCGGGCTCGAAGCCTCTCTTTTTCTCACAGTTTCACTTGCATTTTGCTTTTGCCTCCATCATGTAGCCCGTCATGTAAATTTCTTCCTCCCAAATTGATCTGATCCTCAGAAAGTGCTCCAGGTCCATCCTGGGGTGACTTCCTCTGCCCTTAGCCTCCGTCTGTCCCCTGAGGGATGGACATCCCAGAGTGCGAGGCTGGAGCGAGGTGAAAGATGGTGGTGAAGAGCACACTTGGTATTGTGAGGGGAGCTGGGAAGAGAAGGGGGAGCCCAACTTGTCTAGAGAGGAGGGTTGCAGTGAGGACCCAGCGAGGTCGTGAAGGTCATTTGGGGCCATGTTCTGAGGCTTGGGACCTCGAGGCCAATCTCAGGAGTTCTATCAGAGGCCTGTAAGGGTGTCCATGCTGTGGGGATCCAAAAAAAAGGTTCCTGCCTGCAGAAAGTCTGCAGCCTAGTAGGAGAAACCATAGTGAAGTGTCAGGTGCACACACAAAAAGGGGGCATTCCAGGACCAGCTGGTGGCATGGTGGTTAAGGCAGCTGGATCCTACATGGCCGACTGCATGGTTCGAGGCCTGGACCTGGTGGCTTGAGAAACACACCTGGTTGGGGCCAGCAGCTAGTGTGGTGGTTAAGGGCACTGGACTCCCACATGGCTGACCACAGTTCAAGTCCTGGACCTGGTGGCTTGCTTCCTCACTTTTTTCTCTTGCTTTGTCCCTCTCTGGTCAAATTAAAAATAAATAAATAAAGTTAAATAAAATAATTCTTTTTAAAAAAGAAAGAAAGAAAAAAACACGCCTGCCTTGTGTACGTGCATACCCAAAATACCTCAAGAGGTGAATGGAGGAGAAGGGATTGAGGTGTGGCCATCCCCTCTGTGGGGTGCTTTCTCATGTTCTCGCTCCCCGTGTCTCTCCAGTGATTGTACTTGCCCTACAGCAAATTAAAATAAATAAACAAGTAAAAATAAAAAGGAGGAGGTTCCAAAGGTGTCTGTGAGAAGGGTTGAGTTGGGAGCACACCCAGAGCCGGGCACTGTGAGCGCGTTGAGAGGGACTGAGCATGCGTTTGGCTGCCGGGCCGAGTTGTTGGAAACAAGGGGTGAAAAGAAGGGGAGGCGAGTAATGACGGAGAGAGGCTCTGGGCAGGAAGAGTCGACAGGACTCCACCGCTGGGAGAGGGCCTGAGCGGTTGTGGGTCCTTTAGGAAGGAGAACCAGAAAATCGGGCGAGGGAGAGCTGGTTCAGGAAGTGACCCCATCTGCCCAAGGGAAGGGAAGCACTGGCCTGTTCCGTGGTCGTCTTTGGCTGTGTTCATTAATTGGAACTTAGCTTGGGGGCCCAGTGCTGGCATGGTGGTCACGCAGTGCTCTCCATGGCTGACCCACGTAGGTTCTAGGTTCACACCTGGAGACTCCTTTTTTTTTTTTTTTTGGAGAGGTTTTCGCTATAGGGCGTTTGCGCTCGCCAGACAGACAGAGAGAGACATAAAGACAGAAAGCGAGAAATCACCCCCCAGGGGGGATGGTCACGCCACAATCCCTTCTCCTCCATTCTCCTCTCGGGATCTTGGGCACACACGCACACGCACCCGGCTGAGTTCTAAGCCACCGGGTCCTGGACTCAAACCGCAGTCGACTACGTGGGAGTCCAGCGACATAGCCATTACGCTGACTGCTGGTTCCTGCACCTGGAGACTCCTGAAAACACCAGGTGCACATATGTGCCCACAATCTGGGGCTGGCTGAAGCCGAGGGTGGATCGTGGTGTGGGGGCCCTGTGGGGGTACTGTCTCTGTCAGTCTGTCTCTCTCTCTCTCTGTCCTGCCTCCGCCGCACACCCTGTAGCGGGCTGACTTGTACTGGAAACCGCATGGCTGGCTGTGGATTCAGATCCCAGGTCGATCTGAAAACATGTCAGGGAGATGTGTGTACCCCTAATCCTGTTGAGCTTGACAGGTGGGGAAGGGGAGCTTAGCCAAGTGATTCTCTGGCACATGCGTGTACATTGCTGCCCCTCATGAATTAAAAAATAAATTGTAGAAAGAAAGAAACTTTAAAAAAAAAAGAACTTGACTAGCCCAGAGTGGCCAACTAGTGCTATGACCTTCACAAACATCACGAGAAGACTACAGCTCATCCCAGGAACAGGCAAACTTTTGAACTTCTCGTTCGGGTCTCTGCGGGGCAGATGACTCACTGCTGAGCCCCTCCTAACCTCTGTTGGCTATTAGCAGGGATGAGAGGCCCAGGGAGCAGCCCTGCTCTGCAACAAACCGACTTGCCTGGAAGAGCCGGGATTGCACATTAAATGGATGGGAGCAGATTTGCAACAGCTGAGAGCACGTCCAGGAAACACATGTCCCAGTTTTGAGGCTGTCAGTCTTTTTGTGTGTGAAGCTGTGTCTTCCCCGTCGTCGGAGGAACTGTGGGATGGTGCCTGCGGTGGGTGGGGCCCTAAACTTGACCTTAAAAGGTTCAGAGTGTGGCCGGCTCTGTGGTAGTTAGGGCAGCCGGATTCCACTTGGGTGACAGCGTAGTTCAAGTCCCAGGCCCGGCAGCTCGAGGTATGTGTGCATATGTGAGGGAGAGGTGGAGAAGGGCTGGCCGTGTGACCATGCCCCATAGGGGGCGCTTTCTCCTCTCCCTCTAGCTGTCTCTCTGCAAGTGCACCTACCCTCTGACCAAAAAAAAAAAGGGTTCAGAGTTCAAAGTCAGTGACCCAAAGACAGGGATGAAATCTGACCCACGAAGTGCATCTGTGGTGGCCAGGATTTCTGAGGAGGGAGGGCCTGCTGATTCTGGACTAGAGAGATGAGTTCTTCGCGGTATGAAAGAGACCACCGGGCCAGCAGGTGGTGTGGTAGTTGGGGACGCTGAGCTCTCATATGGCCAACCGTGGTTCATTCAAGTCATGGACCCGGTGGCTTGCCTTCTCACTTCCTCTCTTTCTCTCACTCTGTCCCTCTCTGGTCAAATTAAAATAAATGAATAAATAAATAAATTCCGTTAAATAAAATAATTTAAAAAAAAAGAAAGAGAGAGAGAGAGACTGCCACTCCGGCAGCCCAGGCTCACCCACGGAGGTGTTCAGGAGGAACGGGGCGGCCTCTGCCTCCTCTCAGCTGCTGTTGCTTACCCCGCCGGAGGGATCAGACGATTGGTGGGCCCTGTGTGAGTCCCCGTGCAGGTGGGGCCTGGCACTGTGGGGCCTCTGCCCGGGGCTCAGGGTGACCTCTGGAGTTGCCTTTCAGCCTTTATTCTCTCAAGTCTCCGAGTCTCCGGTTACCTGTGTCCTGTGACCTTGGGCACAGGTCTGACACCCAATAACGAAAGCCGACCTGTCTGCACACAAGTGGTGTCAACCCCTTCGAGGCGGGGCTCCTCGGCACACAGGAAGCTACCCACCCTTCTGCACAGGAAGCCCGGGAAGAGCCGCCTTCCCCCAGTGACCACCCCCCTCCCCCCCCAGTGGCAGGCTGGAACACTCAGGCCTTCCCCCGGTTTCCCGTGTGTCACCCCTGGCTCACACTTCCTTCAGGACTCGGAAATGGCAGTTCCTGGTGAGTGAGGGATGAGTCAGCGAAGGAGAATGGGTGGCTGAGTCTTCGTAACCTCCAGGCATGGTTATTAAATATTGAAATGACACTCCGATATCGATCCTCCCTCACCCAGCCCCTTGAGGGGAGCAGTTCCTGTCTGGGAGTCAGATAATAGCAGTTGGCTGGACTAGACAAACTCAGGAGAGCTCCGAGGTGCTCTGCGAGTCTGCCCGTGATCGGACTCAGGCCTCCTCAGAGCTCACTACCAAGCACAGGGACGGACCTGCTCCTGTCCATCCCGCTGGTAGAGGAGAGAGGTTCTGTGCTGATGTGATCCAGCAGGATGGCTGGCTGTTTTCTCGGCTCCAACTCCTTCCCGCCCTCCGTCCTCCCTCCCTCTCAGTCCTCCTGTCCCACCTGCTGGGGATCTGGCACTGAGCAAGACAGAGAGGGCCCCTGCCCCCTGCTGCCTGGAGAGGAGACAGCTGACAGGAACCCACATGGCAGGGAAGGTCCCTTCCGGAGATGGAGCTCCTAGTCGGTGGCGCTCCCTGCTGGGTCGGGGCAGAGCGGATCTGGACTAACCCAGGACTGGACCTGTCTTTCCTCCGGGAGGAGGTTATCAGGATAAATATACCCACTCCCCATTCCTGGGGAGTTACTCACCGAGCCCAAGCACCCCGCTGCGGATTAGATTACCTCGCTCTCACTGCTCATGTGCTCTGGCGGGAGGGGTAGGGGCTTGGGGCCAGGGGAGGGGAGAGACCCGCCCTCCCGCTCTGCTCTCCTTCCTAATCTGGAAATCTCACCAGAGAGGACGAGATGAGACCATCCCCAAGCCGGTCCCGCTGTTTACATAGTGCCCTCCTTGGGACGCGCTGAGCCTGGCTCACTGCGTTTATCACTGAGCTCAGGCAGCTGGAAGGAGGCCGGGCAGCGTCTGGGACACTGAAGCCACCAAAGCTGCCCAGATGCTCAATAGGGGGCTGAAACCTCCCATGCCCCGAGTTCTGGGCCCGGCAGGAGAGACAGGCCTGGAATGTGGGAGCCTGGGTTTCAGACTTAGTGGCAGGGACGAGCAGCTGGGAGGCTCCTGGGAAGGCCCTCCTGCTGTGTCGGTGCTTCCAGGGCTGGAATTGTCGCACCTCCCTCCTGCCTGTCAGCTCTGGAGGAAGCTGTGCCAGCCCCGCCCTGGGGCGATGGAGGCTGAGTGACACTGGTCTGCGGAGAGACGGTGGGTGAGGGAGCCCTTAGGAAAGGCGGTGTGCCCGGAGCCAGGCTGGTGCGGTGGTGCAGGCTAAAATGCGCTGCCCACCCACACGGGAAGCTTCTGGGTCCACCTTTAGAGATCTCCGAGAACACAGGGCCCACGTGTGCCCATGATCCCTAGCTAGTGGAAGTCAGGGTTGGGTCGTGGCATCAAGACCCTCTGTCAGGGGTGCTGGGTGCTGTTTCTCTCATTCATTCATAGAAGAAATATAAAAAATTTGAAAGGGGCTGGCAGGTGGCATGGTGGTTAAGGCGCTGAATTCCCACTTGGCTGACCGTGGTTCGAGTCCAGACCTGGTGGCCTGCTTTTTCATTTTCCCTTTCTCTGTCTGGTCAAGATTTAAAAATAATAATAATAAAAAATAAATATTAAAAAAAAAAGGGGACCAACCCATGGCTTGATTACATGATTTGAATCCCACATGGCCTACCCCGCAATTTGAGTTCTGGACCCAGTGGCTTGAGAAACACACTGGGTGCTTGTGCGTATGTGCTGAAGATCCCCAAAGGAGGGAGAGTAGGGGGTACATTGTGACTGTTCCCCATGGGAGGTACTTTCTCACTCTCTTGCTCTCTGGAGCGTATGTGCCCTGTGGCAAACTTTTTACAAAAAGGAAATATCGGGGCCGGCAAGTGGCATGGTGGTTAAAGGTGCTGTACTCCCACATGGCCAACTGTTGTTCAAGTCCTGGACCTGGTAGCTTCCTTTCTCACTTTCCCTCTCTCTCTCTCTCTCTGTCTGTCTCTGATCAAACTGGAAAATAATAACAATAATAAATAAAGTTAAAATAAAAAATATTTCTTTAAAAAAAAAAAAGAAAAAGAAATACCTTGCTTCCCATGGGCTTCTCCCAGGCCAGGCCTCAAAAATACAAAGCATGAGGACCAGCAGTTAGCGTAATGGCTATGTCGCTAGACTCCCATGTAGTCGACCGCGGTTCGCGTCCCCGGACCCAATGGCTTAAAACTCATGCCAGGCACATGTGCGTGCGTGCCCAAGATCCCGAGGGAGAACGGAGGAGACGGGTTTGCAGTGTGGCCATCCCCCCCAGGGGTGATTTCTCGCTTTCTGTCTTTCTGTCTCTGTCTGTCTGGCAAGCGCACGTGCCCTATAGCAAAAACCTCTACCAAAAAAAAAAAAAAATACAAAGCATGCAGGGGCCAGCAGGTGGCATGATGGTTAAGGCTCTGGACTCCCACATGGCCAACCGTGGCTCGAGTCCTGGACCCAGTGGCTTGAGAATCGCACCAGGCACATGTGCATGTGTGTCCAGAATCCCAAGAGGAGAATAGAAGAGAAGGCATTGTGGCATGGCCATCCCTGGGGGGGTGGGGGTGGGGTTCTCACTTTCCCTCTGTCTCTGTCTGCCTCCAGCAAGGGCAGGCACCTTATGGCAAAAACCTTAACAAAACAAAACAAACCCAAGCCTGTGGAGTTGGGGCCTGATGGACCAGACCTCTTCCAGTTCCGCCTGTGGCTGCTGAATAAAATAACCTAAAGTGGAAGGGCGGGCATGGTGGCGGGAGGCCCAGGCATTGGGGCAGCCTGGAAACTCCAGGAGGGGCTGAGAAGGCAGGGTCGGTGCCCACATTTACCTGGCCCAGCCTGTGGGTTTGGAGCTGGAGGCCTAGGGGGCAGAAGCTTCTCAGGGCTTCGTTTTCTGCCAGAATGGCGCCCATTCCTTGGCCCAGGACTTGGTTGTAGCATCCTTTGCCCTCAGGGTGGGGATGAGTGGGGCTGCTTTCTGGACTCCTCTCCCCTCCTCCCCCTGGGCTCCACCCCTCTCTAGAGGGAGCTCCTGTCTCTTAGCGACTCCCCCCCAACACACACACTGTGCACTGTCTTAGAAGCTAGGTGAGCGCTTGGTGTCTGCTTCCTCCATCAGTCTCGTGAGTAACATGGTGGAATTCCCATTGGGTGGTGGGTGGGCAAGGAAGCTGAGGCATAAGAGCAGCCTGTCAAGGGATTGGCCACTGAGCAGGGTGTGCGAAACCCAGAACCATCTGTGCAAGTCGTAATGTCCAGCATCCTAAGAGGAGAGAATGCAAAGATGCCGGGTCATCCACCCCCCACGTTCTGGAGTCATCCTGGATGGGCCTTTATCTCATCTCCCTTGGCGCCGGTCCAGCTCCAGGCCTGTCTTGACAGTCTTTATCTCTAAGCTGGGGGAGGGAGGTGTTGGAGGGGAGGAAGGAGCCAGGCTTGTGAAAGAGCACTGACCTGTCTCCATGCTCCATGGGGTGGGGCTGGGTTCCCTGAATTCTGCGTAACTGAACTGTTGTGCCACGTGTCACTGGTCAGCTTAGGCCCCCAGAGTTCCAGGTGGCTATCCCCCTCAGCTGGGGACTGCTAGGACCCCAGCCTCAGCTCTGTGCCCCTGGGCTTTTCTGAGAATGTGAGGGGCACAATCAGCCTTTGCCCTGGAATGCAGGCAGACCGGCCCCTCTGTCCCCTCCCTCTGGGGCACTGCCGGGTCTGCATCTTAACCCCTTCGGATCTGCAGTTCAGAGGTTCAGAGACTCTCACCCCCCATGCTGTCAGTCACTGGAACCTGGAGAGCCCATGCGTGGTGCCCATAGCCACCTACCTTGTCCTGGACGGGCTCCTGACCTCAAGCCGCTGCTGCCCTGAGATTTTGCTTAGTCCAGGCACAGCCCGGGGGCTGGAGACAGGTGTCATGGCATTGCATTTGCAGAGAGGGGACTGGAAGTGAAGGTGTGTGTCCCTCAGGGACGCTGGGGTCCTGCAGACTGTGTGTCATCGCTGGTTGGCACCTTCAGAAGATAGTGTGTTCTAGACAAGGGCTGGGCGGCCGGACCATCCCGCCCTCCTCCTCATTGCCTGCTCATTTAGACCGACTGAGTTTTCTCGGGATTGAAACTCCACCGCGCCCATGGTCAGAGGCTCCCGGTCTTCCCGGCGAGAAAACTGGTGGTACAAGGTTACCTTTGGGTACTCCCAGTGGCAGGAAATGACAGGCCAATGGCGCCCTCTGGTGGGTTCGGCGCGTCATCTGCACCCCTTCCTCTCCAGGGCGTAGCTCCACACCGTGGCCTTTGCCCCTGGCAGGTGGGGGACTTTGCTCCCAGCATGCAGGCAGTCTGTAGACAGCCTTCCCCACCCTCACACATACCCCTTGCATGATCTCAGTGAAGCCAGCTTTCCCTCTTCTGTGGCTTGGGTCAGCCTGGACAGGCAGAAAGTCTGCAGAGCCCAGAGTGGTTTCCTCTAAAAACAGGTTGGGAAGCCCCATGGGAGAGCTTCCTCCTGCAGGGTGACTTGGGTCAGGAGGATCTCAGGTCTGGACTCAGAGACTTGGAGGATCAATGCTCAGGGTTCGAAGCTTTTCTTTACTTGAATGAGGGCCCCTGGCCACTTCCGGGGCAGAAGGAATCTGGTCCCAGTCTTCCCAGCACCTGAGCTTCCAGGCTGTGCCTTTTTCTCTGAAGGCGGAAGGTGGCACCTTTCTCGGAGTATGTAGGTAGAAATGAGGCTCCTAGCCTTCCCCCCAGAGAACTGGGGAACCCACCAGCATGGAGGTCTGCCTGTTGGGGACTCTTCTGCAGCATCAGCTCTGTTTATTCAAACCAGGGGAGGAGTTTGCTGAGCTTACGAGCAGACTTTGGCCCTTAACCATTTTGCAACCTCGGAGACATGCTTGCACTCTCAGGAATCCCAGTCTCCTCCTTGGCTGCCGCCTCTATTCCTGACTCTTCTCTGCGAGTTTGCGGGGGGGGGGTGTCTTGGGCAACAGAGACATGAAAGCCTGTCCAAATCCATTAGGCAGGGCTAAGAGGAAGAAGCCACCCTCACCAGAGACCCCATAGCTTGCGAATGAACTTGCTGGGCTTCCTCTCTCTCACTCAGATAGACAGAAGTTCGGAGAAAACTGGAAAACGTGCTTTCTGACACCTTCATGTGCTATTCTTTCTTTCTTTTTTCTTTTCTTTCTTTCTTTTTTTTTTTTTTTGGAGAGGTTTTTGCTATAGGGCACGTGCACTCGCCAGAAAGACAGAGAGAGACAGAGAGACATAAAGCGAGAAATCACCCCCCAGGGGGATGGGCACACCGCAATCCCTTCTCCTCCATCCTGCTTTTGGGATCTCGGGCACGCACGCGTACACACACACACATACACATGCTCCCAGCGTGAGTTTAAGCCACCAGGTCCGGGACTCGAACTGCCGTCGACTACATGGGAGAGTCCAGCAACATAGCCATTACGCCATCTGCAGGTCCCTTCACGTGCTATACTTTGAATGTTATGTTATTACTTTACTCTCTCTTATGAGGAAAAGGGAGCAGAGGGGAAGGGAGAGAGAAGCACCCTTTGAGGAGGCCTGGTTGTGCCAAAATTCACTTTCTTCCAACTTTCTATTCTGTCAGGATCCTGGGCGCATGTACACTGGGTGCACTTTTCAAGCCTAGTAGGCTGGGTCTCAAACCCTGGTCAGGCCACGTGGCATCCAGCTTCTTCTCTACAGCCCTTAAACACTGTGCTACAGGGCCGGCCCTTTCTTTTGTCTTCAAGGTTGCCCTTTTCATGTTTTGTCTGCCATTGAGTATTCAGAGCTGAGAGACCTGAGTTCAGAGCCCAGCGTTGTCACTTCAGCCAGCTCTGACAGCACGGGGTTGTGACCGTGTCTGGACCTCCACTTCACCCTCTGTCACTGTGAAGAGGAAGGCCGAGGACACCAGGGAAGCCCTGGCCCCTAGCAGACACTCAGGGACGGCAGCTGCTCCTGCTGTCTCTACCAGGTTGCCCTTCTTGTTGGGGGGACCTCTGGGCTTTGTCAGCTGGCTGTGCCCATGATGGACAAGGAGGGACTGGGCCCAGAGGAAGCAGGGAGGCTGTGTGAAGCCGAGGCAGCAGGTGTGGCCCTGGAGGGACCATTGGGATTGGCTCTGGACACTGGTTCCTTTTCTGTGGTTACCTAGACACATACCAGCTCCTAGTTCCGGGTGGCTAGAACGGAAGCCGGGCTTGCTCCACAGGGCCCAGGGGGTAGACACTGACCGTCCTCTGAAATCAGGAGACCAGGACCTGGGGGCTTCCCTTCTGACCATCCGGCAGGGCCCTGGGGTAGGTGTGGCTGGCCTCGGGGCAGCTGGGAGAGGGTGTGACCCATACCCGGACAGGGGCCTAGCCCTGTTCCAACGCTGGGGACAGCAAGAAGGAAGGGCCAGGCTGCCCGCCTACACGGCTCGGGTCCCCCACATTCAGGAAGTTGAACCCTTTTAACGCGGCCTCTTGCAGTCACTGCAGCCTCCCGCAGGCCGGGTTTGGGTTTTGTGGCTTCTGAGGAGTCAGTCGTGTTGTTCACTGACTGTGAGAGACAGGGCAAGTCCCTCCACCTCTCCAAGCCCACCTTCCTCATCCTGAAAGGGAGGACCAGAATTCCAAACGGAGACCCATGTGCTAAATACCCAGCGCCCCCCTTTGCCCTGTGGGTGGTTATCCCGAGGGCTGGAATCCAGCACCGCCTGACCCCCGGCAGGTCCCCAGGGCGCTGCCAGAGAGCACCGCAGGACTGAGGTGTGGCACCTGGGGCCAGGCTGTCTGGGCTGCTGGGCAGTGGAGGGTCCCAGGATGGTGAGGTATGGGGGGGGCGTGGTCAGTCCTACCCCAGCCCCATGGCGGCAGGGTGCCAGGGTAATGGAAGCTCGCACTTAAGGGCCGATTTGGCTCCCTGGCTGCTGTTGAGAGCAGAGTGGTGGGGCCCCAGAGCTGCTGGGGCCGGGCTGCTTGCCAGGCCTCCACAGAAACAGCCAACAGAGCAATTCTGCCCCCACATGGCCGGGGAGGGGGGAACCCGTGCCCCAGCCTCATTCCAGCCCTTACCTCCCCTCGTGCCTCTCCCCAGAGCATGGAGTCCCAAGAGGTGCTCGGAGCTCGGGGCTCTGCTTCGTGGTCAGCAGAGCCGGTACCACCTCGGGTGCCCCCTCCAGTCTGGGGACTGAGAAAACCTGAGCTCTTGGAAGTTAAGTGAGGGCCTGGCACCGTCTGGGCCCCTCCCTGTGACGTGGGGCCCCTCCCTGCGACGTGGGGCCCCTCCCTGCAAGTCAGAGTCAGAGGGCTGAGCTCCAGGCAGGCGTTTCTCACTCCCAGCCGGCCAGCCACACGGGCGTGTGAGGAGGGACTGCAGAGCCAGGTGTCCGGCTCCGGAGGTCGGCGGGGCCCAGGGGGCAACCCCAAGAGCGAGCCTCCGGGCACCTTCGTCACGGGCCGTGGGGACGGGGTGAGTGTAGGGAGCTGGGTCATGGCCAGGCTGCTCTGGGCCAGGAGCTTCCCGTCCTGTCCCGAGGCTGGTGATTTCTCCTATGGGTGGGGCAGGTGCTGAGAGGCATTAACTCTTGAGGTGCAGCAGGGAAGCACTGCCGCGGAGGGCCCCCGGGTGCCAGAGCCTCACCGTCTTCCACCTTCTCATTGCAGACGCTCTCCTGGCAGATTTGGAGTCCACCACCTCCCACATCTCCAAACGGCCCGTGTTCCTGTCTGAGGAGACCCCCTACTCATACCCAACTGGAAACCACACGTACCAAGAGATCGCCGTGCCGCCCCCTGTCCCTCCGCCCCCGTCCAGCGAAGCCCTCAATGGCACCATCCTTGACCCCCTAGACCAGTGGCAGCCCAGTGGCTCCCGATTCATTCACCAGCAGGTAAGGCGGGGACAGGACGGAAGCCCCAAGGTCTAGGGGCCAGAGGAGCTTATCTAGCAGGGACTTGGGGTCCCGTGTGGGGTAAGCTAGGGGAATCGGCTCTCCCAGAAGCAGACAGTGCTGTCCCCTCCTACCACATGAGACAGTGACCAAGTGTTAATCACGGCCTTCTGCTAGACTCTGGAAATTCCCTGGGGATGACGGGTGTGAGCAGGAGTCTCCTGGAGGGTGACTCGGGCCCTCGAGGGTGGCCTCTGAGCACTCTCCTTCCTGCAGCCTCCGTCCCCATCCTCGTCCCCGTCCCCTGCGTATGGCTCCAGTGCCAAAGCCTCCAGTGCCTCCAACCCCCAGGACAGTGTCGGCTCGTCCAGTTCCCGAGCAGGCGAGGAGGAGCACGTCTACAGGTACCAGTGCCAGCTCTACCCTCCTGGGGCACCTCCCTGCCCACACGCAAGTCCCGGGACCTCCCGTAGCTGGAGGCAGATGAGGCCCAGGACAGGCAGGGCAGCCAGCCCTCAGGGGGCTTGGCCTCCAGGGTCTTTGGCTTCGAATGCAGAAGGCTCACATGTGCTATGACAGCCCCACCTGTCCCATGCATGATGGTGGCCGCACTGAGGCTCTGGCCAACTCTTGGGCCTCCCGACCTGCCGCTGCCTTATCGCTGCCAACTGCTTGCAGTGGCCGGGCTGTCAGAGCATCTCGTGGGGTGGAGGAACTGAAGCAAGACTTCCTTCCTCCCCTCTTCTGACCACATCCCTGCTCGACTGTGTCCTCTCGCTGTATCCCACCTGCCTATTCTTGAGAGTTTGGGGGCTGTTGAGCCAGTCTGAGTCAGGGGAGCACCCCTCACTGTCACCTTTTTCTGCTTCCCCAAGCTTCCCCAACAAACAGAAGTCGGCCGAGCCCTCCCCCACTGTCATGAGCTCCTCCCTGGGCAGCAACCTTTCCGAGCTTGACCGGCTCCTGCTGGAACTCAACGCTGTGCAGCATAACCCCCCAGGCTTCCCTGCAGGTAGGACCTTGGTCCCTGGGGCGGGAGCCTGTCCGCACCCCCAGACCCACCTGCTGGTCCTTGGAGGGCTCAAGGTCTGAGCGACTTCTTTCTCTCCCTGTCCGCAAGATGAAGCCAATGTGAGCCCCCCTCTGCCTGGGGCCCTGAGCCCCCACTACAGCGTCCCGGAAAATCATAGCTCCCTGGGGGGCAAAGCCGGGCCCCTGATGAAAGAGAAGCCCAAGCGGAACGGGGGCCGAGGCTTGGAGGATGTGCGGCCCAGCGTGGAGAGCCTCCTGGATGAACTGGAGAGCTCCGTGCCTAGCCCCGTGTGAGTACCCAGCTGCCCCGGCCCGGGAAGGTGCACCCCAGCCAGTCCTGGCTCCAGTGTTTGGGCATGGGGCTCTAGTGATGAGTCACGTGGACACCACCCCTGCCTTCAACCAGCCCCTGTCCATCAGAAAAGACAGACCAGGGATGAAAGGTGGCATGGTGTTTGGGGCACTGACTCCCACATGGCTGACTGTGGTTCGAGTCCCGGACCTGGCAACTTTTCGCTCTCTCTCTCTCTCTCTTTCTCTGGTCAAATTGAAGAATAATAATAGTAAGTAAAAAGTTTTCTTTTTTAAGTTTATTAATAAAAAGAAGAAAAGAAAAGATGGACATTGCACACACCGAGGGCTCCTTAGCCTAGAGGCTGTAAGCATAGGCTTCGCAGCCCCCCGGAGGGTTCAGATCCCTCTGCTGGTTCCTAAGTGTCAGCTCAAGCCCGTCTGTCTTCCCATCTGTAAAATGGGATGGGGAGACGGGAAAATGGGCTAAGACCACCGACCTCAGCGGGGGCGAGATGAACCCCCTGAAGTGCTCGGAACGTTTCTGGCTCAGCACGTGATGCACACGCAAGGGTTTCACGATACAAGCCCTTAGCATGGTCACGTGATCATGGTTGGCTCGGACGTGTCCCGTGCTATGGAGGAGACACGCGGCCTGGATTGGCTTCACAGGCGAGCTTCCACCCAGGCCGGGAGCGCTAGGGAGTCTTCCTGGGAGAGGTGCCGCTGAAGCTGCCTTCCCTTCTCCCAAGTCGTCCCTAGCTGACAGCAGGGCGAGGGACAGTGGGACCACCTCGGGGTCGGAGCTGAGACCTTGACCCGATTGCCTGCCCTGCAGCCCCGCCATCACTGTGAACCAGGCTGAGGTGAGCAGCCCTCAGCGAGTCACCTCCAGCCAGCAGCAGACGCGCATCTCGGCCTCCTCTGCCACCAGGGAGCTGGACGAGCTGATGGCCTCGCTGTCGGATTTCAAGGTGCCCTGCAGCCCCTGCCCCCTTGCCCTCATCCCGCTCCCCTTCCTCAGTGTGAGTAGCTGGACCTCGGCCCCTCCATGCTTGGGGACCTCACCTCTGAGCCAGGCACCCTGTAAGGCACCAGCCTTGCCAGGACATGGGATAGGAGAGCCAGGCCAGGCTGTGTAGGACGTGAGCTGCCCTGACAGCCAGTGAGGACGGAGAAGCCAGAGGAGCCCTCAGCTGGGACCTTCCTCCCTCTCAGGCGCTCCCAGCCACCCAGGTCAAGGGGATCAGGAGGCCGGGACAAAGAGCCCTGTGTCGATGGCTGCTCTTAGTGGGGGAGGGCGGTCTGTGCTGTGGGACTTGGGATCTACGCCTGGGAGGCCGTTTTCCCTGGACCCCGTCTCCCACGCTAGCTGTCCTCAACGCGTCTTTTCTTTCTGCCTTTGGCTCCTGAAGCCACAGGCCTTGCTAGCCTCCTCTCCTTCCCTTGCCCTGGCTGGGGGTGGCAGTTGGGCCTCTGAGTTCCCACAAGTCTGTCTGTGGGAACCCTCACCCGCCAGGCTCTTGGTCTGGTGCTGCCTGAGGTGCCCCTTCTCCCCTGCCGGGGCTCCGACGGCCACTGGGCTGCATGTCTATTTGGGGGATCCAGTGCGCGGACAGGGATTGGTGTTGACGAACGCTCCGGCAGGCACTTTGCCCATACACATGGGTCGGCCATGACCTTCGGGCACGGCTTAGGGAATTCGAGAAGGGGGACGAGGGAACAAGTGGCCCGTGTTCGTGGCCCTGATGGTGTCTCCTGCCTCCCTTCAGCTAAGGGAGGCTTCCAGGAGGAGCCTGGCTGGGGCTGGGGGTGGGAGTGTAGCCTGGGCTTGTGACCCTTTGCAGCTTGGGTTGGGTCGGGTTGGATCAGGCTGTGGTTCCAGTTCTGAGCAGCCCCAGTCAGAAGCGGGCCAGCTGGGTTCCGGAGCCCGTCCCTGGCTCCTGGCAGGCTGTCGCTTTCTGACCATCCTGATGGCCCGAGAAGAGGAGCTGCCCTGGCTGTAGGCGTGGAGCAAGGACTCGCGATGCAGGAGGGCTCAGACTGTCCTGGAGGGACACAGCGTGTGCTGGGCTGGCACCTGAGGTGGCACTCTCTCCCTGGTCACCATCTCCCTGTTGCCCACCTCTGCCGGGTCCTTTCTCCCTCGTATCTGCTCTGGGAGCCCCTGCGAGTGTGGCTCAGTGGCTGTTTTCCTTGGCCTGGGTTTCAGGAAGGTCCAGGACATGGAGACCAGAAAAGCCTTTTCTTTGGTGGTGCGGGGGAGGGTGATCTGGATCTTCCTCCAAGTTTAGCCCTGTATCTCAGCTGTGCAGTCCCGGGAGAGTGTAGCCCGTGGCTCTGGCTCTGAGAGCCCGACTCAGAGGTGGAGCACCCCCTGGCAGTGAGCTTCCTTCCTCACCTCTCCCCATCTCTCTCTCTCCTCTTCCCGCCTTTGTCTCTCTCCTCCTCCAGACCAGCTCCTCTGCTGTGGCCCCTGGCCCCCTGGGGCTGCTGCCCAGCCCAGCCCCGTGCCCACCACCTCCCCCTTCCCCCCCTCCTCCCCCTCCCATTCTGTCTGTATCCCTGCCAGCCACCACTGAGTTCTCCCCTCTAGGCGAGGCCCTCTGCACTGAGGAAAACGGACAGGGTCTTCTGCCCCCTGTGGCCCCCACCTGGCTTGATTTATCTGGCCTTAAGGTGACACCTGGCCCTTGTGACTCAGGAGCTCCCTCTATGGAGGGTTCCCCAGGGTCATTTGGTACAGGGAGCCGGGCTCGAGATTGGAGGGACCCACTGAGCCCCACAAGTGAACCCTCCAGGGCCTCCCCCTGCCACCCTCTATCCGGTGCTGGCAATGCAGGTTCCCAGGATTCTGGAGACCCTCTGGGGCCAGCAGCCAGCCCTTTGCTCCCAGAGGAGGCCATGGCTGCCATGTGGGAGCAGCCGTGGGCCCTGGAGGCCCTCAGGCCTGAGGCTTCTCAGGGAGCTGCTCGCGGCTTTCAGGAAGTCACTGAGCCGGCTGTCGTGGCTGTGGACCGCCAGGCCATCTTCCCAGATACCTGGAGCCTCACAGAGGGACATGGCCAGCAGGAAGAGAGGACAAGACCAGAGCCAGGGGGGCTGGAAGGCCTGGCCCCAGCTGACAAGGAGCAGCTGGGTGCAGAGGTGCCCAGGAAGGGGAGCCCACGGGGGCCAGTCCAGGGACCTGAGACCCCACCGAGCCCAGAGGGCACCACTGCAGCTGCGACCGAGGCCAGGAAGGAACCACCGGAGCTGCCATATGCCACGGCCATGGGCACGGCCAGCACCACAGAGAGGATTTCCACCTCCGGCCAGGCAGGCTCCGGCTTGCACGACCGCTAGGCATGGCTCTTGTCGGGGCTGAGTGTGGGCTGCTCCCCGCTGACTGCATGCAGCCTCCCGCCCCGCGCATGCCTGCTTGGGCAGAGAGCACCGGCATCCCGTGGCCTGCAGCCCCAACGGCCAGCTCTCACCAGTGGGCCCAGTGGGGTCAGCAGAGCTCCCAGACCCTGGCATTTCCTGTAGCAACAACCCACCTCTGTCCCTCAAAGGCTTTTCCCTTTGGATGGAATGGTTAAAGGCGTGGACTTTGGGACCAGGTCATCCTGGAATCAGACCACACTTTCTACACCTGCTCTCTGTGACCTCAGGCAGCCCCCCCTGCCACCAGCCTCAGTTTCCTCATCTTCAAAATAGGGGTAATAACAGGCCATTTTCTTCTTTCTTTCCTTCCTTCCTTCCTTCCTTCCTTCCTTCCTTCCTTCCTTCCTTCCTTCCTTTCTTTCTTTCTTACAGAGATTTTTGCTATAAGGCACATGTGCTCACTGGAGAGACAGAGAGAGATAGAAAGTGAGAAATCACCCCCCAGGGGGGATGGCCACACCGCAATCCCTTCTCCTCCATTCTCCTCTCAGGATTTTGGACACGCACACGCACGCACACGTACCCAGTGTGAGTTTTAAGCCACCAAATCCAGGACTCAAACTGTGGTCAACTCTGTGGGAGTCCAGCGACGTAACCATTACGCCACCTGCTGGTCCCAGCAATAGATCATTTTCTGCCAAGGTCGCCCAGGGGCTCAGAGAAGCGCCCAGGGGCTCAGAGAAGCTCATTCCCGGAAGGGGCTTCAAACACAGCGTGTGTTCTCTTGGCAGCCATGGCTGACATTACTGTCACCTGTTTCTTCTTTAAAAACTTTATGTCCTTTCCCCAAAGAAAACAATAAAAAACCAAAACCACTACAAACAATATAATATGATGGAATATAATGTGACGTAGTATTATAAGTAAGATAAAAACAACTGGTCAAACATTTGCTGGAAGGAAAGACCACATATATATATTTTTAAATTAATTTATTTATTTAAAAGAATTATTTTACTTAACTTTATTTATTTTAATTTGACCAGAGAGGGACAGAGTAAGAGAGAGAGAGAAAGTGAGAAAGTAAGCCACCAGATCCGGGATTTGAACCATGGTCGACCATGCAAGAGTCCAGCGCCCTTAACCACCACACCACCTGCTGGCCCCATTTTCATTATTTATTTTGTTAGAGGTTTTTGTCATAGGCTATATGCGCTTCCCTGAGAGAGACAGAGACTGTGAGAAGGAAAGTGAGAAATCACCCGGCAGGGGGATGGCCGCAGCACAATCCCTCCTCCACTCTCCTCCTGGGATCTTGGGCACGCACACACACGTGCCCGGTGTGTCTTTCAAGCTGCTGGGTTTGGGACTCAAACCCCAGTCGACCATGTGAGAGTCTAGCACCTTAACCACTATGCCAGTGCTGGCCCGACCACATATTTCTATTGTAAATCAAGAAAAGAGAGAAAGAGAAAGCCTTGTGCTCTGGGAAGAGCTCCCACTTACCTTCAGATAATTTTTCTAATAACCCTATGAGGTGGTAGAGAAAATACTGCTGCCCCGTTTTAAGGATGGAGAAGCTGAGGCCCCTAAGGTCAGGGCCCACTCGGAGGTGAGCCCCAGGGCAGGGTCTCTGCCCCTCTGCTCCCCCCACACCCCACTTGGCTTGCTCTTCTCTGGCGGTTTCCTTCTGCCCTAACCTCCCCCGGCACCCAAGTGTGGACTGAGCACTTCACCCCGAGCCCCGAGTGGGACTCTGACGGCTTCCCCCTCCCCCCCAGATCCGCTCCGTGATCAGGAGGAGCCGGGAGACGGGCCACGCGCACCCCATGTCCCGGGAGCCCTCCCCTCGCCGCCGGCTGGACCCCGCCACCCTGAGCAGGACCCCATCCCAGGAGCGGCTCATCGCAGAGCTGCAGGGTCGGCTGGGCATCCAGCCGGAGGCGGAGGAGGCCGCGGGGCCGGCAGAGGCCTCCGCCCAGGACTGGCTGACAGAGGGCGTCGTCATCACCGTGCAGCCACGCGGGAGGCGGGCTGGGGGGCAGCTGGTAGAGAAGGTAGCAAGGAGGTGGCGAGGGCAGGGCACGGGGCCTGGACTCTTCCCTGGCTCAGTGCCAGCAGGAGGGAGACGTGGGCTGGCAGGGTGGTGCTCACGGCCCACGGCCTTGTAGGGCTGGCCTCGCTCTTGGTGCCAGAGTGGGAAGGCCCCTGGGGGCCTGGGGATGACACCTCTTCCTCCTCTGCCCCCTCTGCCCTCGCTGCTCCTGAGCTGCTGATTCTTGGTCTTCCTCATCTCTCCCCATCTCCTCCCCAGGTCGTCTTCCCTCCTGGCTCCCCCATCCCCCTGCGAAGAACCACCTCTGCTCTGGCTTCTCCTGTCCCTTTGCTCCGGCATCACAAAGACGCCTCCTCCAGCAGCTCTTCTCCCCTGCCCAGCCTGCCCTCCCCCTGCCCCCTGGGACCCTCTGCACCCACCCGTGATTCTCCTGGAGTCTGGAGTGCAGGGGAGGCGCCCCCAGAGGAGGGTGTGCAGGGCTCTGCCCCTCCCACCTCTGCACCCCACACTGTGAGATCCGTGGGCTGCCAGACCGACGAGGACCCGC
>NW_006159813.1:2233871-2254286 GCF_000334495.1 Tupaia belangeri chinensis
CAATGCAGGCAGGCCTCCTGGGGCCCCGGGGCCAGCCCTGCCTGTCCCCTGTCCTGATGCCTGGGCTACCCCACTCCGTCCTGCTCTGCACACACACTCCCACGTAGACGCACACAGACTCCCCACATCCGCAGGCCCACTCCTCCCATCTCAGCCCAGGACCCTCTCTGACCCTGAGCCAGGCCCTGCCCTGCAGGAAGCCAACTGCCCTCCTGCTTTCCTGCGGGGCTCCTGGCCTCGCTCTCCCCACAGCCCCCGTCCAACCCTGCCCAGGCCGCCCAGCTCCCCCAGCCTGTCCCCTCCTGCGCCTGTCTTTGCTGGCTCACCCCTTTGCCCCTTCGTCTTTCTCAGGGTGGCTTTTCTCCCCATTTTCCCCTCCTGATTCTACACTGCCAGTGGGAAATCCTCTTATCCTGTCCCAAATCCCCTTCGTGCAATGGCCCAGTGACAAAGTCTCTTATTCTTTCTTCCTTAATTGAAAGCAAAGTCTTACCCTCCTTTCCTCCCCATCTAAGATCCACGGCCTGGAGCAAAGAGCGGATGGAGAGCTGTGCTGGGCGGCCGACTGGCCTCCGGGCGGCGGGCAGAGCGGCCCCGAAGGGCAGGACGAGGGAGGGGTCAGTGCCAGGGACCAGGGGGCCAAGAGTCCTGCTTGTCACGGTTCCTCCCGGTCACAACGGTCCGGGTGGCGTAAGCCTCCCCACCCCGGCCCTCTGCGAGCCCTGGACACCAGCCTGGCCTGCTGGTACCGCTCCCACTTCAAGCGTTCTTTGGGCCCTGGAGGAGACTTGGCTCCATCAGCCCCATCTGTCCAGGAGGGAGAGAGGTCCCTCGTGCTGTGGTGCCGCCAGCGGCCACTCTCTACGCCCGGAGAGGCTGACGCCCTCTCTCCCTGTCTCCACAGTTCATGGCCCAGGGGAAGACGGGGAGCAGCTCGCCCCCTGGGGGGCCCCCGAAGCCCGGGAGCCAGCTGGACAGCATGCTGGGCAGCCTGCAGTCTGACCTGAACAAGCTGGGGGTCGCCACGGTCGCCAAAGGGGTCTGTGGGGCCTGCAAGAAGCCCATTGCCGGGCAGGTGAGGAGGGGTGGCAGGAGGCGGGCACGGGACCCTCTTCTCTTGGGGTGCTCCAAGTCGGGTCATATCCCTGTGCCTCTGTCCGTCTTCCTCCTCAGGTCGTGACAGCCATGGGGAAGACGTGGCACCCGGAGCACTTCGTCTGCACCCACTGCCAGGAGGAGATCGGGTCCCGGAACTTCTTCGAGCGGGACGGACAGCCCTACTGTGAAAAGGACTACCACAACCTCTTCTCCCCACGCTGCTACTACTGCAACGGCCCCATCCTGGATGTGAGTGCGGGCGTGGCGGGCAGGGACGCCCACTCTGCTCCTCGGTCTCATCGCCGCCCTCTGAGGGGCCGCTGCTGCCATCGAAGGCACCGAGAGGTCATGTCACGCATCTGAGCTCAGACAGCAGGCTGTGGCGGGGCTGGGGTTCACACGCACATCGGGCAGTCCCCTCCCTTCCCTGTCCCATCCCGATTCTCTTCTGCGGAGACGCCTAGGGATCAGGAGCCCCGGCCAGACAAGGGGAGCAAACGCTAGCTGTCACCCCATCCCCGCTGTGTGACGTTAGGGAATGCTAGCCTCTCTGAGCCCAGGTTTCTTCACTTACAAAATGGGAGTCACAGCAGCACGGGTGACCCTGCTGGGACGTGACCCTGCGCTTTGTTCTCACAGAAAGTGGTGACAGCCCTCGACCGGACGTGGCACCCCGAGCACTTCTTCTGTGCTCAGTGTGGAGCCTTCTTCGGACCTGAAGGTACCAACGGGTGGTCTGACCAGCGCCTCCCAGGAGGGCTGGGAGTCGGGGGTGGGTCCCGTCCTGCCAATGCTGGAGTCGAGGTGGCCCCACTTCCGGAGGCCCTAACAGTCCCCAACCCCCCACCGCTCAGGGTTCCACGAGAAGGACGGCAAGGCCTACTGTCGCAAGGACTACTTCGACATGTTCGCGCCCAAGTGCGGCGGCTGCTCCCGCGCCATCCTGGAGAACTACATCTCGGCCCTCAACACACTGTGGCACCCCGAGTGCTTCGTGTGCCGGGTAAGAGCACCCTGCCATGGGGGACGGGGTTCAGGAGGGGGTCCCCGTGCTCTCTAGACCCAACCTGGAGGCCTCAGTGGGGGTTATTCGGGGTGAGCAGGCAGGGATGCACTCCGCGACCAGCAGGTCCTGGGCCGGGACTTGTCCTGAGGCTGGGATAAACCAGGAACAAGGCCGACACGTCCCCGCACCTCGTCCTATGCGGCAGCCCTGACCCTGGCCACGTTCCGGAGAAGCGTGTGAGAATCAAGCGAGACGGTACATGTTTTTAGCAGGCTCAACAGAAATGGGCCGTGGCCTCCACTGGGGCCCACAGGCATCCTCAGGGAGTCAGCGGGGCGCCGTGAGCAAACGTGAGGGAGACACTGCACGCAGGACTTCCCAGAGCCATGTGTGCCTCGGCGTGCCGGCGCAGCCCTATATGGTCCGGGCACTTAGCCCCTTCTCGAGCACCGGAGTTTCCTTTTAAATTTTATTTTGTAAAATTTGCAGTAGGAGGTCCATGGTGGCTAAGGGAACTGGACTCCCACAGGGCCGGCTGAGATCTGAGTCCTGAACCTGGTGGCTTGCATTCTTGTTTTTTTTTTCTCTCTGTCTCTCTGGTAAACACATATACCTTGTAGCAAATTGAAAAATGATGATGATAATGATAAATAAAATTAATGCTTTAATAAAAAATACTTTAAAAAAATTTGCTATAGGGCATGCGTGCTCACTGGAGAGAGGCAGAGAGAGGGAGAGTAAAAAAGCACCCCTCGGGGACCAGCAGGTGGTGTGGTGGTTAAAGCACTGGACGTTCTCACATGGCTGACCATGGTTCTAGTTCTGGACCTGGTGGCTTGCTTTCTCACTTTTCCTCTCTCTCTCTCTCTGTCTCTCTCCGGTCAAATTAAAATAAATGATTGAATAAATTAAAAAAAAAACCCTTGGGACTAGCGGTTGGCGTAATGGCTATATCTCAGGGCTCCCATGTAGTCAACTACGGTTCGAGTCCTGGACCCAGTGGCTTAAACTCACGCCGGGCATGTGTGCGTGCGTGCCCAAGATCCTAAGAGGAGAATGGAGGAGAAGGGATTGCAGCGTAGCCATCCCCCCGGGGGATGATTTCTCGCTTTCTGTCTCTCTGTCTCTGTCTTTCTGGTGAGCGTACACGCCCTATAGCAAAACCTCTCCCTCCCCCCAAAAAAAAACACCCCCGGGGAGGGTTGGCCATACCACAGTCCCCTCTCCAACATTCTCCACTAGGGATTTTGGGCACACGCTCGCACACATTCAGCATGTTTTTCATGCCATGGGTCTGAGACGCGAACCACACAGTCAGTCGGCCATGTGGGATCCAGCCACCTTAACCAGCACACCACGGCTAGCCCACACACCGGGGTTCCTGGCAACAGCGTTACAACGGCCTGGCCGAGGGCCCCGGAGTCGGCCCTGTGAACCCAGGTCGTGCCCTTGGGCAGGCCACAGCTCGCAGGCTTCCGTCGCCACGTCCGTTGAGAGAACGAGCCCAGCGTCAGGCGGCCCCGCGTTCCGCACGTGGACGTGCCCAGCAAGTGGGAGGCCACTGAGCCCGCCCTCCGCTGCCCCTCTTCTGCCCCTCAGGAGTGCTTCACGCCCTTCGTCAACGGCAGCTTCTTCGAGCACGACGGGCAGCCCTACTGCGAGGTGCACTACCACGAGCGGCGGGGCTCCCTGTGCTCGGGCTGCCAGAAGCCCATCACAGGCCGCTGCATCACCGCCATGGCCAAGAAGTTCCACCCGGAGCACTTCGTCTGTGCCTTCTGCCTCAAGCAGCTGAACAAGGGCACGTTCAAGGAGCAGAACGACAAGCCGTACTGTCAGAGCTGCTTCCTCAAGCTCTTCTGCTAGGCGCCTCCTTTCAACGGCCCCTTCCCAGCCCTGCGTCCCCAACCACGACTGTGACCTGGAGACCCTGCCCAGGTAGAGGGGCACACCTGCCCGAAACTGGAACCTTCCTCCTTCTCAGCCGGTGCAGGCGGGGTCCCACCTGCTAGTCCGCGCCCCCGCCAGAGCCAGGTCTCCCTCCTCTGCAGCTCTCCCAGGCCGCCCGGTCTGCATCCTCCCGGAGCCGGGCCGACACCCCACACTGGAGCCACCCTTACTCACATTTCGGCAGCAGAGCCGGGCCGGGGGCAGTGGGGAGGGCCAGCAGGGTCAGATGGGGTCTCTTTTTATGCTTTTTTCCCTCCACCTAATTATCCCTGTTCTGAAAGTATTGGGGGACACCGGCTCCCCCCAGACCATGCCAGCATAAATCCATCCACCCGAGGGCAGAAGCGTCCAAGGGGCCACGGAAGGTTCCTTGTGTCCTCCTGTCCCTCCAGTCTCCCCAGGCCTGGGTGACTGCCTCCTCCCCCTGACACCCCGACTCCTCCTTTTGTCACTGTTCTGGTTCTACTGAGAAAGGCCTCTCCAGCAATAACGATTTCTAGCCCCTTCCTCCGTCTCCAGGGACGGCGTGAGGTGGGGAGCCCCCCAGCCTGGACACTGTGCCGACTTTCATAGATTTCTACACTGAGGTTCAAATTCCTCTTGCCTGGTTTGCTTTTACTTCTCTGTACAGGATGATTTTAAGAGATTTTAAAGACGTTGCCTTTTTGTACTATCCTCACCCACCACCACTCATCCCTGCACCCCGTGGTGGGGACTCGGGTGCGGAGTCTGCTCTGTACCGAGGGCTGAGGGTGGGGAAGCAATTTATACCTTATTTTTTCTTAGCACAAGCAGGTGGGCGGGGGCAGCCCTGTGCCTCCGCCTTCAACTTCACAGCTCTCCGGGACTGTTTTATAAACTGCTGTATTTTGAAACCTTCCTTACTGCCTGGGCCAGCAAGCTCTTAAGTAAAACTAGCCTAAGGGTGACTTGTCCTTTCAGGCCTGGATTTCTGACCTCACCTGTCCTGTTCCCAGGGGAGAGGGCGAAGTAACTCGGGGCGGGGTGGGGGGGCTACTTCCTGTCTGGGTGAGCCACCACCGGGAGCATCCGCTCCCCTGTAGACTTTCTGGCAACGAGGAGAGGTCCCTCTGGACATCGGCTGCCTCCTCACTGCTTCTCTGGGGCTCGCTCTCCTGCCCTCTCAGGAAAGCTGGTGTCTGATTTCAACCAGAAAGTTCTCTTTGGTCTTGTTGATTCCACTGGTTGCATCACTTCCTCGAGTTTCTGGCCCTCCCTGGAGACGGAGTGCAGGTCCTTCCCCACGTGGCCTCAGGGATGGGGCCTGCACTCAGGGTCGCCCCTCAGGAGGTCTGCAGAGGGGGCCCGGCTGGTTGCGAACGTGCCCACTCAGACCTGGAGCAGAGGGAATCTCAGGAGCTTTCCCAAGGATGACAGGAGTAGCCAGTGGAGAGGGGGCCCAGAGCGTCCGCAGTGAGGACGATCCAGACCACTGCACTGGCCCCCTCCAGAGGGTCTCAGGAGGAGGTCGGGCCTCCGGCCAGGCGGAGAGCCCAGGTCCGGGGAGGCCAGCCCAGTCCCACGGAAGGTGTGCTGTCTTCACTTCCACCCACAGGCCTTACTACTCTGTTTACAGTGACCTGTCCCAGGCCCCTCCCCAAAAGAGATGGGACTTCTGGGGCCCCCTCTCTGGGTCAACGTTTATTCAATGATTTTATTTTGATTTTTTTTTTCCTCTCTGTAAATGTCTAACCTGGCTTTTATCCATTTCAATTCCTGTGATTTATGCCAATAAAGTTTGCCATTATTTTCTTTTCACCCGTGCTAATGCCATTTCTTGGTGGCCTGGGATTACAACCTCCACATCCAGCAGAGAGACTTCACCGGGATCACCAGATGGAGGGAGACCACCAGTGTTCCCTCACTTGAGAGTGATACAGTGACATCGAGGCAGTCGGCGTGGGAACGCTCCCAGTCGTGTCCAGAGACCACATGGTTGACCGTGCTTCAAGTCCCAGACATGGTGGCCTCAAAATCACAACAAATAGATAAATAAATACGTGTTTAAAAAAAGAAGAAAAAAAAAAAAGGGGTCCTGGGAGAATGGGATCTGCAGTCCCAGCTGTGGCCTGGGCCTATCTGGCTCCCACAGGAACTTCACTCTTTCGGAGACAATTGGGGAAGGGGAGACGGGAGCTGTCTGTTGTCCGCCCCGAGTGTCAGGTGCTTTCACGTGGATTCACTGACAGCATCCTCAGGTGGGCCTGAGGGCGGCCTCCCACTCACTTTGGGGACAGAGGCTCCTCGGGGAGAAACGGTGTTCACGAGGCAACCCCCTATATGAACCCATGACTAGGTTCTGGTCCTTTGCCCGTGTTCACTGCTCACGGCAGACGCCACACCTGCTGGCGCATGCGGGTATAGCCCTGCAAGGCAGCTGCCTGCAGTGGAGGGTGGGTCTCTACTGCCCCCTTGTGGTTATGCCCATATTTGCATGCTGCTGCTTTGCTCTTGTCCGATCAGAGCTCCCACTCCCGGCCAGCAGCTTTCTGGACAGCTTTGTTCCATCCTCTGTTTATAGAGTGGGGGGACAGACACCGAGGTATTTTTGACAGGGTCTTGTTGTGTCGTCATCCTCCAGCCCCAGTGTCCCAAATAGCCAGGGCTCCTTCAGGTGTGCACAAATGTGCCTTGTGCATTCTGGTTGGCCCAGGAACGGAAGCCAGATCTCTCATGCAGTCTCCAGCCTTCCAGACGGGCTCTACGTATATGTCACTGTGACTGGGCTTGCTTGCTTGCTTGCTTGCTTGCTTGCTTTCTCTTTCGTTCTTTTTTAAACAGGATCTCACAATGCCTTAATCCTTCCTCCCTAGCCTCCTGGTTAGCTAGGAGCGCTGGTGTACACTACCAAGCCCCTCCTGTTTACGTTCGGCTGGAAACCAAACCCAGGCCTGCCGTGTGGCCTCCGCCACCATGCAACAGCGCCCCCTGCCTGTGCCCCTGTGGTGCTTGGCTGCCTTGTTCCATATTGAACTGTTTCCTGTATTCAAAAGCATCTTGATGAATTCTTTTTTTTTTTTTTAGAGGTTTTTGCCATAGGGTGTTTTTATTGGCTGGAGAAAGAGAGACAGAGACAGTGAGAGGAAAAGTGAGAAATCACCCTTTGGGAGGAATAGCAATCCATTCTCCTCCATTCTCCTCCTAGAATCCTGGGCACGCACACACTCATGCCCAGCGTGATTTTCAAGCCACCAGGTCCAGGACTTGAACTGTGGTCTGCTGTGTGGGAGTCTAGTATTGTGACCACCTTGCCATCTGCTGGCCCCACATCATACTGCATTCCAACTTGGCCATTTTTTTTTCCTTTTAATTATTATTTTATTGAACTTTATTTATTTAGTGTAACCAGAGAGGGACTGAGTGAAAGAGAGGGAGAGAGAGAGGAGGCAAACCAACCAGGTCCAGGACTTGAACCATGGTTGGCCATGTGAGAATCAGTGCCCTTAACGACCATGCCTGCTGGCCCCCTAACATGACCCTTGTACAGTGAGCTCAGAAGTCAAAGGGATCTTTGAATCTCATGCAAACATAATAACTTGTTCTATTCTCCCAGCCCACGTGGAATGAATTTTATTCATCGAATTGGGTACAGGCGCTCCTGGCTTAGTGACTGAGCTCTGGCCTTATGACCAGGTTGTGAAGCGGCCTGGTCTACGAACATGGGCCTAACGGTAGATGTCTCGCACATCGTGGTGCTGTGAGCTATGTCAGTGGACGGCAGATGAAGCCACACCCTAGAATAATGTTCTCGCCATACAGAAAGCTTTCCTTCGGGCCAGCAGACGGTGTGGTGGTTATGGTGCTGGATCCCAGGTGGCCAACTCTGTGGCTCCATTCCCAGACCCGTGGCTTGAAAATCACACTGGGCACATGTACGTGTGAGCTCAGGATCTCAAGGAGAGAATAGAGGACAGAGGATTCCAGAGTGGCCAGTCCCCCCGTGGGGTGATTTCTCACTCTCTCTCTCTCTCTCTCTCTCTCTCTCCAGTGAGCACATGTGCCCTATGGCAAAATTTAATAAATAAATCAAATAAGGGAAAAGTACATTAGATAAGCACCAGAAAGCTCCAAGACATAGCACAATACAGTAATATAAATCCACCATAATAGTTTTGATCTATTCTGATGACTACCATGAGTGCACGCTTTTTTTTTTTTTAAAGGTTTTTGCCACAGGCTGCACGCGCTCGCCCAAGAGAGACAGTGAGAGGGAAAGTGAGAAAGCACTGCCCGCTGCAGAATGGCCACATGACAAGCCCTTCTCCATCCGCCCTCTGGGATCTTGGGCAGGCACGTACAAGCACCTGGCCTGTTTCAAGCTACTGGGTCTGGGACTCGAATCATGGCTGGCTGTGTGAGAATCCAGCTGCCTTACCCACCACACGACCTGTAGGCCCCAAGTGCACAATAAAGTACACATTTATAAACAAAACCTACGGTCTTGCATCATGGTGTATGCCGCGTGTGGTGAACACCCCCTGACATGGGAACGAGACCGAGACTGAGAAAGGGCATTCCCCACACGAGAGAACTACCCCTAAGCTGGAGGCCGTGGTAAACAGGTGAGTCCTTACGTCAGAAGTGGTGGTACCACCATCTTTTATTTATTTATTTAATTTTGACCAGAGAGAGACAGAGAGTGAGAAAGTAAGCTGCCAGGCCCAGGACTCAGACCATGGTTGGCCACGTGGGAGTCCAACACCCTTTAACCGCCACACTACCTGCCAGCCCCCAAGTACCCATCATCTTAATTTTCTTTTTCTTTTTGAGATATTTTTGCTTTAGGATATGAACACTTATTGGAGAAACAGAGAGACAGAAAGTGAGAAATCACCGCCCATGGGGGATGGCCATGTCACAATCCCTTCTCCATTCTCCTCTTGGGATCTTGGGCACGCACGCACATGCGCCTGGCATGAGTTTTAGCCACTGGGTCTGGGACTCGAACTGTGGTTGGCCACGTGGGAGTCCAGTGCTTTAACTACCCTTAATTTACTTTTTCACTCAACTGTGCTTTGTTGATTTTTCCCATGATGATACATATGGAGCCGCATCATTTTTTAATGGCTTTATGGTATTCCATTACCTTGATGAACTGCATTTAGAAATGATATTTATATCACCAGAGCCAGGAAGTCCTTGGATAAGTACCACGCGAGTATGGTACACTTGGAAGAGTGCGTTTAGAGGGAGGCAGACTCGATTTGGAAGGGACTGGATAGCCTGGTGAGGCCCAGGGGCTTTGAACTCGCTCCTAGATTTCGATTCTGAGACCGTCAGCTATTGGCTGAGAGACCCAGGCAAATCGCTTAACCTCTCTGAGTTTTTTCTTCGATAAAACAAGACTACTGATGCGTGCCTCCTCGGAGGATCGTTGCAAAGACTGACTTTGGTAAAGTGTCTAAAGTATTTCTCACAGTGCTGAGCGTGCAGGGATGCGTGAGCATCGGGAAGCGTTCTCAGCCGTCATGGACCCCTGCCGGTCTGGAGCCTGGATGACCCTCAGAGGCACCAGGAAGCTTTAGAACAAAATACAGACCCGAGGGGCTCACTCCTGGAGATTCGGATCCTAGAGTGAGATTTGGAAATTCGCTTTTTGTTTTTGTTTCAATCTTAGGGTGTATGCACTCACCAGAGAGAGGAAAAGGGAGAGGGAAAGTGAGAAACCTCCCCTGGGGGAACGGCCACACCACAGTCCCTTCTCTTCCATTCTCTTCTCCACTCATGCACACACATGTGCTCAGAGTGTTTTTTGTTTTGTTTTTGGAGAGGTTTTTGCTATAGGGTGCGTGTGCTCACCAGGAAGACAGAGAGAGACAGAGAGACAGAAAGCAAGAAATCATCCCCCAGGGGGGAATGGCCACGCCGCAATCCCTTCTCCTCCATTCTCCTCTCGGGATCTTGGGCACAACGCACACGTTCCCAGCGTGACTGTAAACCACCGAGTCTGGGACTCGAACTGCTGTCGACTACACGAGAGTCCAGCGGCTTAGCCATTACGCCAGCTGCTGGTCCCAACTTAGAGTGTTTTTCAAGGCCCCAGGTCTGGGACTTGAACTGTGCAGTCGGCCATGTGGGATCCGGCTGCCTTCATCACCACACCACTGACTGGCCTGAAAATTGCTATTTTTACAAGCCTCCTGGGGTGATTTTGATATTTAGGCAGGTTTGGGAATCGTTCCTGCTAACCCTGACTTGAAAAGACGGTTTCAGGTTAGCCCATGGCCTGAAGGTTACGTGAGGTGGCTTCTACATGGCTGACTATGTGGTTCGAATCCTGGACCCCAGTGGTTGAGAAACACACGGGACATTTGTGTGCCCCAAATCCAGAAAGTGAAAGAAATGGAGAATGGATTACGGTGTGGGGTGTGGGTGTGGCCATTCCCCACGGGGAGGGGTGGGGGGCGCTTTCTCACTTTCCCTCTCTCCTGTGAGTGCACAGGCAAATATAAAAATAAAAAAGACAGACAGAAAAGATGACTTCATGAGTAACTGTCCAGAGAAGTTCTATAAAAAAAATAGCCACAAGGGGATAGCAGGTGGCATGTAGCTGAGGTGCTGGATTCCCACATGGTCATTTGCAGTTCAAGTCCCCAACCTGGAGGCTTGAAAATCACACTAGGCGTGTGTGCGTGCGTGTCCAAAATCCCAGGAGGAGAATGGAGGAGAAGGGGTTGCAGTGTGGCCAACAACTCTGGCGGGGTGATTTCTCCCTTTATCACTCACTGTCTCTCTCTCTCGCTTTCTGGTGAGTGCATATGCCCCATGACAAAACCTAACGCATAAACAAAAACAAAACAACAACAGCAAAAATTAGCCACAAGACAGGAACATTAAAGCGCCAAGCTTAGACCAGTCTTGGGGGGAAGTTCAGAGAAAGAGAACTTGGGATGATCTTCAGCAGGCAGCATGTTGGCTAACTGTATATAGCCCAGTGAAGCTCACTGGAAAGCTCTTTTTTAAAACAAATTATTTAATTTTTAATTTATTCATTCATTTAGTTTTGATTTGACTAGAGAGAGAAAGAAAGTGAGAAAGCAAGCCAGCAGGTCTAGGACTCCAACTACAGTCAGTCATGTGTGAGTGTCCAGCGCCCTAAGCACCACACCACTTGCTGGCCCCCGGAAATCTCTTTTTTTGCTTAAATTTTTTAAAAACTTGGGGCCTCGGGACTAGCAGGTGGTGTAATGGCTATGTTGCTGGATTCCCATGTAGTTGACTGTGGTTCGAATCCTGGACCCGGTGACTTAAACTCACTCTGGGCACATTTCCGTGTGTGCCCAAAATCCTGAGGGGAGAATGGAAGAGAAGGGACTGTGGCGTGGCCATCCCCCATGGGGGGGTGATTTCTCACCTTCTGTCTCTCTGTCTCTCTCTGTCTTTCTGGTGAGCGCACGTGCCCTATAGCAAAAACCTCTCAAAAAAAAAAAAAAAAAGCTTGGGGCTGGCATGGCAGGTGATGTCGTGCTTAAGGGCACTGAACTCCCACATGACTGACCATGGTTCAAATCCCAGACTTGGCGACTTGCTTTCTCACTTTCCCCTCCCCTCTCTCACTTTGTCCCTCTCTGGTCAAATTAAAATAAATAAGTAAATAAATAAATAAAAAATTTAAAAGCTTTTATTTTATGGTAGGGAGAATGCAGTTAAGAACAACTTACTGTATATTATTGTATATCTAAGAGTGACAAAAGAAGGATTTGAATGTTCCTGACACAAAGTAATGACAGATGATTGAGATGATGGGTTCACTAATTACCCTGGTTCAGTCATTACGTATCGTAACTTTGTACTGAAACATCACATTGTCCCCTACAATAATTATGTTAATAAAAATTAAACAGGGACCAGCAGTTAGCGTAATGGCTATGTCGCTGGACTCCCACGTAGTCGACTGTGGTTCGCATCCCGGACCCAGTGCCTTAAACTCACGCCGGGCACGTGTGCGTGCGTGCCCAAGATCCCGAGAGGAGAATGGAGGAGAAGGGATTGCGGCATGGCCATCCCCCCGGGGGGTGATTTCTCGCTTTCTATCTCTCTGTCTGTCTCTGTCTCTCTGGCGAGCGCACGCGCCCTATAGCAAAAATCTCTCCAAAAAAAAAAAAAAAGAAAAATTAAACATTTGTGGAGGCCAGTAGGTGGCGCAGTGGTGTGGTAATGGACTCATACATGGTCTACCATGGTTTGAGTCTTGGACCTGATGGTTTGAAACTCTTGTCAGGAGCATGTGTGTGCCCCAAATCCCAGGGGGAGAAGGGAGGAGAAGGATTGTGGTGTGGCCATCCCCCTTGGGGGTGATTTCTCTCTCTCTCCCCCTATGTCTCTGGTGAGTGCATTGGCCCTATAGCAAAAATCTCCCTCTAAAAGATCAATTTTTAATGAAAAAATTAAAAACTATAACTTTTTTTTAAGGAGATTTTTGCCATAGGGCGCATGTGCTCACTGGGAAAAGAGAGAGAGAGACAGTGAGACTCTATAATCGGTCATGTGGGAGTCCAGCGATGTAACCACTACGCCATCTGCTGGCCTCTAAAGTTAAAAATAAAAAAAATTAAGATATTAGGGGCGGGGCTGGCAGATGGTTAAGGGGTGCTGGACTCCCACATGGCTGACTGCGGTTCCCGGACCTAGAGGCTTGCTTTCTCACTTTCCATCTCTCTCTCTCTTTCTCATTCTGTCTCTCTCTGGTCAAGTTAAAATAAATAAGTAAAATAAATGAAGTAAAATAAAATAATTCTAAAAATAAAAAAAGAATTATGGGGCAGGCCAGCAAATGGCATGGTGGTTAAGGCACTGGACATTCCCACATGGCCGACTATGGTTTGAGTCCCGGACCTGGTGGTTTGCTTTCTTACTTTCTTTCTCTCTCTGTGTCTGTCTTTCTCTGGTCAAATTAAAGTAAATGAATGAATAAATAAAATTAAATAAATAATTCTTAAAAACAATTACAGAGGCCAGCAGGTGGCATGGTGGTTAAGGGCGCTGGACTCCCATATGGCTGGCCATGGTTTGAGTCCTGGACCTAGTGGCTTGCTTTCTCATCCCCACCCCCACTCTATCAATTTCTGATCAAATGAAAATAAAATTTAAAAATAAATAAATAGGGACCAGCAGTTAGTATAATGACTGTTGCTGGACTCCCACGTAGTCGACCACGGTTTGAGTCCCGGACCCGGCGGCTTAAACTCATGCCAGGTGTGTGTACGTGCGTGCCCAAGATTCCCGAGAGGAGAATGGAGAAGGGATTGCGGCGTGGCCATCCCCCCCTGGGGGGTGATTTCTCGCTTTCTGTCTCTGTCTGTCTGGTGAGCGCACACGCCCTATAGCAAAAACCTCTCTAAAACAAAAAAAGAATTATTTAATTTTATTTATTGTTATTATTTTAAAATTTGTTATAGAGCATGTGCACGAGAAAGGAGAGGTATATATATATATTTTAGGGAGAGAGAGAGATTTTTGGTATAGGGCCTGTGTACTTTCCAGGGAGAGAGAGAGAGACAGAGACAAAATGAGAGAAATCACACCCCAAGGGGGACGGCCACGCCACAATCCCTTCTCCATTCTCCTCATGGGATTTTGGGCATGCACGCACATCCCTGGTGTGTTTTTTAAGCTGCCAGGTCTGGAACTTGAACCGCAGTCGACTATGTGGGAGTCCAGCGACATAATCATTACATCGTCTGTTGTCTCATTATTATTATTTTTAAATTTGTTATAGAGCACATGCACGGGGGAGGGGGAGAGGGAGAGAGGGAGAGAGAGAGAGAGAGCAAAGCAAGCTGCCAGGTCAGGGACTCAAACCACAGATAGCCATATGGGAGTCTAAACACTTTAATCACCACGCCACCCGCTCGTTCAAGTATTTATTATTACTATAGGGCACGTGTCTCATCAGCGAGAGACAGAGAGACAGTGATAAGTCACTCCTCAGGGGGATGACCACACCACAATCCCCTCTCCTCCATTTCTTCATGCAGGAGTTTGGGCACACACGCACCTGGTGTAAATTTCAACTTCCTTCGTTTGGGATTCGAACCTCTTACTTAGCCATGTGGGATCTAGCCCTCTTAACGTATGTGCCACTGCAGGCCCTCCCATCCAGTTTCTACGCATATGTAATTACTTGTTTAGTTTGCAGAGCTGCTCAGGTGGCAGGGAAAACACTCCTGACAGAAACAGCGGAACTTCTACAGGAAGGCAGCTCCAGCCCAGCAGAGGGCAGCAACTCTGAGAAAAGCTCCTCCAACTCAGACAGCGCCTTCCTTAATTGCCCTACAGAAAGACGGCTTCCCGTCGTTTAAGAGTGACAGGGACATCATCCAATGGCTGCCTAGATCAGTTTGGCGTAGCTGTACGAGCGACGGCGCCGGCCAATAGGCAGAGGTGCTGCCCGCGGTTTCTGATTGGCTGCTTGTCCATATATAAAATGCAGGCGGTGGCGCGCGCCCTTCCTCTCTCCAGGCGCCCTCGTGAGAGGTTCGTGAGGGTGTAGATCCGCGCCAGTGATCGGCAGCGGGAAGCATAGGATCTTTGGGCAAGCTTTGGGGGGGATTTGGGGTTTGCGGGGATTGGGTCTGTCGCTTGGGACTTCGACCAGGGCTTGCTGTACCAGGCCGGGTCGGCAGGGACTGGCGCGTGGCCCACCCGGCATAGGCCTCAGACCGGGTAGGGGTGTTGGTGTTAAAGCTCCCTCTCTCCCCTCAGTGACATCGTCTTTAAACCCTGCGTGGCAATCCCTGACGCACCGCCGTGATGCCCAGGGAAGACAGGGCGACCTGGAAGTCCAACTACTTCCTTAAGATAATCGTAAGTGCGGGGAACGTCGCGGCGGCCCCTTATGGCCACGTCGGCCCTAGGTATAAATGAGGACGATCCACCGCGATGGGCCGAGCGTCTGTTGGTGCTAACTACGAGAGTCCTTTTGGACAAATCCATTTAAAACTTAGCAACTTCATGGGCAGGTCTTAACACAGGATATGGCGGGTCGATTAGTTCCTTAAGACGATGGAGTTCGTACCCGGGGCTGTCTGGCTTCCCTAATAGCACGGGTTATACCTGCATGTCTTGCCTGCCTTTTTTTTTTTTTTTGGGTGGAAAAGTCTGAGGCAAGGACTAACTAATTGCTCATTGTAAAGAAGAGATTTGTTGCATATTTAGGATTGTCAGCCCAGCAAGTAAATGTTGATGACATTTTGCATTTTGGTTGACTTTTGAGAGGGGGGGTCTTTTTCTGCCCCCAAATGCTGACTTTATTCCTCTTCATGGATTAGGCTGTGCTAGGCTTTGTTACAGGTTTTCAGACACAAAGTATTAAGAATTGTACCATAATCTGTATGTGTATGATCTAGATTTTTTCCCCCCCACAATCTAGGTTTTCTACAAGTAATGAGTCGTTATGTTTACTTTTTTTTTTAATTGAACTACAAGTAATGAGTCGTTATGTTTACTTTTTACTGACGAATGCTGTGAATCTAGTCTTTTCTTTGATCAGCTTATTTGGAATAGGTTTTTTTTTTCTTTGTTAATGCTACTATTTTAGTGAATTAGAAACATACATTATCAGTAGGGAAAATTAAAAATTAAAACTAAATAAAAGTTAGATTTTTTTTTTTCCAGGTTCAGTTGCAGTAGCCTAATTTTAGGCATTTGCCAACAAGCAAATTCTGTTCAAATCTAGCAGTGAAGCAGCTCAGGTGACTCCTAGTGGGGAAGGGTCCCAATTTCTGAAGGACTTCAAAAGCATAGGAGAAAGGGAGTGAGATAAAAACCACTGATTTCAAAGTTTGGTTTCTTTTGAATTCCCCTGTTAACCTTTGCTTGTTTCTGACTTTTTGCAGCAACTTCTGGATGATTATCCAAAATGCTTCATTGTGGGCGCAGACAATGTGGGCTCCAAGCAGATGCAGCAGATCCGCATGTCCCTCCGCGGGAAGGCCGTGGTGCTGATGGGCAAGAACACCATGATGCGCAAGGCCATCCGGGGGCATCTGGAAAACAACCCAGCTCTGGAGAAGTCAGTCAGTTCCCCGGGCACTGTTACCTTCCTTCCCATGCCCTTCTCCCTTTTCCTGGAGAAGAATGGTGCGGAAAAGTGACCGTCTCCTGTAAACTTCTCTTCGCAGGCTGTTGCCTCACATCCGGGGGAATGTGGGCTTCGTGTTCACCAAGGAGGACCTCACTGAGATCAGGGACATGTTGCTGGCCAACAAGGTAAGGGGAGAAGCAGGTCGATTGAAGAGATCTTACTTTGGCTCCCGAGGGCACAGTTGACCGTGTCAGGTTGTGTCGGTGGAGAAGCTTCTCACTGTTTGTTGTTTTGTTCAGGTTCCAGCTGCTGCCCGTGCTGGTGCCATTGCCCCTTGCGAAGTCACTGTGCCAGCCCAGAACACTGGTCTGGGGCCCGAGAAGACCTCCTTCTTCCAGGCTTTGGGCATCACCACTAAGATCTCCAGGGGCACCATTGAAATCCTGGTGAGTGGACCTGTTTTACCAGGCAGGTCAGGGGGCAGCATGTCTTGGATGCCATGGGCCTGCCAGGTGTCCAGGTGCTAACCACCCACTGTTACCTTATCCTTCAGAGCGATGTGCAGCTGATAAAGACTGGAGACAAGGTGGGAGCCAGCGAAGCCACACTGCTGAACATGCTGAACATCTCCCCCTTCTCCTTCGGGCTGATCATCCAGCAGGTGTTTGACAATGGCAGCATCTACAACCCCGAAGTGCTTGACATCACAGAGGAGGCTCTGCATTCTCGCTTCCTGGAGGTACGGGCTGCTCAACCCAGTTCAGCCCAGCCCAGCCCCTTAGCATTACTGGTTGAGGTCATGATGGCATCAGGCTGAGTCTTTGCTGTGGCTTAAACTAGCTGTATAACCAGGCACAGTTGTTTAACCTGTCTACCTCCATTTCCTCACTGGCAATAACCACTTAAGATTGTTGGAAGATTTAATGAATTAATGTAAAGCCTCAGAATTGACTTGTTGAACCTTACTTTCATCATTCATGCCCAGCAAGTGCTGGGCATGTAGTAAGGGCAATTCCAGGGAGGACAATAATGAGATGAGATTTTGAATAGTGTCTCAAGTCAGGAGAAATGAGGACAGAATACATGAATGATGATGTAGCATTGCCACGTATCCTTTGTTTGGTGGTTATTTTTTCTGAGACTGTCTTGACTACTACAGCCATTATAATGGTAGAAAATATAATTTCTTGTGTAACTCAGTGGATTTAATAGTTTATATTTTTTACATAACAGTGATAGGTTTTCAAGTAAATGCATCATTATAGGAAATATCGAGGTTTGGAATAAAGGTATGGCATTTATAAATCAGGTTTGAATTGGCCTGCTAGAACCATCTGATGCGGAAGCTGCTGAACTAGAAAGGCTTGGCTGCACTGGGTTATTTCTCCTTATTGACCTTTCTCTTGGACCTGACTGACCTAAAATGTACTTTCTCTTCCCCCGCAGGGTGTCCGCAATGTTGCCAGTGTGTGCCTGCAGATTGGCTATCCCACTGTCGCTTCAGTGCCACATTCTATCATCAATGGGTACAAGCGGGTCCTGGCTTTGTCTGTGGAGACTGACTACACCTTCCCACTTGCTGAGAAGGTAAAAAGATCCTATCGGGAGCATAGTGGGTCTGATAGTTAGGGTGACACTTGGTTCATCCCAGGTTAGTGTTGTGTGGTTGTGTTTTGCATAGCCTGTGCGTTTCCGCAGCATTACAGAGATAATCCGAGAGGCTGGGGAACCGGCAAGGCGTCCTCTCACTTCAGAAACGACAAGACACCCAGACGAGGTTATGGGCAAGAGCTGGCCCAGCCTGCCCCCTTACCAGGCCATCCATACCCAGGCTGTCTGACCTGCGTCCCTTTGCATGGGAAGGGCTGCACTGGCTTGGACAGTGTTGGTTAGACTGGAGCAGGAGCCCTACAAAGGCAGGAAGGAGTGTGGGGAGTAGAGGTGTGGGTGACCATACTGATCACTGCTTGTCCCCTTGCTTCAGGTCAAGGCCTTCTTGATCCACCGGCATTGGTGCCTGCCGCCCCCGTGGCCGCTGCCACCACTGCTGCTCCTGCTGCTGCCGCGGCCCCAGCCAAGGTTGAAGCCAAGGAAGAGTCAGAGGAGTCGGACGAGGATATGGGATTTGGTCTCTTTGACTGATCACCAAAAGCCAACTCAGCCAGCTTTATTTGTGAAACAAGGAAATAAAGGCTTACTTCTCTTAAAAGTCTCTCAGAAGCCTCTTGACACTTCATTCTGTACACTTGAAGGTCTATAGTGCTGTGTGCTAGAAAGTAAAGCCATGGTGAAACCGCAGTTTTGTGTTTGGTCGACATCTGGGTGGGCTACTACCTAGGTGAGGCTACTTCTCTTTTTCTTTCAAACTAGACCCAACTTAGAGAGTGTTTTTCTTTGTGATACAATGAGTATGTGCTGGCATGAGAGATGCACCCTCTACACTGGTCATGCTGCAGTTTCCTTCCTCCAGCCCAGCAGATCTTGGACTTGTGCGGGTCCCTGGTGTATTTCAGGCTGACGGCCATGGGTCAGAACAGGTCACCGTGTGAGATCCAGTCTCGAGCAGTCCATCTCCACAGTGCCATAGGCACAAAATATTTAGTGGCCCTAAAATGATTTTTTTTTAAAGAATGATTTTAACTTTTTTCAGTCTGACCAGAGAGACGAGAGAGGGAAAGAAAGGAAGCCACCAGGTCCAGGACTTGACCCAGGGTTGGCCATGTGGAAGTCCAGTGCCTTTAACCACCACGCTGCCAACAACCCCCCTCAATGATTTTTTAAAATAGGGCATGTGCAGTCACCAGAAAGGAGGAGGGAGAAGCTGGCCAAGCCACAATCCTTTCTCCATTCTCTTGGGATTTTGGGTACACACCTGCCCAGTGTGTTTCTCAGGCTGCTGTGTCCAGAACTCAAACCATGAAGTCAGTTGTGGGATCTGACACCACACCACCTGTTGGTTCCAAATTATTTTTATTACACTAGAATTTTAAGGAGACCCCTACATGGCAGGCCACAGTTTGAGTCCCAGACCCGGTGGCTTGAAAGTCATGGAGGCACATGTGTGCACGTGCCCAAGATGCCGGGAGAATAGAGGGAACTGCAGCATGGACATCTCTGGGGGTGATTTCTCACCCTCTCACTGTTGCTCTGTGCACATTCTCCGTAGAAAAACCAAACGTTCTGCATCCAGCCCCCAGCTGAGAACCCTTTAAGATACTTACCTAAGGGAGGTTTAGTGCTGAGTCAGTGTTACAGAGCAGGGTCTTTTTAAGGACAGCAATCCAGTTCATGAGTAGGTGGTGACCAGTATCTAACGCGTGAAATCTGGTAAAAGATGTTTTATCCTAAAGCAATCAACTTTTATTTTCCTTATTCTTACTTTAGACAGATTTTTGCTATAGCGCATGTGCACTTGCTGGAGAGATGAGACACTGAGAAATCACCTCTTCCTCCAGGGGGCTGGACATAGCTGCAATCCCTTTTTCATTCTCTCTGGACTGGAGGTGCACATGCTCAGCAGTTTCTAGCTGCTGGGTCTGGGACTCCAACCCCAGTCCCCCATGTGGGAGTTCAGCTCCTTAACCACTACACTACCTGGTGGACCCGGGAAGCTTCATTTACAGGTTCTGGGTCATGATGTAACTAGGTCTCAAGGCCACCGAAAGTGGCCAAAGCTAAGCTGGAGATCCCATTCTACATAGTCTGCAGAGTGGGCAGGACAACTCCATGGGTCCTGAGGCTGTTCCGTTCCCCCAGCCTCCCACCTTGCAGCCTTGGCTAGACCACCCAGCATCTCCCCAGGGCGGGCTGCAGCGCTTGACCCCTTCCCTGACCGCCGTGTGCATCCTCGTATGCTAACGACGAATCCACATCCAGTGCTCGCCCGGGACTGGATCGCTGGATCGCCGGCTCCCTTCCGCTGAGCTGTACTCAGCCGTTGCTCCAAAGTCTTCACGGGGAAAGGGAGTCCGGGCCGGGCCCGCGGCGGGAAGGGGTCAGGGGCTGCAGAGCGGCCTTCCTACCGGGCGGGGATGAGAAGGGCGCCGGCCCCCGGGGCTGACGGGCGGGCCCTGCGGAGGAGACGTGGATCGTCCCCGGCCACGTTCCGGCAAAGCCCGGGCCGCAGCGGCCGCCGTCCCACCGGGGGCGCTAGGTCCCGGCCTGGCCCCTATGGGCTTCTGGCCTCGCCCTGCCGCGTGGGCCCCGCGGTGACCCGGAAGCGCTCCGGAAGCGATTCCGGATTCAGCGCCGGCAGGATGGCGGCGGACACGCAGGTGAGGCGGGCGGCTGCGGGGCCAAAGCTTCCAGCGACTGG
>NW_006159813.1:2255990-2270616 GCF_000334495.1 Tupaia belangeri chinensis
CGTAGCCCGGCGGGGCCCTCCCCGACCGCGCAGTTGCAGCTCACCTTTCCCAGGTCCCGCTCCGTGGCTCGGAAGCCCCCTGGCAGGGAGCCCCGGGGCACGCCGAGCCTTCCGTGAACTTCGATTTTGGCAGATGTGTCTGGGGCACCCGGGTGCAGGGACTTAAGAGCATAGGCTTTGGATCGTGCAGATTGGGGTTTGAGTCCCCGCCCGTGCGTTTCTGTGGGACGCTGAGCAAGTGACTTAACCCCACCAAGTGTGTCTTTTTCCTCTGGAATTAAATGAGAACGCCCTTGTAGGGTAGCGGGGAAGGTTCAGTGAGACAACGGAGGGCTCCGTGTATGTTGCAGCTTATCGTCAGGTCCCCGGTGGATCAAAGAATCGTGGCTACCCTGGAAGAGCTTGGCGCCTTTGAGCATTACCACCTGTCCTTCAGGGAGGACTCGGGGAAACCTTTTGCCTTCACCCCAGCCTCCTTGGTAGCTGTTAGTGTTTTAGGATGAAAAGGAAGAATTAGGGGAAAGGCCAGCTGGACCCACTCGGGTGTCCAGGGTGCTGAAATTAATTGATTTGTTTTTTAAAGAGAGATTTTTGCTATAGGGCTTGTGTGCTCTCCGGAGAGACAGAGACAAAGGGAGAAATCACTCCCGAGGGGGGCTGACCACACTGCAATCTCTCCTCCTTTCTCCTCTTGCGATTTTGGGCACACACACAGGTGCACCTAGCATTAGTTTCAAGCCACTGGGTCCAGGACTTGAACTGTAATCGACTGCATGGGAGTCCAGCCATGTAACCATTATGCCATCTTCTGGTCTCAGAGATTAGCTGATTTTTTATATGTAGGCTCTGAGACCAGAGAGTGAACACCTAACCTGAACACACGTAGGGGGTTTTGTACAACTGGCTAGCTGTTTGTCTTAACCGTGATGTGCTGAGTCCTAGGAAGAAAAGGGTCTTAGTCTATTGGGTATTTCTACAAGTGTGGGATAAGGCATGGTGACTGTAACTTTATCACTCACTGAGTGGAAGAAGCTCTCTCTAGAGCTGTGTTGTCCTAAGTATGGTGCACACAGGCCATAGAGCTATTTAATTAGTAGTCCCCAGGCCACTTCAGGTAGTTGAAATTAGGTGAAACTTAAAATTCAGGTTTTTACTTGTACCAGCTGTATTTCAGTACATCGGTAGCCACAGGTACAGGAGAACATTTTCATCATTTCAGAAATCTTATTTTCAGGGTGATAAACTGTACCCCAACTGTGGAGGATCAACTGCCAAATTGGGGTAGGTCAGAAAACTCTGGGAGAGACTTCTTCAGGAAGATGGAATTTGATCCAATACCAGATCTGCCGTTGAGATTTTGGGATGTAGATAAGTGACAAAAAGTTTGGGGTTGAAGTATTGTTTTTTTTCTTTCTTTCTTTTTCTTTTTTTTTTTTTTTTTAAGAGATTTTAGGGTGTATGGGCTTGCGGGAGAGACAGAGAGACAGAAAGCGAGAAATCACTCCCCATGGGGCACGGCCATGCTGCAGTCCCTCCTCTTTTCTCCTCACGATTTTGGGGGTGCACGCACAGGCGGCCAGTGTGCGCTTCAAGCCACTGGGTCTGGGACTCGAACTGCAGTTGACCGTAAGGGAGTCCAGTGCCTTCACCACCATGCCACCCACTGGCCCCTGAATTATCTAAGAGAAGAAAAAGACAAGGCAGTCCAAGGTCGTACAGAAAAGGTAGTTACTAACTACAGGCAACCGAGAAAAGCTGGGCAGGACAGGAGACATAGTTTATTCAATGGAAGATGAAGAACATTTACTTGTAATGTAAGCGCCGATCACTGAGCTAGCCCATGTTATGAAATTTGTATTGGAGAAATGAGGGTATGTAGTGGGGTTGGAGAAGGAAGGAGCCACAGTCAAGAGACAATAATAAAAATAAAAATCAAGAAGTACCGACTTGAGCAAGTTACTTCTGTATTCAGAGACAGGGCAGTTAACTACTGAAATATCAGCCAGACTCCAGTTCTCTTGAGTGAGAGCCCTCAATATAGGGACTGTATTTTGTTTTTGTTATTGTTTCTGTTTGCTGTAGGGTGCATGAACTCGCTGGAGAGAGACAGTGAGAGAGAGGAAAAGGTTACTTAACGGCCCTAGTGGGGACGGCTACACCACAGTCCCGTCATTCTACTCTCGGAATTTTGACCACGTATGCACGAATGCCTGGCCGCCGAGTCTGGGACTTGAACTGCATACTCAGCCATGTGGGATTCAGCCACCTTCACCACTGGCTGGCCCTGTTACTGTTTTTTTAAAGATAGGGTCTTACTGTGTCTTGATCTTGTTGCTTTAGCCTTCTAGTTGGGACTGCAGGCGTGTGCCCCACACCCAGCTCCTTTTTGCAGATAGGGTCTCACTGTGCTGCCCTGGCTAGCCTGCATGTGTGACCCTTCTGCCCCAGCCTCCCGAATAGCTGGGACTACAGCTGCATGCCACTGGGCCTGGCCTGTAGGTTGGACTGGGACTCAAACCCAGGCTGCCCATGTGGTCCCAACCTACAGAGCATAGTCATAGCAGTGTGCACCGCCGCAGCTGGGCGAAGGACTAGTTTTTATAGCAAACCTCCCAGAACTCTTTGATTTGGACTCTTTAATTATGTGCGTCTATGACTACAAGAACGTTTGAAAATGAAAACAATAAAATTGATGTGGCAGACAGAGTTGTGGACATCAGTTTATTCATTGTCAATAAAATTGTAGCAGGGATTTAAACATAAAAGGTAAACTCAAAAAAGTATTTTTTTTTTTTTTTTTTTTGAGGATTTTGCTATAGGGCATGTGAGCTTGCCAGAGAGACAATAAGCAAAAAAATCACCCTTCCCCGACTGAGGGAGTGGCCATGCCACAATCCCTTCTCCTCCATTCTCACAGGATTTTGAATACGCATACACACATATGTGTGAGTTTCAAGCCGCTGGTCCGGGACTTGAACCACAGTCAGTCATGTGGGAGTCCCGTGCTTCTACCACTCAACAATATTTGATTTCTCTATGCTCCCTTTGATCTTTTTTTTTAAATGTTATTTTATTGCCAGAACGCATGTGTGCTTGAAAGAGAGAGAGAGACAGAAACAGGCAGAGATAGACAGACAATGGGACATGGTCACACTGCAGTCCCTTTTCTCCAGCCCATGAGGATTTGGGGGATGCACATGGATGCCCAACATGTTTTTCAAGCCATCAGGGCCACGATTTGAACTGCGGTCATCCATTCGGGATCTGGCTCCCTGCACGCTGCATTTAACCACTGTGCTATGGGGCCTGCCCTCCCTTGAATTTCCTGCAACCGGAGACCTGTCCATGAAATCCTCTCACAAGAAAAAGACGATGACACTGATGTGCCCTGCACCCTGCCTCCTGCTGGTGTATCCACAGCTTGTCCCCTCTGCAGAATATTGCTCAGAAGTAGATTTTCAGGAGGATTTGCTGAAATCTCCCATCGGGGTCTTACACTTACGTCTCTGTGCGGGGAACCGAGCTGTGGTAACTCAGTGGCCGTTGGAAGCTAAAGACTTGTCAGCACTCATTTATGGACTACGAGCTTTCAGGTTTAGTTTCACAGCTGCAGGTGCTCGTGACCCTCAGCTTCATTCTGTGCAGCGGCGACTTCCCCTCCTGGAGGTGGTTCTTTCAGAGCCTGTGAAGTGGGGGTGCTGGCGCCCCCTTTGCAGGCGGAGTCACAGCCAGCTTTGTGCTCAGGATGAAGTCAGTGCTCTGTGTATACCGTCTCATTTCCGAAGTGGTCGTAGGAGGTAGGTGCTAGTATCTGCCTCAATAGGTGAAGAGCATGGGGGACTTTATGTGGCTGACTTTCCACAGCTAACAGAGGGATCCAATCTCTCTCTCGCTCTCTCTCTTTTTTTTTTTTTAAAGATATTTGTTATAGGGCACAGACCGTCGCCGGAGAGACAGAGAGACAGAGAGTGATCAATCACCCCCTCCAGAGGGGTTGGGCATGCTGCAATCCCTTCTTATCCATTCTCTCTCTCTCTTTTTTTTTTTTTTGGAGAGGTTTTTGTTATAGCATGCGTGTGCTCGCCAGAAATACAGAGACAGAGAGACAGAAAGCAAGAAATCACCCCCCAGGGGGGATGGCCACGCCACAATCCCTTTTCCTCCATTCTCCTCTCGGGATCTTGGGCACGCACGTACACACACCTGGCATGAGTTTAAGCCACCGGGTCCGGGACTCGAACTGTGGTCGGCTACATGAGAGTCCAGCAACATAGCCATTACGCTAACTGCTGGTCCCTCATCCGTTCTCTTCTCGGGATTTTGGGCATGCACGCACATGCACCTGATGTGAGTTCAAGCTACTGGGTCCAGGACTCGAACTGTGGTTGAGCATGTGGGAGTCCAGCGGCATAACCACTGTGTCCTCTGCTGGTCCCTCTCTCTCTCTTACTTTTTGGCTATATAGGGCACATGTGCAAGACAGAGAGAGAGAAGGAAAGTGAGAAATCACCACCTGGGTGATGCCCATGCAGCTATCCCTTCTTCTCCAGTCTCCTCTCGGGATTTAGGGCACACATGGATACTCTTCTGGCATGATTTTCAAGCTGTCGGGTCTGGAACTCGGAAACGTGCAGTTGGCCATGTGGGGTCCAGCGCCTTAATCTCCATGCCTCCTGCTGGCCTGTGAGCCAGTCTCTTAATTGTTCGCCTTTTCACCATTGAGCTTATTGTCAGCTCCTGACTTGCTGGGATACTAGCATCTCCCTCGTGGGGCGGTTAAAATGACGCAGTATGAAGAGAACGTGGTTGGCACAAAGTAGGCCCTTGCAGGATTTGGGGTAGTTCACAAAAGATCTTTCTACCTAGAGGTCTTTGCTTTCTCCTCTGCCCTAGAGCACCGTGTATCGTGTATTGCTGGGTTAAAGCAGTGCATATCGACTGTTCCCCGGAGACATTTAACAGTCTCCATCGTCACAAGTGGGGTTGGAGGGAGGTGGGCTGCTACTGGGCTCTACTGGGTGGAGAGCGGGAATGATGCCCCAAAGCATTACCTACCCCACCCTGAAGGTCAGTGGAATGGAGGTTGAAAAACCCTTACCAGAGTGATCGCCAGTGAATTCTAAACTCTTTCCTCCCCAACACACACACACACACACACACACACACACGTTTTGTCATCTGACTGGTGAAATTTTCTCTGTGGATTTGGCCTTCACAGGTTTCCGAGACACTAAAGCGTTTTGCAGGGAAGGTGACAACAGCCAGTGTGAAGGAACGGCGAGAAATCCTCGGGGAACTGGGGAAGTGCGTTGCTGGAAAAGGTACTTGTTTTCCATCCCTGTAGCCCCGGGTGCTCTTCCGTTAGCACCGTGGCCTTCTTTTCCCCTCCCTGCAGCAGCGGCTGCCCTCTCTTTCTGTTTCCACTTGTTAGAGTTGATGCAGTTGGATTATTGGAGTTTATCCAGATGCCAAAGCTTTTTTTTTTCTTAATTGCTAGAGGGAATCTGCCTGCTAGGGAGTGAATGGGAAACACCCGATGGGACTTGGTCGTGCTGCAATCACTTTTCTTCCATCCTATTAGGATTTGGGGCATGCATGCACATGTGCCTGGTATGTTTTTCAAGCTACTGGAGCCAGGACTCAAGTATTGGTTGGCTGTGTGGAGTCTGGCCTTCCATGCAGAACACGTAACGGCTACCTTCTGGGGCCAGCCCAACTGGAAATATTTCTAAAATATAACAGTACTCTTTCTTGAGTATTATACTAGGGCAAAATGTTTTCTTTATGGCTTGGGGCACTCTTTCTCCCAGTCTGGGTTCCCTGGAAGTCAGCAAGATGCTAGCAGGTAATTGACCAGTAAAGAATTCCATGGGCTGTGTTGCTGGACTCCCACATAGTCGGCTGCTGTTTGAATCCTGGACCCCGTGGCCTAAACTCGCATTGGGTGCATGTGCGTGTGTGCCCAGGATCCCAAGAGAAGAATGGAGGAGAAGGGATAGCGGCATGGCCATCCCCTTTGTTGGGTGGTGAGCTCTCGCTTTCTATCTCTCTGTCTCTCTGTCTTTCTGGTGAGTGCACGCACCCTATAGCAAAACCCTCTCCAAAAAAAAAGAAAAATTTCCAAGATTGGGGACCAGCAGTTGGCATAATGGCTATGTCACTGGACTCCATGTAGTTGACTGCAGTTCGAGTCCCAGACCTGGTGGCTTAAACTCACGCCAGGTGCTTGTGCATGTGTGTACTCGATCCCAAGAGGAGAATAGAGGAGAAGGAATTGTGACGTGGCCATTTCCCCTGGGGGGCTGATTACTTGCTTTCTATCTCTGTCCCTCTGTGTCTTTCTGGAGAGCGCACGTGCCCTATAGTAAAAACCTCTCCAAGGTAAAAAAAAAAAAAAAAAGAATTCCAAGATTGGGCCCAGCAGATTTACATTGTTGGACCCACATGGCCAACTTCAGTTTGAGTCCCAGACCTGGTGGTTTGAAACTCAAGTCAGGTACGTGTGTGTACCCAAGATTCCAAAAGGAGAGTGGAGAAGAAGGGATTGCAGCATGGCCATTCCCCCTGGGTGGCGGGTGATTTCTCACTTTTCCTCTCACTGTCTCTTGCTGTGTCTCTGGCAAGCGCATGTGCCCTAGAGCAAAAATCTCTCTTAAAAAAAAGAATTCCAAGATCAGGGGCCAGGTGGCATGGTCTTTAAGGTGCTGGACCTTCCACATGGCTGACCACAGTTCGAGCCCTGGATCTGACCACTTGCTTTCTCACCTTCCCTCTCTCTCTTCTCTCTGGTCAAATTAAATAATAATAATAAATTAAATTTTTTTAAAAATCCAAGATCAAATAAGATTGGGAATGGTCATGCTTTCTTTCTGTTTTCATTTTCCTTCTTTTAAATTTTGGCAGAGAACCTGTGCACTCATGATGGGGGTAGGATGAGACAGCGAGAAGGCAGCCCCACAGGCATTGGCACGTCGCAGTCCCTCCTCCTCCATTCTCCTTTGGGATTTGGGGCACACATACACGTAGACCTAGTGGCCCCACCAAGCACAGGGGCAGTAGTAGTACCTCCCTCAGAGTTGGTGCGAGGAGTAAACGTGACTACGCGTGGACGGCGTGGAACACGCATGGATGGTGTGGAACACGCTGCCCGGCTGCGGCGAGCTCGCAACGTGTGTCAGCTGCTGTTTCCGACCCCAGTCAAGTCGCTCTGCTCTTCAGTTACTGAAATGGCCCCAAGTCACATGGACCTTGACAGTGTTGGGGGCCCAGGAGGAAGGGGGTTCCGGCCCCGTTGATTTCCCTCCATGGCTAGGGTGCGATGCCTGTGTGAGGCACTGTGTGAGCCCTTCACGGGCCTCCTGCCCTCGGGTCCCCCCTTAGCCTGTCCCATGCTGCAGATTAAATTCCCCTGCTCAGAAGCTTCTCCCTTTTGTCTGTGTGCTTGTCTGGCACGCGGCTCTCGTCACAGGCGGGCTTTCCAGTGTCACCGAGGCTTTTGTTCAGCTCCGCCGTCTGTCTGAGTCTGGCTCGCCTGCTTAGCTCCCTGTCACTGAGGCCCTTCATGCTGACACAGGCCCCGTAATTGTGCTCACCTTCAAGGGACTCAGTGAGTTAATGTCCAGTGAGGTGCTGGGCGGTATCGTCTTTTCCTACATGTCCAGGGTGGGCTTTTCTGCCTTCTCATGCTTGCACTTTTTTTTTTTTTTTTTTAAAGTTTTTGCTATAGGGTAGCATGAACTCTGTGTACTTGCCACAGAGACAGAGATAGAGAGAGTGAAAGTGAGAATTCACCCCCCAAGGGAATGGCCAGGCTCCTCCATTTTCTGAGGATGCGGGGCATGCACACACATGCGCCTGGTGTGATTTTCAAGCTACTGGGTCTGGGACTTGAACCGTGGAGTTGGCTATGTGGTCTCCAGCTGCCTTAACATGCACGCCACTGACTGGGCCTACACCTGCACTCCTCCCCTCCCCCTACCGCCCAAATTTGCTAGAGGAGAAGGGATTGCAGCACGGCAATCTACTCACGGCAGAGTAGAGGCACAGAGAGAAAGTGAGAGAGCAGCCCCTAAGAGGGACAGCTAGCAATCTCCTCTTTCTCACGTCTCGAGGTTTTGGGTACACATGCACATGCCTGGGCTCTCGTCCGGCTGCCAGGTCTGGCACTTGTCCTGTGCAGTCAGCCATGTGGGACCCAGCTCCCTTAACCACCGACCGTGCCACCAGCTGGCCCCCCCGCACGTTCACTCACACCGTCGGCACCACTCAGCGTGTTAACACACTTGTCTCCCCCTTTTCTACATCTTCCTGATCTGTTAGGCCAAGCTATGTGTCCTTCAGGCTTGCAGAAACCGCTCCGGTTCCAGGTGCTCTTCCCTTTTCCGGTCCCTCATAGCACTTGAATAGTGTCCCGTGTTGTCCCGTCGACTGGGACACACATTACAGAAATAAAAAGTACATGGGGCCAGCAGGTGGCGCGATGGTTCAGGAACTGGACTCTGACGTGGCTGAACATGCTTTGAGTCCCGGACCTGGCGACCTGCCTTCTCATTTTCCCTCTCTCTCCCTCTGTCTCTCTCTCTCTCTCTGGTGAGTGTGCATGCCTTATAGCAAATTAAAAAATAATAATAATAAGATAAATTGTAAAAGTACACATACCGTAAGTGAGTAACCCGTCGATGTCATCAGAGTGTAAGCACCCAGATCGAGAAGCAGAATAGTGACCCTCTGCTCCACTCACAGGGAGCACGTGATGTTTCGAGGCCACTTCTATTGCCTTCGTCTCTGTCATTTAGCATGCGTCTGCCTGAGAGCTTTCCTGCACCAGGGATGTCCGAGGGCCCTGTTCTGTCGTTGTTTTCCTCTTGGGGATTCTACCTCAGACTTGCCCAGTGGGCTGAGAGCAGGCCTGGCAGGATGTCTGGCTTAAGCAGATGCTCACGTGGTGGTTTCTCCTGACCAATCTTCGCATAACCTTTGATTTCAGACCTGCCTGAGGGAGCGGTGAAGGGGCTCTGCAAATTATTCTGCTTGACCCTGCATCGATACAGGTGAGTCTCAGTCAGCGCCCCGGGCCAGAGCACTTTGTACAAAAGACAGTGTAGGCTAGTGGCTAGAGCCCAGGCTGGGCTGTATCGCATCCTGGCTGCTGGATCCTGGGCAGGTCAGTCAACCTCCTGTGTCTGCGGAATGGGGATGATTATTTTCTGCCTCAGAGATGGTTGTTAGTAAGGATAAATAGCCCGTGACAGCCAGACCGTGTATAGTTGCCCGTGTAAAAGCACTTGACCTAGTTTGAGGCCTTTATAAGCGTTCTGTACATGTAGGTGCTTTCCTTATGCCCTGAATGGCGTATTTGCCCTTACCAGCTACTTACTTTCTTTCTTTTTTTTTTTTTTTAAGATAGATTTTTGCTATAGTGTGCATGCACTTACCAGAGAGACGAGAGAGATAGAGCGACAGAAAGTAAGAAATCACCTCCCAGAGGGAGGGGCCATGGCCACAATCCCTTCTTCTTCATTCGCCTCTTGGGATTTTGGGCACATACGCATGCATGCCCGGTGTGAATTTGAAGCTGCCGGGTCCAGGATCAAACCACTGGTCGGACACTGGGAGTCCAGTGACGTAACTGTTATGCCACCTGCTGGTCCCCCTTATCAGCTACTTTCAGAACTCCGAGAGGGGGTGGGTTCACCTAGTTATTTCCTAATCCCATTGTCTATAATCGCCACGTCCAGTGCGATCCTTGTTTCATGAGAAGGATGAAGCCCTGCCCCTGTCCAGAGTCCACATGTTCACCCCTCCCTGCTCCTCCCCTAGAGATGCGGCCTCCCGCAGGGCCCTGCAGGCAGCCATCCAGCAGTTGGCTGAGGCCCAGCCAGAAGCCACCGCTAAGAACCTCCTGCACTCTCTGCAGTCTTCAGGCATTGGCTCTAAAGCAGGTGTTCCCAGGTAAGAAGTAAAGGTTGGGGCCCCTCACAACCACCTGGAGGTGGGTGGCATCCTTGGGATGCCTGAGCAGGTGTGTACGTGCCTGGCTCGAACCCCTGGCTCTGAGTGGCACCTGTAGTCTCCCTCTGAATGAGGGAGGAACCAGGACGGGGAGCTCAGTAGGAAACACCACTTCACTGAGGACCAGGCAGGGGACTCGGTGGAAGCGAGCAACCAGGGTGGAGAACCGCAACCCACCAGGCCCTGAACAGGGGAAGCTGTCTTTTTCATTTTTTAGTTGTTAATGCCAAGAGATGGGAGTTTGGTTAATGAGGCCTAGGCTCCGTGTCCTGAATTGTGACAAATGACTTGTGGGGAACAAATTTCAGGTTCTGCCCCATTAGGTCGGGGAGTCCCGTAGACACCAGGCAGGGCCTGGGGGGAGCGTTTGTCCTCAGGAGGCAGCTGCCTGCGCTCACCCCTGCCCTTCCCGCCCTGCCCTCCCCTCCTCAGTAAGAGCAGCGGCTCGGCCGCCCTGCTGGCCCTGACCTGGACCTGCCTTCTGGTGCGCATCGTCTTTCCCTCGAAGGCCAAGCGGCAAGGAGACATCTGGAATAAACTGGTAGGTCCCTGGAGCAGGGTGGTGGAGGCCAGCTTTCTGCCAGTTGGTTTGTTTTAGCACCTTCTCCGCCATGTGCTCTTCTAGGTGCCAGGGACAAGGCACCTTGGATGGTGTGACACTGGAGGGTGGGCGTGAGTGGACCCTCATCGCTTTTGTCTACGTATTGAGTATTCTCGAGCTCCGAGTCAGGCATGGTGCTAGGCACTGGGGATCCGGCGATGGGCAGAGAACCACGGTCCCTGCCTTCATGGCAAGTGTGGGAGCTAGGACAGGCCAGAGCAGGGAGGACAGCCCCAGAGCAAGTAAAGCAGACTCCAGCAATCAGTCCTGTAAATCGGGTGTCTTTTGGCTACTGATTCCTCTTCCTGTGTTTCGGCTTTCATGTGAAACTGATGGAATGGAATTTTCTCCATGTGTTTTGGTCCTTAAATTCTCGCCTCTGGGGAGAAGGGATTGCGGCATGGCCATTCCATTCCCCTGGGAGGTGATTTCTTGCTTTCTGTCTCTCTGTCTCTCCTAAGAGTGCATGTGTCCTATAACAAAAATCTCTTTAAAAAAAAAAAAATTCTTCTCCAGCTTTTGGCCTGCTTCTTCCAAGTTCTTTGCCTTTCCTTTTCACATTCCTAATCCGATAAGTCAGGTCAGAGGTTCTTGAGTATCTAAAAGAAATGTTTTTTATGGTTATTGAGAAGTTGTCTCAGGATTCTTGGCCATGAGGCCAGAGAAGTTGTCTCAGGATTCTTGGCCATGAGGTCTGGCTGAATCACTTAACTCCATGTCTGTTTCCTCATCTGCACAATGGGAAAGGTACCCCCCACCCCATCTACCTCAAGAGTTGTCATGAAGACGGACTCACTGCAGTTGTGAAATGGCCATAGAAACTGTAGAGTGCGGGACCAGCAGATGGCGTAATGGCTATGTCGCTGTACATCCATGTAGTCAACTGCGGTTCAAGTCCCAGACCCGGTGGCTTAAACTCATGCCGGACACGTGTGTATGTGCCCAAGATCCCGAGAGGAGAATGGAGGAGAAGGGATTGCAGTGTGACCATTCCCTCTGGGGGGTGATTTCTCGCTTTCTGTCTCTCTGTCTCTCTCTGTCTTTCTGGTGAGCGCATGTGCCCTATAGCGAAAACCTCTCAGAAAGAAAGACAGAAGCTGTAGAGTGCAGTACAGGGCGATGTTAATGACAGGTGGCCTTAGAAAACCATAGGCACCTTTTCATGAAGCAGCCAGCTGGTTAGACAGATAGTTGGCCTCATCCCTGGGAAGTTACCCTCTGGGGCCAATCATGGAGCAATGAACAATTAGAACACCGGAACCCTTGGGACCAGCAGTTAGCGTAATGCCTGTGTCGCTGGACTCCCACATAGTCGACCACGGTTCAAGTCCCGGACCCAGTGGCTTAACCTCACGCTGGGTGCATGGGCGTGCGTACCCAAGATCCCAAGAGGAGAATGGAGGAGAAGGGATTGCGGAAGGGCCATCCCCCCGGGGGTGTGATTCCTCTCTTTTTGTCTCTCTCTGTCAGTCTGGCGAGCGCACGTGCCCTATAGCAAAATCCTCTCCATAAAAAGAAAGGGGAAAAAAAAAAAAAGAACACCAGAACCCCACGGGTAGGTAGTGGATGTGCTGGAATTGCTATGAGCTGGGGATCTCTTAGCTTCTTTCAAAGGGCCGGTTTTGTTGCTGCCCAAATCCCTCTACAAGGTGGTTCATCACAGGCAAGCTCGCTGCTGCATCTCCACTGGTCTCGTAACCGTGACCCGAGGTGGCTTAGTGAGTGGAGGGCAGCCACAGTGCTGTGGATGCGCCGGAATGCATCAGGAGCTCGAGCCTGTTTATCTCTTCTGTGTCTCAATCTGGATCTTTCCTCTGTCGATCACACACTTAGGTCATGATTCAGTCAGGGGCTCAAGTGTTTGTTGAAGTCCTCTTATGTCCTAGGAGCTAGGATGGAAGTGGTGAATAAAACAGGATGCCTTGCTCTCACGGGCTACCCTCTTAGGGAGACAGATGATCCACACGTCCTCGGACCAGTAGTAAAGCAGAGCTGGAGAGGGCAGGGAGTGCAGTGGAGGGAGGCTTCTCCTGACCAAGGGTTAGAACATTCCAGGGAGAGGAAGGGGAGGGCAGTACAGTTCTGAATGGGGTATCCACCAGCTGAAAAAAACTTTAAAAATTTCCTTAAAAAAAGGTTTACAATTTAGCAGGTATTTGGGCCAGTCAGGTGGCATGGTGGTTAAGGCAGCTGGATCCCACATGGCTGACTGCACAGTTCGAGTCACAGATCTGGTGGCTTGAAAGTCATACCAGGCTCGTGTGCATGCATTCCCAAAGTCCCAAGAGGAGGATAGAGCTGAAAAGACTGTGGTGTGGCCATCCTCCCAGGGGGTGATTTCTCACTTTCTCTCTCTCTCTCTCTCTCTCTGTTGAGTGCATGAAGGGTATATATGTTTCCTTCCCACTTGTCCCTAGCCATCTTGGTCACTTGTATCACTAATTCTTATGTTGATTAGATACATTCTCTGTATATGAGCAAATAGTTTATTTTGTTTTTCAACAAATGGTAGCATGTGATTCATAGTTTTTTTTTTTTTTTTTTTTTTTTGGGAGGTTGGGTGCGTGCACTCACCAGAAAGACAGAGAGAGATAGAGAGACAGAAAGCGAGAAATCACTCCCTTTGGGGGATGGTCATGCTGTAATCCCTTCTCCTCCATTCTCCTCTCAGGATCTTGGGCATGCACGCACATGTGCCCGGCGTGAGTTTAAGCCACTGGGTCTGGGACTCGAACCATGGTCAACTACATGGGAGTCCAGCGACATAGCCATCATGCTAACTGCTGATCCCTGTGATGGTTTACTAATCCATTGACTTTACCTCAGTGTGTAGTTAGTCCCCTGTCCATGGCCGTGTATGCTGTTCACAGTCTTTCGTTATAAACAGGGTGGCAGTGAGTAACCTTGTCCGTGTGCATTTTGTACGCGTGGACATGGAATCAGCAGTGTAGACCTTACACGCACAGCCTCTTTCTCAGGGTGACGATTCACCTGCTCATCAGTGACCTCGTGTGTTTGGGCACATGAAGTCTCTGAGTTGAGTGGCGCGCTGCCTACAGTCCATCACCCGAGGGCGCTGTATCTGCCGTGCCGAGCGGGGCGCCTGTGTCTAGTCAGTGCTCAGTCTGTGGAGTTAATGAGGAGTGAGTCAGGGCAGGTGAGGCATGTACGAAACAGGACCTCGTTCTTTTCCTGCACGCACTTGCCTCACTGAAACTTTGTCATTTCTGTGTTTGTTTGATATCTTTTTCTCCCTCTGGACTGTAAGGTGAGTGACAGCAGGGACCAGGTCCGTCTCGTTCCCCATGTGTCTTCATTGTCTGACTCATAGTAGGTGTTCAACAAATATTTACTAAACAAGCCTTGAGTGAACAGTGGAATCAAAGGGCAGGACCAAGTGCGGGGCGGAGAGAAGAGGCTCTGGTTGGAGTGGAGTGGGTGAGACCCAGCTGAGACGGGTCCAGGATCTGGAGGGCATGAGACGGTCTTTGGCAGGCCGTGAGGGTCACAGAGCCCCAGCCCAGTGTCCCGTCTTGACCTGAACCTTCCCCGTCCTGCAGGTGGAGGTGCAGTGCCTGTTGCTGGTGGAGGTGCTGGGTGGCTCCCACAAGCACGCCGTGGATGGTGCCGTGAAGAAGCTCACGAAACTATGGAAAGAGGTGATAGGAGCCGGCAGTGGGCAGAGGGCTTTGCTGCTTCCATGCTACCCCCACTGCCACGTAAAACTGAATGCGTGTTCCTTCTAGAACCCCGGGCTGGTGGAACAGTACCTGTCAGCCATTCTCAGCCTGGAGCCCAACCAGAACTATGCCGGGATGCTGGGGCTGCTGGTGCAGTTCTGCACGAGCCACAAGGAGATGGACGTGGTCAATCGGCACAAGGCGAGTGCCAGGGCAGGGTGACTGTGGCACAGCCACGTGCAGGCTCGCTGGCAGGAGGGAGGGGGTCTTGTTTTGCCCTGGTGGCCCCAGCTGTTTTTTTTTTTTTTTTCGCACATTGTTCGCTTTCTCCCAG
>NW_006159813.1:2270884-2302950 GCF_000334495.1 Tupaia belangeri chinensis
TGGCCCCAGCTGTTTTTTTTTTTTTTTTTCTGAAACTTGTTGGTTTTCTCCCATGAGACCCTGGCCTTTCGCTGTGGTACGTGGACGTTGGGGAGGTGGAAAGCTCTCCCCTCCAGTTATTGGGGTGCTAGTGTGCTTGTTCGTGCAGTCATTTCTTCAGTGCAGTTGAGCAGCTAACCTGTGCCTCACACGGGGCCAGGTGTCAGGGAACCGAGTCTGAGAAGGAGTCTGACACCAGGCAGAGGGTTTGTGATAACGGTGACGAGCGTGTCATGTAGTTCACTGTAACTGCAATGAGCTCGGTGACAAATGCAGGAGAAGCTGATGTTCTGCACAGGGTGTCCTGCCTCAGACACGTGTGAGGTCAGGGAACACGGCTCTCTAGTGAAGGAACTGGAAGGATGAAGAGGCGGTAGCAACGTCAGGAGGTGAAGGAGAGTATTCGGGTCTGCTGGAAGGAAGGTAGAGGAGGCGAGTGGGGTGCAGTGGCATGAGTGTGTTAGAGTGTGAGGTGTCGGCTGGGCAGCGGGCAGGCCGGGAAAGCCATGCCGAGGACCTCGGGCTTCATCACAGGACCCATGGAAGGCCATGGAAGGATTTTAAGTGGAGAACGGCATGATCGGTGGGACCTCCGTGTTGAACACGGTGAAATTTGGGACACTGATTTGTATTTTTAGAGGCATCCCCACAGAGGGACCTCCTAGGCCAGCAGTCAGACACATGAGACTGTCAGGGTCTAACCCGGTATTGGTGTTCCCTAGAGCGCCCTGCTGGACTTTTACGTGAAGAACATCCTGATGAGCAAAGTCAAGCCTCAGAAGTACCTGCTGGTGAGTGAGAGCTCTCCCTGCACCTCACTCGCCTGCACACGGTTTAACTCGGGTTCCGCACTCTTCCTTCATTCCCGGTCGCTCCGTTGAGGGCCGGCTGCCTGACTGCTTTCTCTCTGTAGGACAACTGTGCCCCTCTGCTCCGATACATGTCCCACTCGGAATTTAAGGAGCAGATCCTGCCCACCATACAGAAGTCCCTGCTGAGGAGCCCAGAGAACGTTATCGAAAGTAGGTCTCTGCCGAGCAGGACGGTGGGAAGGAGACCTGCTGCCTCCTAAGCTCTGTTAGTGATACGTAGTAGCAGGAAGCGTGTGCGTTGGGGGGAGAAGGTACATTCATTGTTTACCTTGTTGAGACTTTAGGAGGGACACGGGAGACCCTTTTGAGACTGGATTGAAAATCATAGCCCTCTTGCTGGAAGAATGCACAAAATATCTGCTTGGATGCCTGGGATACGAGGGTTGGAGCTCTCTCTGTTTATCTCGATAGGACATGTTAGGAGACTATTAGAAAGGCCAGTTTTGGGGCAGTATGTAGGTTTTCAGCCGAGCTCTGGGACGAAGGTGCAACTACCCATGAGGCCCTGTAGAGATGAAGGGTAGTCAAAATTCCGAGTGGCTATTTAGCAGGCCTGGGGGCATTTGCTGGGGAGTAGGGTAGAGATAGCTGTGGACCTTTAAGACCAGCCTGGGTGGTGCTTTCTGTCCCCGACAGCCATCTCCAGTCTGCTGGCATCAGTGACGCTTGACCTCAGCCAGTACGCCCTGGACATTGTGAAAGGACTGGCCAGTGAGTATCCCAACCCCTCTCCAGCCCCTAGTCAACACCTTGGGTGTGGGGTGTACTTGTCCCAGTTGTAAAGAAAGGAGACAGCTCGGGTTAGAAATGAGGCTTTAACCTTAGCGACATCAGGATAGTTTCTTCCTTGAGATCATTCATAATGAGAGCATGTAACTAGGACTGAGGAGTTGGGAGCAGAGGACGCAGGCACAAGTCTCGGTACTCAGCTGTCGACAGCCTCTGAGCAGTGACTCTGTGTGCCCAGATCAGCTGAAATCCAACAGTCCCCGCCTGATGGATGAAGCCGTGCTGGCGCTGCGGAACCTGGCCCGCCAGTGCAGCGACTCTACCGCCACGGAAGCCCTGACCAAGCACCTGTTTGCTATTCTCGGAGGTGAGCGAGCCTGGCGGCCGTGGGTGTGCTGAGGTGGGCTCCTAACCTTCCCTGGGAGCCTGAGATCTGAAGAGGACCTGAGTCTGCCCGTGGCAAGGCCAGGAGGCCAAGAGAACGCTCGCACTACAGTGTGAACCTGTGATGGGAACGAAAGAATGGGCACAGGACAGGGGAGGCAGGGCGGCCTCAGCGTTTTTGTTTCTAAGCGTAAACATGTTTATGCATGTGGAAAAGCTATGAGAAAGGAAAGGTGTGAGAGCAACCCACCAGGCTTGGGACTCGAACCATGGTCGGCTGCGTAGGAGTCTACCACCCCAACCACCACATCACCTGCCAAGCCCCACAATAGCTTTATTTATTTTTAAAAAATTATTTTATTTAACTTTGTTTAGCCATTTATTTATCTTAATTTGACCAGAGAGAGATAGCATTAGAGAGAGAGAAAGTGAGAAAGCAAGTTGCCAGGTCCAGGACCCAAACCATGGTCAGCCATGTGGGAGTCCAGTATCCTTAACCGCCATGCCACCTGCTGGCCCCTACAATAGCATTTTTATGCCATGATCCACCCCAGCCTCCACCAGCCCCGAATCATGGGCGTGTGGCTATGTGGTGTATTCACGGAGGTCTCCAGATGCAGACCAGGAGCCCTCCCATGTCGACCTGCGGGCATTGCGTCACCACTGTGCCACTCTCCAGCCCCCAACACGATGTTAACAGTGTCTTCAGGTAGTGGACGTATGGGGAGTTTATTTCATTCCTGAGAAAGCACATGTGTGTGCATGCCTTGGTCATGCTGTGATCCCCTTCCTGCAGTCCTCCAGCCCACCAGGGCTCTGGACACATGCGTCTGGTGTGTCTCTGGCTGACCGAACTGGGGACTGGAAGCACGGTGAGCATGCGGCTTTTAGTTCCATGGCCTCAGTACACTACTGACTGCATTTTGGAGGCTGGGCCAGAATTATTATTATTATTATTATTTAATCTGCTAGAGGGCACACACGTTTGCCAGAAAGAGGTGGAGTTGAGGGGTGGGGCACAGGATGAGAAAGCTTCCCCCAGGGGGTTGGCCATGCCGCAGTCCCTTCTCCCTTCGTTCTCTTCTTGGGATTTTGGGCACTCACCCACTTACGCCTGGTGTGTTTTTAAGCCACCAGGTCTAATATTTGAATCGCAGAGTCAGTCGTGAGAAATCCAGCAACAGCAACCACCATGCCACTGGCTGACCCAACTGGGCCATGGTGTGATTGATTGATTGACTGATTGATTGGTTTACATTATTTTATTATTATTTTTTTTAGAGGTTTTTTTTCCTTACAGTGCGTGCGCTTGCTGGCAAGGAGTGCGAGAGAGAGAGAGATAAAGACAGTGAGAGGGAAAGTGAGAAAGCATCCCCTAGGAGGGGTGGCCACGCCATAATCCCTTTTCCTCCATCCTCTTCCTAGGATTTTGGACATGCATGCACAGGCACCTGGCATGAGTTTCAAGCCACTTGGTCTGGGACTCACTGAGGTCAGCCACGTGAGAGTCTAGCTGCCTCAAACACTACACCATCTGCTGGCCCCTGGGCTGTGGTGTTTTTTTTTTTGTTTGTTTGTTTTTTTTAAGAATTATTTTATTCATTGTCATTATTTCATTTGTATTTTTTGAAGTTGACCAGAGAGAGAGAAGGAAAATGAGAAAGCAAGCTGCGAGGTCTGGGACCCGAACCACGGTCAGCCATGTGGGAGTCCAGCTGCCTCAAACACCATGCCACCTGCCAGCCCCACTTTTTAAATATTTCTTAAGGAATTTTTTTTCATTTCTCAGATTTCCTATAAGAACATGTTACTACTTTTTTTTTTTTTTTTTTTTTTGAGAGGTTTTTGCTATAGGGTGCGTGCTCTCGCCAGAAAGACAGAGAGAGACAGAGAGACAGAAAGTGAGACATCATCCCCCAGGGGGTATGGCCACGCCTCAATCCCTTCTCCTCCAATCTCTTCTTGGGATCTTGGGCACACATGCGCATGCACCCAGCCTGAGTTTAAGCCGCCGGGTCCGGGACTCGAACTGCGATCAACTACATGGGCGTCCAGTGACATAGCTATTACACCAACTGCTGGTCCCGAGAACATGTTACTTCTTTAGTTAGGAGATAAGAGTCTAGTAAATGTTGTTTTCAAGCCAGCTTTACAACAGAAAGGCTCCCTCTGGAATCAGAAACTACCGTGACGGCACACGCCTGACTGCACTAGCCCCCCTCCGGGGTGTGCGGCAGATGAGAACTTGCATCTTCACTGTCTCTCCTCTCAGGCTCAGAGGGGAAGCTGACTATCGTGGCCCAGAAGATGAGCGTCCTCTCAGGTACGGGATTCCTCCAGGGGTTGTCGAAGTGTGGTCTAGCAGTAGGTGGGGTTTGATGGAACTCCTAGGCAGGGCGACTCCTGCCTGGGATCTTGATTTTTCTGACAATCTTGGACATTCCAGCCTGCCTCCCAGGATGCCGCTGCCTGCCTGCCTGGCAAGAGGGACTTGTTCAAGTCTAGTGGAGGCCTGGCTTCTATAAAAGGCAGGACACGTGGAAGGGGATTGAGGGAGGGGCAGTAATGGCAGAGGAGAGGTGTGGCTGCTGGGGGACCCAAAAAGAGGTCCGGGGAGCCTGCGTGCGGAAGTGGCAGTGGCAGTGGCAGGAAGACTCACCTGTTGTGCCTTTGGGCTGACGAGGGATTGAACAGGGCATCTGCCTTTCAGGGATTGGGAGCATCAGTCATCATGTGGTGTCTGGGCCTTCCAGTCAGGTCCTGAACGGGACCGTGGCCGAGCTGTTCATCCCATTCCTCCAGCAGGAAGGTAATTCTGTGCAGTCCGTTGGCCGTGCGGTCTGGGGCCCATCCTTAGCCACAGCTTTTCCCAGTCGGGCCTTCCATCCACCCCCTCTGAAGGCACGTCTCACTCAGAGAGCAGGGCTGGGGATTGTCCGAGACATCGCTGCCTCCTCCCCACGTACCCTGGCTTCCTTTCTTGTCCTGCCTGCATTGATTAGCTGCATTTATGAGACGTCAGACTGACCGGGCTTCTGCTTCTCTCCCCAGTTCACGAGGGCACCTTGGTGCACGCCGTCTCTGTCCTGGCTCTCTGGTGCAACCGGTTCACCACGGAAGTGCCCAAGAAGCTCACTGAGTGGTTCAAGAAAGCTTTCAGCCTTAAAACCTCCACCTCTGCAGTGAGGCATGCCTACCTGCAATGCATGTTGGCCTCCTTCCGAGGTAGGAAGCCTCCCACGGCCAGTCTGGGCCTCACACTTTTCTTTTCAGCTCAACTTATTTCACATCTTATCTTTTTAAGAAAATTGTTTCCTTTGTTCATGATGGAGTGAGTACAAGCAAGCACATATGAGAGAGAAAAGGTAGAGGGAGAGGGGGGGGGCACTTACAGAGTCGGCTCATGCACAGTCCCCTTCCCCTATAGTCCCCCAGTTTCCCGGTCCTGGCCACTTGTGTGCATGGTCAGCGAGTTTCAGGTCGACTAGGCTGGAGTTGAGCTATGGTCACATGGGGGCTGCCTTCCCTTGAGCGGCGCATCACTGCTGCACCACGGAGCCGACCCCTGTGTCTTGTTCTTCATGATGTGAAGCACGTATGCATGCGTGTGAGCGAGAGGGGAGCACTCTGAATAGGGGCTCATCACACCGTGATCCCCTTTGCCCAGTCTGGCTCCTTAGGCTCCTAAGTCCCTGTGTTTGCCTGGTACATGGTTGGCTCATCACACCGTGATCCCCTTTGCCTAGTCTGGCTCCTTTGGCTCCTAAGTCCCTGTGTGTGCCTGGTGCGTGGTTTTTTTTTTGTCTGTTTGTTTTAATTTGCTATATAGTGCATGCATTTATGGGAAAGAAAGAGGAAATGTGAGAAAGTGCCCCCCAGAGGTGATGGCCACTCTGCAGTCCCCTTCTCCACTCTCCTCTCGGGATTTTGATTATACACACAGGTGCCAGGCATGTTTCTTTAAACCACCAGGTCTAGGACTCAAACCACTCTGCCAGCCTTGCAGGATCCAGCCACCTTAACCAGCATGCCATTGGCTGGCCCACCTGTGTATGTTTTCATAATGACCCAGGGATTATATTTCATAACGCTTCAAACACTTACATTACTGCCGTACCACAGTGACTGGGCCTTGCTTTGCCTCTTTTTTTTTTTTTTTTTTTTGCCTGGACTTCTGGGAGCATCAGGCTTAGTTATCCATAAAGCTCAAAATCAGAGCCTAGTCTTCACAGCAAATCTAACTTCTCCCCTTTACCAGACTTTCAAAGTACAAATCTTTATTCAAAGAGGACCAGAAGCAGAACCTGTCACTATACTCTCTGCAATTAAGGAGACATGATTCTGATAAAGAGTGGTTTAAAAGCCTCTTGTAGACTTGCCTGTGGACCTATGGAAAGTGACCACTGCTCTCCCGTCAGTGCTTGCAAACCTACTGTCACGTGGGGGCAGGCCTCTGCCTCCTTCCCAAGGGGAGCTGGCGAAAACCTGATCTGTCTGAGAGCTTGGTCTCCTAGCTGAAAATCTGTCATATCGATGTCCACCCCGAGAGAGGTTGCATTTCCTTCTTTTCTTTTTGCCATAGGTGCATGTGCTTGCTGGAGAGAGACAGAGGGAAAGTGAGAAATCACGCCCCGGGGGGGTGGCTACACCACACTGCTTTCTTCTCCATTTTCCTCTCGGGATTTCGGGCATGCTCGCACATATGCTGGCGTGAGTTTGGAACCCAAATCGCAGTTGACTACATGGGAGTCCAGCGACATAACCATTATGCTATCTGCTGATCCCACACCCGGCATGATTTTTAAGCTACAGGATCTAGGACTCGAACTGGTTGGCCATGTGTAAGTCTAGCACCTTAACCATCATGCCGTCTGCTGGCCCCTGCGTTTTTTGTTTTGTTTTGTTTTGTTAAAGAAAAATGCTTAAATTTTTCATGAGCTGAGTTTAAAGAAACATCTGGGAAAGGGGCCGGCAGGTGGTGTGGTAGCTAAAGGTGCTGGATTCCCATATGGCTGACTGCAGTTCAAGTCCCAGACCTCGTGGCTTGCTTTCTCCCTTTTACCTTTCTTTCTCTGTCTCTCTCAAATTAAAACAAAACAAAACAAAAAAAACCCTACAAATGGAATTAAATAAATAAATAAATAAATCTTAAAAGAAGATAGAAAAGAAACATCTAGAAGATTTCAGAGACACCTCTAGAGACGGGGACACCTTTCCTGTATGAAATGTGTCTTGTCTTATGCACTCAGAACCCACATATTTATTTTAATGAATAAGGAAGAAGAATATGGCCAGAGTAAGTCTTTATGCGGTGGTTTATGAGGCGTATGCAAAGCCACAGATAGAGCAGACTGAAATCATAGATTCCTCCTGGGGGGAAAGGTACAGTTCATGCATTGCCAGCCACCTTAGGGGTATAGTGAAGTCATAGCCTTGATTTAAAACATCCAGTGCTCATATATCAGTTTGCATTTTTTGCTCATTTTATCAACCCAGTTTTTGATTGTGTTATAGACGACAGAGACTTGGTGTAACCTCATCTTTTCAGCTTGAGCTGGTTCTGCTTGATGCTTTCTGAGTAAACATGATAGGGCTTGGGACCAGCAATTGGCATAATGGCGATGTCCCTGGACTCCCATGTAGTCAACCGCGGTTCGAGTCCCGGACCCGGTGTCTGTGTGCATGCCCAAGATCCTGAGAGGAGAATGGAGGAGAAGGGGTTTGCAGCATAGCCATCCCCCTCAGGGGTGAGCTCTTGCTTTCTGTCTCTCTGTCTCTCTGTCTTTCTGGCAAGCACACATGCCCTATAACAAAAACCTCTCAAAAAAAAAAAAAATAGGGCTGGCCCCACAGCACTGTGGTCATGTGCTTACTGTGCATTGGGAACTGGATCCCACATGGCCAACAGTGGTTCAAATCCCAGCCCTGGTGGCTTGAAAAACACCTTAGGGAGAGGGAGAAAGCACCCCTCAATAGGGCATGATCACACCGCAGTCCCTTCTCCATCTCTCCATTCTGTTGGGACTTGACAGGTGTACACTAGGGCCCAGCTAGGACTGGGATTCAAACCGTGCAGTTGGTCATGTGTGATCTGTCTCCCTCAACCATGAGGCCATAGGACTGGCCCTCCATTTTTTTTTTAATGGGTTTCGTTTGTAGGTCAGCACGCAGGTTCTGGTTTGGAGTTTGGGTCCAGCGGTCATCTGGTATGTGGGAAGAGTATGAGATCGGAAGCATCAGGCTCCAGGCCGGCTCCATCACTCCCTAACCAGCTGCGTGACCTTTGAACAGTTCATATAACCTCTCTGGCTCCTTATCCATCACATGAATAGCTGGCCTCTTGGTTTAGTAGGGACCCTTCTGCCTCTAAGTTTGTGGTTCCAGAGTTCGATTTAAGCCCCAGGGTCTAGCTCCACTTTCCTGAGATACTGACAAGTTAACTGAAGGATTCCAGTCAGCTAGACCTGGACAGATGACTCCCTTCTCAAGTCACTTCATCAGTCCCGAGAATCAGGGTGTCCTGTGAGGTGCTCATCCTCTCTCCACAGGGGACACGCTGTTGCAGGCCCTGGACTTGCTGCCCCTGCTCATCCAGACGGTGGAGAAGGCAGCCTCCCAGAGCACTCAGGTCCCCACAGTCACCGAGGGGGCTGCCGCGGCCTTGCTGCTCTCGAAGCTCTCAGCGGCTGACTCACAGGCCGGTAAGCGTCCCGAGATGGCCGGGGCGGTGGCAGCCCAAGGCCTCTCGTGGGCTCCTGGGAGGAGGGTCTGGATGTTGAGTTTGGCCCTAACCACATTAGATCTGCCGCAGATCTGCCTGTCACCAGCAGCGGTGGGCCTCGGGGTGGCACTGGGCGGGGGGCACGTGGCCAGGGGACTCTCACTGCCTCCTTTGCTCTGTGACTCCAGTGCTTGGGACATGGGCTTGCAGGTAATGTCCAGAGCTGACCTGGGTTTAGTGTCTGAGGGTTTTTGTTTGTTTGTTTGTTTCAGTCGTTCAAACATAGGGTACACAATTCAGAGGGTTTGTAACAGGGGAAGCCTCCCTTTAGCGCCGTCTTCTGTCGCTAGCGTCCTCTCCCAGATGGTTTGGTGTCCAGAGGTAGTTGACGCATAATCAGACATGCTGGAAATGATCCCAGATCAGTCCTAGAGAAAGAGTTGTCCCATTCTTTTTGTGTATGTGTGGCAGCAGAGTTTTTCTTTTTTCTTTTTTCCTTTTTTAGGTTTTGGCCATGGGGCAACGTGTGTTCACTAGAGAATGACAGTGAGAGGGAAAGTGAGGAATCACCCCCCAGGGGGAATGGTCATGCCATAATCCCTTCCCCTCCATCCTCCTCTCAGGGAGAGGAGCCCTGTGTGGTTTTCAAGCTGCTGAGTCCGGGACTTGAACTGTGGTTCGGCCAGTGAGAATCATGTGCCTTAACCACCACACCACCTGCTGGCCCCTGCAGAGTCTTTCTTGCTTTCTTTATCCTTTGCCCAGTCTCTCTACTTGGCTATCCCAGGACTTAATCCTGCAGATAGAAATGGAGTTCCGCTCTCCGGTGTTAGGGATGTGCCAAGGAGCTGAGCTATCTGGGGGAAGCAGAGTTATCGTAACCTTGCGTTAGCAGATTTCAGGGTGCTTCCTGTGCTGTAGGAGTGAGGAGATAGACACACATGCTCCTAGTTAAAGGCGGCATGGGGCCTCACTGCAGTTTGGAAGGGATGGGCGTTAGGAGAGGCTTCAGGGGGAGGATTCATTTGAACTAAGGCCCCAAGAGCAAATGTCGTAAGAGCTGAAGGGGGTGGCCCAGTCTGAGCCCACACAGCCTCAATTAGGGAGGGACAGGGAGAGCCACACTGTATACCTCAGGTATCCTGTGAGGGAGGAGGAAGTGGCAGGTGGGAAGCTGCTCACCTAAGACTCCTGCAGGCAGCAGGGAGCCGTGGGTTTCATACAGGAAATAATACTAGGACCGAGTTGGTTCCCAGAACAGGAGAGTGGTGAGCCTAGGAGTGGCCATCCCCGCCAGGGCGTACATCTACCTGGTACAGAGGGTGTCCTCTGCAAACCCAGCCCAACAGCTTTAGCACGGACAGGCTAAAGGTCCCTGGGGGAACACGGGGAGCTGCATCTCGGAGTGACCTTTCGTTTCTTGCAGAGGCCAAACTGAGCAGTTTCTGGCAGCTCATTGTGGATGAGAAGAAGCAGGTTTTCACTTCTGAGAAATTCCTGCTCATGGCTTCCGAGGACGGTGAGTTCCTGGGAACCAAATCTCTGGCAGGTCTTCAGAGAGGACCCTTCTTGGACTGCCTGTCTTATGTCCAGTCAGCTCTACCAGAGCCCAGCTCAGCTGTTGAGGGAATGAATGCCCCAGCCTTCCACTCAGCCCATGGGACTGTAAGGCCGGGGCAGTGGGGGCTCAGATTCGTGGAGACAGTAACGCTTGCGGAGCTCTATGCTGGTTGTAATTACAGCAGATTGGTAATTGCTGCTGTCTCAGAGGCTTTCTTGTGTGAAGAGGCAGCTGAGACGCTCTTGGTAGAGCGTGTCAGGCTCCACTCCCCCACCAGGAGACACAGAAACTACCGGTTTCTGTCTTGGCAGCAAAGGAACCGTTGATCTTTAAACGTATACTTAAAATTCTAGGTTGCCTTAGGCGTGTCTGCTGCTAATTGGTGATTTGAAAAGTCTTTTGACTCAAATCACAACATCCCATTAATGAGATACAACCATTAGTCATCTCCTGGTTTTTTAAAAAAATTTTTTAGTTAACTTTTGAATAGGAAATATATTCATGTAATTCAAAAACAAAAGATGTAGGCGAGTCTCCATGGAATATTAAGTCCCAGCTTTGATCTCTGGCCACCCAGCTTTCCTGGCCATAGCTAACCGACTTTACCAGCTGTTCTGTGACCTTGATACTTTGCACATATATAAATCAATACCTTTATATGTCAGTTCTCTGCCTTTGACAGTGGTGTGCCCACATACACACTGCTTTCTAGACCTGGAAATCAGCCCCTGTCAGTATATGTTGAACTTCCTCTCTCTAGCTTGGAACTCCATGGTAGGTTTTTTTGTTTTTTAGGTTTTTGCCATAGGGCACATGCGCTTGCTGGAGGGAAAGATGGTGAAATGGAAAGTGAGAAGTCACCCCCTGGGGTGACGGCCGTGCAGCAGTCCCTTCTCCTGCATTCTCTTCCTAATATTTTGGGCACACACAGGCATACTCGCCTGGTGTGAGTTTCAGGCTGCTAGGTCCAGGACTTGAACCTCAGTCTGCCACGTGTAAGTTCAGCACCTTAACCACCACACCATCTACTAGCTCCCCCATAGTAGTTTTTAATTATTTAGTTTTTAAAAAAGAATTATTTATTTATTTAATTTGTCATTATTATTTTTTAAATTTGACCAGAGAAAGAAAAAGTGAAAAAGCAAGCCACCAAGTCTAAGACTGAAATTGCGGTCGGCCATGTGGGAGTCCAGCACCTTAACCACTGTGCCGCCTGCCAGTCCTAGAACTTGTAAATGTTTAAAAAAATAATGATTTAATTTTATTCATTATTTTTAAAATTTGACCATAGAGAGAGGGGAGGTGAGAAAGCAAGCTACAAGGACCGGGACTCAACCTGTGGTGGGCCATATGGGAGTCCAGCACCTTAACTACCCTTCAAGCCCCACTTATTAATGATTAAAAAAGGGGTTGGTAGGTGGTATAGTGGTTAACGGTGCTGGACTCCCACATAGCCGACTGCGGTTCAAGTCCCGGACCTGGCAGCTTGCTTTCTCGCTTTCTCTCTCTCTCTCACACACACCTTCTCTCACCTTCTCTTACCCTGTCCCTCTCTGGTCAAATTTAAATAAATAAATAAATAAATAAACAAACAAACAAACAAATAAATAAATAAATTTAAAAATTAAAAAAAAAAATTAAACAAAAAAAGTGTTTACTTTTCCTTAATGAAAAATGCATGCATAGGACCACCAGATGGTGTAATGGTTACTTCTCTGGATTCCCACGTAGTTGACCATGGTTTGAGTCTGGGACCTGGCAGCTTAAAACTCGTGCAAGGCACATGTGCGTGCGTGCCCAAAATCTCGAGAGGAGAATGGAGGAGGAGGGAGTGTGGCGTGGCCATCCCCCCGGTGGGGGGGGCGGGGATTTCTTGCATTCTGTCTCTCCTGTCTCTCTGGCAAGTGCACATGCCCTATAGTAAAAATCTCTCTTTAAAAAAAAAAAAAAGGAAAAATGCATGCATGTGCAATACGCAAAAAGAAGGGGATTAAAAACTAGCCATAACTTTACATGCAGTGAAAAGCCACACTTACATTTTGGTGTTAATTTTCCAGTTCATTCCTGTTCTTCCTGGGTGCGAGGGGGTATGCACACGTTGACCTGTTTTTAAAATGCCACCACTGTTGCTCTGCCCTCCAGCCCTGTGTACCGTGTTGCATCTGACAGAGAGACTTTTCCTCGACCACGCTCACCGACTCACTGGCAGCAAAGTTCAGTACGTGAGGTTCCTTGAGCTTTTCCCTGGGGTCAGATGAAACGAAGCCTGGCAAGAGCCTAAGGCCTGGGGGTGCGGGAGGTGGGCGGATTGGCTGAGGCAAGCTCTGCTCCCCAGCCTCCCTTCAGAACCTTCCGTCCGTGTGCTTGCAGGCAGTACCACCGGGTGCTTGTGGCCGTGCTCCTGAGCCGTACCTGGCACGTCCGCAGGCAGGCCCAGCAGACGGTCCGGAAGCTGCTGTCCTCTCTAGGTGGCCTCAAGCTGGCGTGTGGACTGCTGGAGGAGCTGAAGACTGTCCTCAGTTCCCACAAGGTCAGGGCATCTGCGCTCTAGAACTGAGGCCCTTGAACCCATTTGGCCGACTTGCTGTGCATGGCATTTTGTCTGGGCCGCCCCGGGCTGTTCTTCCCTTGCCGCTGTCTTTATGGTGCCCAAATCTTCTGCCCTGCCCTTGAGCTCCGGTAACATCTTTTATATAATTCCTTTTTCTTTTGAGAGGCTATCTTTCTGTCTGTCTTTAAATTCTCCTACCTTTTGGCATGGAACCTCTGGCCTTCTTGTCCTTGAGAAATTGAAAAATATTTTCTGCTTTTAAAGCACTTCCTAATTTTGATGCATTTTCAGTCCACTCTCCCTTTCGTGGTGTGTGTGTGTTTATGATACAACACATGTGTGCATGCATGTGTGAGTGAGAAGAATCTTGTCATGCCATGAGCTCCTTACTCTGGTCCTCCAGCCCATTAGATCTTTGGTTGAGGGGCCAGGGATTCGAATTGTGGTCACCATGTGGAACCCAGCATCTCTTGGGCAGCACATTACCTCTGTGCCACAGAGCCGGTCCCTCCCTTTTCCTTTTTCATAGTGCCTTTCAAAGGCAGATAGGGCTTATCATCTTTTCTTTATATGAGTTGTCCATATTTCTGGGAGCCGAAATGACCTGCACAGGGTCTCCCAGCCACCAAGACACAGAATGGCAGACCTGGGGATAGACTCTGAAGGCCTGGCTCTGTCTCTCTCTTCTTTCTCCCTTCCTAAGCTCAAGAAATGTGAGCCAGGGATAGACTTCTAGTCTTGGGCCAGATCTCCTAAACAAGTTTCCTTTGGTTTTTCTCTGTAGGCATTTTTTTTTTCCTTTAAATTGCCAGAGGGCACACCAGAGACAGAAAGAGGAGGAGAAAGCACCCCCTTTGGGGCATGGTCACACCACAATCCTTTCTCGATTTCTGCATCTTGTCCAGATTTCGGGCGTGCACACATGCACATGCACCTTACGTGTTTTTAAAGCCACTTTTGCTGGAACCGTGGTTGGGCCATTAGGATCCAGCTCTCAATGTACACTGCTTAACCACTGCACTGTGTGGCCAGCCCTCCCTGTGTTTTTTTGTTTCTGTTTTTTATTTTAGGTTTTGCCATAGGGCGCATGTGCTCACCAGAGGGAAATGGAGAGAAACAGAGTGAGGGAAGTGAGAAATCACCTTCAAGAGGGGGCGGCTATGGCACAATCCCTTCTCTATTTTCCCCCTAGGATTTTGGGCACATGCACATGTGCCCTGAGTGATTTTCAAGCTACCGGTTCTGAGACTTAAATCACAGCTGGCTATGTTGGAGTCTAGCGCCTTAACCACCATGCGACCTCCTGGCCCCTGCATTGACTTTTTGTGAGATTTTTGCTCTAGGGCATGTGTGCTCACCAGAGAGACAAAGTGAGAAATCACCCCCCGGGGGGATGATCACGCCATAATCCCTTCTCCTCCATTCTCCTCTCAGGATTTTGGGCACACACACACACATGCCTGGCGCGAGTTTAAGCCACTGGGTCTGGGACTTGAACCGAGGTCAAGTACATGGGAGTCCAATAACGTAACCATTACACCATCGCCAGTCCCCACCATGGGCTGTTTAAGTGAACTGTCATGGTGCTCCCTCCTTGTAGGCACATCTCATAGCCTGCGGGTCCAGTGAGAAAGCCAGCAGCCATCTTGTTTCCAGCAGGGACTCTGGAGACATGAGCAGGCAGCTACTGGGTCCTTGGCTTATGTTCTGTGTGCCAAACCTGCCCAGGGCTCTAGCACTGGGTGTTCACATGCGGTCTCCATGCAGGTGCTGCCCTCAGAGGCTCTAGTGACCGATGCTGGAGAGGTGACTGAGGCGGGCAAGACCTACGTGCCCCCTCGGGTCCTGCAGCAGGCTCTGTGTGTCATCTCTGGGATGCCAGGACTTGAGGGTGACGTCACCAACACTGAACAGCTGGCTCGGGAGATGCTGATCATCTCTCACCACCCGTCCTTAGGTCTGTGGGTGCGGTGGGCGTGTGGGCAGGGGCTCCACTGGGGAGGGTAAGAGCAAGTGAGGCAGAAGCCCTCACAGAATCCCCCTCCCTCAGTGGCAGTGCAGTCCGGATTCTGGCCAGCTCTCCTCGCCAGGATGAAGATCGATCCCGAAGCCTTCATCACCAGGCACCTGGATCAGATCATTCCCAGGATCACCACACAGAGTCCCCTGAACCAGGTGATTGGCGTGTGCACTGGTTCTAGCCCCAGGTTGGGGCCTCCCTTCTCAGGCTGTAGGAGTGGAGGACTGAAAGAAATAGGAGAAGGGATGATAAAGGAGGACTTGAGCCTTTGGCTGCAAAGGACAGAAGATGAAAACTGGCTTAAGCACCAGTGGGAACTCACTTCTCCCTTCACCTGCAAAACCCAGGGGTAGGACCGACCTACTGACCACAGGCACTCGGCTGTGCCCGGGGGTGCCGTGGGTGGTGTCTCTTACTCTCTGTCTCATCTGTCTGTTTCCTGTCCTGCTTTGTACCATGTGGGCTCCCTTCTCAGTCTTTCCTTTTTTGGTGGCAGGAGAGCCACTAGAGTTCCAGGCTTCCACCCAGTCCCTTCCCAGCTCTGGTAGAAGAGCTTGTGCTTTCCGATGATGCCAGCCAGCATGGGGTCTCACTGCCCTTGGTTGACCTGACTTGGGTCTCGTGCTCACCTCTGCACCCATCCTTCTGGCCTGCGTCACTGGAAGGTCATGACGCAGTTTTGCCTAGAAAAACGTAGAAAAATACGTCATGACTTTCCCGACAAGCTAATACCTACGTTCAGAAAGGGCAGGGGAGATCTAGAACCTGGGAAAGTGTGTTCCCCTAACACAGGGGTGCTGTTACTAGACGGGTGAGTACGGCAGGCGTGAGCTGCAGTCGTCCACTCAGGCGGGCAGTATCTGTCAGGCCATAGCACTGGTGAGAGTGGGCAGCCATCCGTGGGGCCCTCGAGGCAGGGCAGGGCCGCTCTGCAGTGCCAGGCTGGGCACACGCTGACCTCGCCTACATCTCTCTGGCAGTCTTCCATGAACGCCATGGGCTCCCTCTCCATCCTGTCCCCGGACCGGGTCCTCCCGCAGCTTGTCAGCACCATCACCGCCTCTGTGCAGAACCCCGCGCTGTGCCTGGTGACACGGGAGGAGTATGCCATCATGCAGACCCCTCCTGGGGAGCTCTATGACAAATCCATCATCCAGAGGTGAGACCCCACTTCCCTGTCCTCTTCCAGCCCGAGTGTTCGCTCATAGGATGGAGCTGACACCTCCTGTACAGGGCTTCCAGGAGGAGCAAGTGAGATGACCTAGCCCTCGCTGGACGAGTGCCTGCCATGTGCCAGCCCTGGGCTGTGGTCCCGAGCACAGCAGCATACACTGAGTGCCCGTCACGGCCTGGTGCCCAGCACTTAGAAGCTGCTGGGAATTCACAGCTAGCAGGAGGCTGGAGGGCGGCTTTATCCAAGCCAGCTGACCACCTGCTCTGTGTCTCAGTGCCCAGCAGGACAGCATTAAAAAGGCCAACATGAAGCGTGAGAACAAAGCTTATTCCTTCAAGGAGCAGATCATCGAGCTGGAGCTGAAGGAGGTGAGCACCGGTGCCATTCACTTGAAGGTTGCTGAACTCGGTGGCCTTGGGCTGGTGACTTTTTCTGCTTATTCTTTTCCTCATAGCTCCCTCCACCTACCACCCAAGGAAAGCAAGTTTCTCTGCTACGCAGGCCAAGTGGTTCATGTTCTTGTCACTAAGAGATGTTGTGTGGGTCTGTGTCTGTCCCCCAGTTGCTTGGAGGCTGGTTGCTGCCTTTGCTCCTGACAGCAGGCACGGGGCTGGGCCCAGTGGAGCCTCTGCGGAGGCGAGGCTCAGTTGACGCATTCAGCTTTGAACAGAGTTGCTACTCCGCACAGCCCAGCCCAGCCCAGCACAGGACTCTTCCCCGTCTCAGCTTTGCTTTTCCATCTTTCTGAGTCTGAGTCCTTCTCAGATAGGTGACCACTCACCTATCCATCCTATCCAAAGTAGATCCTTTCCCTTCTCCTGCGTTACTCTGCATCATATGAGTTTCTTTGATAACGTTTATCACAATCTGAAATCACCCTGTGAGAACTTCTGTCCCCTTGTTCACTGTCTTCGCCCACTGGATTGTGAGCTCTGTGAGGACAGGAACTTTCATTCCACACAGTGCCCCCTGCATCTGGAATGGTACCTGGCACAGCGTAGGTGCTCAGTTAATGCTTGTTAAGGGGGAGGTGATGTCTGTGCTTTGGCATCTCAGGCCTCCATGGCAGGCCTTTTCCAGGTGTCGGCTAGTACTGTGGAGAGCTTCTGTAGGGGGTGGTGGGGATAGGAGGAAGACCAATGTTTTGACTCAGAAGCCAGATGGCTACCAGAATACCCTCCTGAGTTTGCTGAGCAACGTATCATTCTCTAACGTTGAAAGCCCCCCATGGTCAGTATAGCAGCCCACGGCAGTGGCTTCTCTAGAGCTGCCTTCATTCTGTGGACGCTGGTGGCAGTGGACTTCGGGAGTTCGGGAGCCCGGGTCACAGACACAGAGCTGGCCCTGTGCTGTTGCGGACACCAGCTCACCTTCCTCTGGTGCAGAGGGAGGTCTGTGTTCCGGAGGTGGGACTGGTTTGCCTCCCCCTCCCAGGAGATAAAGAGGAAGAAAGGCATCAAGGAGGAGGTGCAGCTGACCAGTAAGCAGAAGGAGCTGCTGCAGGCCCAGCTGGACAAGGAGGCGCAGGTCCGCAGGCGGCTGCAGGAGGTGAGTGGCCCCGCCTGACGTACTGGGGGCTCAGCCTGGCCCTGCCGCCAGAACGGACCCCGCTGACCCGCCCTCCGGTGACTCTGCTTGCAGCTTGACGGGGAGCTGGAGGCAGCGCTGGGACTGCTGGACACCATCCTGGCCAAGAATCCATCCGGCCTGACCCAGTACATCCCTGTCTTGGTCGACTCTTTCCTGCCCCTGCTGAAGTCCCCCCTGGCTGCACCCAGGATCAAGAACCCCTTCCTGTCCTTGGCTGCCTGTGTCATGCCCCCACGGCTCAAGGGCTTGGGTTAGTTGGTGCTGTGTGAGATCTGTAGGGGTGGCCTGGGGTGGTTTGGGGGGCACATGCTGACCTGACCCGCTGGACTTTGGAATTCTGGGTGGAAGCAGCTCAGGAACCTCAGCCAGAGGTGCTCAGCCTTCTCCCCATGTTACACTTGCGCCTGTGCTCTGGGGGCCGGGGCGTAGGTGCCGGCCGGTGCCCGCGCTGTCTGTAACCATCTTTAAGACACAGAGGTCTGCAGGTCAGTGGCAGCGAGGATGGTTTGGTGTAGTGTGGTCAGTCAGTGCAGCCCAGAGCAGCCAGAGGTCTCCGTAACCTTTAGTTTTCTGTTAGCTCTAGAGACACTAAGACCAGACGGAGTGCTGACAACTATGGCCTTACTTTAAGGGTTGCTTAATGGCTTCCTTCCTAGTCCCGATACTATGTTCCCATGGGTGAGGTTGGAACATTCCAACTCTGGGAAGTGTTCTGAGTAGATAAATCCGTTGGTGCATGTAAAATGTGACCTGGCTGCCAGGGCTTATTGCATAGGAGGGGAGGCCCTCACAGAGCTTTACTCTTACTCATAACCCTGGGATGGCTTGCGCCTCCTCTCACACACTTTGAGTGTCCAAAGGGCTGTTCCCTTTCTCCCTACCCTCTGGCACTACCACAAAGATTCAGTGAGGGACCAACAGTTGGCATAATGGCTATGTCACTGGACTCCCATGTAGTCAACTGTGGTTCGAGTCCCGGACCCAGTGGCTTAAACTCACGCCAGGCACCTGTGCGTGCATGCCTAAGATCCTGAGAGGAGAATGGAGGAGAAGGGAATGCTGTGTGGCCATCTCCCCTGGGGGGTAATTTCTCGCTTTCTATCTTTCTGGAGAGCACACATGCCCTATAACAAAAACTTCTCCAAAACAAGAAAGAAAGAAAGGCGATTGGGTGAGAAATTAGGGTGAGGACATTGGGGCAAAGCAGAAGATGAAGTCAGGGGTGAGGTGTCCCTGCACTGGGCCCCTTCTTGGTGCTAGGGCTGGATTCTGCATCTCCATGAGAGCCGTCTTCCCTTTGACGCAGGCACTCTGGTGAGCCACGTGACTCTGCGCCTGCTGAAGCCAGAGTGTGCCCTGGATAAATCCTGGTGCCAGGAGGAGCTGTCGGTGGCTGTGAAGAGGGCAGTGGCGCTGCTGCATACCCACACCATCACCAGTAGGGTGGGCAAGGGTGAGCCAGGTAAGGGACAAGCCAGGACCGAAGACACAGGCGGGATGCACTGGAGCGAGGCGGTCCACAGAAGCTACAGTAGTCTCTGGGCTACCGGAGCCTGTGGCTTTGGTTTCCTATCCGAAAGATGGGGATGAACCAGGTGGAGGATTTCAGAGTCCAGTGCTGGGGTTCTATGTGTCTCACCCCATCGAGGGTTCTTAGGACTGGCATGTGCTTCCCTGAGCACACACATTCTGACTCTGGGCAGCCTTTGGGGCAGACACAGCGCTGGCTTTAGACTGAGACATGTGACCGGATGTCATCGTCCTATGCAGCCAGGCATCATAAAGGCCCCAGCCTTCTCTCCGCCCACCTGCCTGTGCACGGAAGCGGGTCGCATACTGTGCTGCCTTGCCTGCTGCTGCAGGGCATGTTCTCTTGTTCTCACAGATGCCGCGCCCTTGTCCGCACCAGCCTTCTCCTTAGTCTTCCCGTTACTGAAGATGGTGCTGACCGAGATGCCCCATCACAGCGAGGAGGAGGAGCGCATGGCCCAGATTCTCCAGATCCTCACCGTCCACGCCCAGCTGAGGGCCTCGCCTGGCATCCCACCTGGACGTGTGGATGAGGTGGGCAGGGGACAGGGCTCTCCACACTTTGTGACCCGTGGACAATCCTCCTGGGAAGTACAGGGTGTGTGTCTATACCCACTGCAGCCACATGCATAGCGTAAGTGTGAGTGTGAGTGCATGTTTGAGTGTGAGTTTATTAGACTATGAGTGTGAGCACAAGTGTGTTACAGTAAGAGCGTGTGTGCAAGTGAGTGACTGAGTGCAAGTATGTGAGCGAGTTTGAGTATGAGTACATATTTGAGTGCATGTGAGTGCACGCTTGGGTGAGAGTGAAGGGTGAGTGCGCACTAGGGTGAGTGTGAGGGATTTGTGTGAGTGCAAGTGACGGGTGAGTGGGAGTGCGCATTTGGGTGAGTGAGTGAGTGAGCACTTGAGTGAGTGCAAGTGTCAGTGACTTGGGTGAATGCGAGTGAGTTACTTGGGTGAGTGTGAGTGACCTGGGTGAGTGCACACTTGGGTGAGGGCAAGTGTGAGTGACTTAGATGTGAGTGTGAATGACTTGGGTGAATGCACACGTGGATGGGTGCGAGTGTGAGTGCACACTTGGTTAGGTGTGAGTGACGCGTGAGTGCACACTTGGGTGAGTCCATTTGAGTACACTTGGGTGAGTGTGCACTCGGGTGAGTGCAAGCGTGACTTGGGTGAGTGCACATTTGGGTGAGTGTGAGTGCGAGTGAGTGAATGACGGGTGAGTGCACACTTGGGTGAATCAGTATGTGCACTTGGGTGAGTGCGAGTGTGAGTGACTTGGGTGAGTGCACACTTGGGTGAGTGCGAGTGTGACTTGGGTGTGAGCATGATGGGTGAGTGCATACATGGGTGAGTGTGAGCGTGTGACTTGGGTTACTGCAAGCGTGAGTGACGGGTGAGTGTGTGACTTGGGAGAGTGCGTGTGAGTGACTTGGGTGAGTGCTAGTGTGACTGGCTTAGGTGAGTACACACTTGGGAGAGTGAGTTGGGTGAGTGCAAGTGACTTTGGTGAGGGCACACTTGGGTGAGTCAGAATGAGTGTGCACTTGGGTGAGTGCGAATGTGTGACTTGGGTGAGTGTGAGTGACTTGGGTGAGTGCAAGTGTGAGTGACTTGAGGGAGTGCACTTGGGTCAGTGCAACAGTTACTTGGATGAGTGGGCGTGAGTGACTTGGGTGAGTACATGTGTGACGGGTGAGTGCATGTGAGTGACTTGGGTGAGTGTGAGTGATTTGGGTGAGTACGAGCATGTCACTTGGGTGAATGCGAGTGACTTGTTTGAGTGCGCACTTGGGTGAGTGTGAGTGACTTGGGTAAGTGCGAGTGAATGACTTAGGTGAGTGCAAGTGAGTAACTTGGGTGAGTGCAAGTGTGAGTGACGGGTGAGTGCAAGTGTGAGTGACTTGGGTGAGTGCGAGCTTGAGTGTCTTGGGTGAGTGTGTATTTGGGTGAATGAGACTAACGAGTGAGTGTGAGTGCCAGTGACGCATGAGTGCAAGTGTGAGTGATTTGGGTGAGTGCAAGCGTGACTTCGGTGAGTGCGAGTAATGACTTGGGTGAGTGTGCAGTTGGGTGAGTGCGAGTGAGTGACTTGGGTGAGTGAGCATGAGTGACTTGGGTGAGTACGAGCATAAATGACTTGGGTGAGTATGAGTGTGACTTGGGTGAGTGCTCACTTCTGTGAGTGCGAGTGTGAGTGACTTGGGTGAGTGCGCACTTGGGTGAGAGCGAGTGTGAGTGACAGGTGAGTATGCATTTGAATGTGACGGAGTGTCTTGAGTGAGTGCGAGTGTGATTTGGGTGAGTGCGAGTGTGAATGACTTGGGTGAGTACATTTGGGTGAATGCGACTGAGTGTGAGCATGAGTGATGGGTGAGCGAGCGTGAGTTGGGTGAGTGTTCATTTGGGTGAATATGACCGTGAGTGATGGGTGAGTGTGAATGTGACTTGGGTGAGTGGGCACTTGGGTGAGAGCGTGAGTGACTTGGATGAGTGCTCATTTGTGTGAGTGTGAGTGACTTGGGTGAGTGCAAGCATGAGTGACTTGGGTGAGTATGAGTGACTTGGGTGAGTCCAAGCATGTGAGTTGGATGAGTGCAACTTTCAGTTACTTGGGTGAGTACGCACTTGGGTCAGCGAACGTGAGTGACTTCAATGAGTGTGAGCATGAGTGACTTGGGTGACTATGAGCGAGAGTGAATTGGGTGAGTGCGCACTTGGGTTAGAGCGAGCGTGAGTTACTTGGGTGAGTGCGAGCATGAGTGACTGGTGAGTGCGAGCATGACGGATGAGTGCACACTTCGGTAAGTGCTAATGTGAGTGACTTGGATGAGTTCGAATTTGGGTAGGTGTGTGAGTAGGATGAGTGTGAGCATGAGTGACGGGTGAGTGCGACTGAGTGACTCGGGTGAGTCTGAGCATTTGACGGGTGAGTGCGAGCATGAGTGACTTGGGTGAGTGCGAGTGTGAGTGACATCAGTGTGCACTTGGGTGAATGTGAGTGTGAGTGACTTGGGTGAGTGCACATTTGGGTGAGACCAAGCATGAATGACGTGGGTGAGTGTGCACTTGCGTGAGTGTGAGCGTGACTTGGGTGAGTGCGAGCATGTGACTTTGGTGAGTGTGAGTGACGGGTGAGTGTGAGCGTTAGTGACTTGGGTGAGTGCGCACTTTGGTGAGAGCGAGCGTGAGTGACGAGTGAAAGCAATCGTGAGTGACTTGGGTGAGTGAGCATAAGTGACTTGGGTGAGCGCGCACTTGGGTGACAACGAGCATGAGTGATGGGTGAGTGCGAGCGTGAGTGATTTTGGTGAGTACGAGCGTGATGGGTGAGTGCGAGTATGACTTGGGTGAGTGTATGTGGTGAATGCGAGCATAAGTGACGAGTGAATGAGCGTGAGTGACTTGGAAATGTGAATGTAAGTAATGTGGGTGAATATGCACTTGTGTGAGTGTGAGCGTGAGTGATGAGTGAGTGCACATTTGGGTGACTGCAAGTGTGAGTGACTTGGGTGAGTGTGCACTTGGATGAGAGTGAGCATGAGTGACTTGGGTGTGTGCAAGTGTGAGTGACTTGGGTGAGTGCGCATTTGGGTGTGTTCGACTGTGAGTGACTTCGGTGAGTGCGAGTGCGTTGGGTGAGTGCACACTTGGGTGCATGTGAGTGAGTGACTTGGTGAGTGCAAATGTGTGACTTGGGTGTGACTGAGTGACTTGGGTGAGTGCGAGTGAATGATGGGTGAGTGCGCATTTGGGTGATCGCAACTGAGTGACTTGGGTGAGAGCAGGCGTGACTTGGGTGAATGCGAGTGTGTGACTTGGATGAATGCTCATTTGAGTGAGCGCGACTGAGTGACTTAGGTGAGTGCGAGTGCAAATGACTTGGGTGAGTGCAAGCATGAGTGATGGGTGAGTGAGCATTTGGGTGAGTGCTAGCGTGACTTGGGTGAGTGTGCATTTGGGAGAGTACAAACGTGAGTGATTTGGGCGAGTGCGCACTTGGGTGACTGCGAGGGTGAATGACTTGTATGAGTGTGTACTTGGGCGAGTGTGAGTGACTTCTTTTTCCAACTAGATTCCATCTCAAAGAGCATTAATATTGTCAGTGATGGGTGAAAGGATGGTACCCTCCCTTTTTTTTCTTTCTTTTGGTTACAGGACATGTGTATTTGCAGGGAAAGACAGAGTGAAAGTAGAAATCACCCCCCAGGAGGGATGACCACACCACAATCCCTCCTCCTCCATTCTCCGTTGGGAATTTTGGGCATGTGCGCACACATACCCAGTGTGTTTTTTCAAAAACAGGACTCAGACTGCAGAGTTGGCCATGTGTGATTCAGAGCCTTAGCACCATGCTATTTGCTGTCTATTTTGCGTTTTTTTATTTACTTGTAGAGTATCTTTTGTTGTATTTATGACCCATGTGTATTTCAGTCTGAATTTTAAGTAGGTTACAGAATATCTTTTCTTTTTTTTTTTTTTTTTTTTTTTTTAAAGAGAGGTTTTAGCTCTAGGGTGCAATGCGCCCACTGGAAAGACAGAGACAGAGAGAGAAAGCAAGAAATCACCCCCGGGAGGATGGCTGTGCTACGATCCATTCTCCTGGAATTTTGGGCACACATGCACCCATGCCTGGCAAGAGTTTGAAGCCACTGGTTTAGGGCTCAATCTACGGTCAACTACATAGGAGTCCAGTGATAGAACCATTACGCCATTCACTGGTCTCCAGAATTTATTTATCTTTAGGATCACGTTGGACCAGGCTTAGTGCCTGTGGACTTAGTTGTAAACCCAGTGAGGTTTTTGTGGTGCAGTCAGTCATGTGATCCAGAAACTTTCCCTGTGGGTGAGAGGGTACCTCTTCCTTGGCTACCAGGCTGGGTTATAGGCCTCCCAATGGCCTCGCTCTAACTTAGCTCCCCTTGTCTTCCAGAATGGTCCAGAGTTGCTGCCTCGCGTGGCCATGCTGCGTCTCCTGACTTGGGTGATCGGCACGGGCTCGCCCCGCCTACAGGTGACATGGTTTTCAGTTGCCTGTTGCTGTGACAGTTCGTGACCCCCACCTCAGATCTTGGCAGGGGTCGAGTCCTCTCTCAGCTCTTACTTTGGGACTTGGGCAGAATGGCTGCTTTGGGGAGCCAGCCTGACTGTCCTCCACTGGCGAGAGCTTTCCTGTAGGTCCTGGAATTGGGATTAGAGTTCTAGCAGTGTTGTGGGGTGGGTGGTCCCATTCCAGGTCTCTCTCCGGGCCCCTTGTCCCCTTGCTGGCCCCGTTGCAGGAGGCACCTTGCTGAACTGAATCCAGCGCATGGATGTCCTCCATAGGTTCTGGCCTCCGACACCCTGACCGCCCTGTGTGCCAGCAGCAGTGGCGAGGAGGGCTGTGCCTTCGCCGAGCAGGAGGAGGTGGACGTGCTGCTCTGTGCCTTGCAGTCCCCGTGTGCCAGCGTGCGGGAGACCGCACTCCGGGTGCGTGCCCAGGCCCTCGCGGGGCTGTCAGCAGACCTGGTCCCTCTCTGCAAGTACAGACGCGTGATGGGCGCTTTGCAGACTCCCCCTGATGGGGGAGACCTGGAAGCCAAGAAAGCAGTCACAGGGGTGGGTGGGTTCTTTCTAAGAAATGGAAAGGTCAGCTGGCGTCATGATCCTTCACTGTCTGTTATTTCTTTACTTTGGAAAACTTCACCTAATTCCCAATCTCCAGTGGCTCATGGTGCTTGTGTAGACGGAGCTGCCTCGCAGGCTTCGGTCCCATACCTGGCTTTTCTTGGTGACTTTTAGACCAGAAGCTGAAGTATCATCTTGGAGCGATAAGTCAGTGGTTCCCCGATGCTGGCCTGTAGCCCCCTGCTACTGATACATGGTGGAGTTGTCACTGGCACTCGGGAAAATGTGGGAGAGGGCGGCCATGTGGTGAACCTCTTCAAAGCCAGATTCTTTCAACGCAGGGAATGCACTTTTTCTGGTGCATCCGAACTTGTACTAAATACTGCGGTGTCCCTTTATTAAAAAGTCAGACTCAAACTGACAGTTGTACAGCAAAGCCCGACATTTGGATCTTTTGAAGTTTTTTCGTAAATCACAGAAATTACTACATGGCTGTAGTGTAGCTTTTTAGGTAAAAGGCACGTCTCATTGGTGCATTTCTTACTGCAGATGGCTGTGAAAACGTGAGTCAGCATTGCATTTCTTACACAGGTCATGGTAACTTGTAGAGTAGAACATAATCACTTGTGCTATGTTTTTAACTTTCTAAAGCACCTTGAAGACAGTGAGTGTTCAGTGGTGAAGCATCCTCTATTGAATCACCCTCAAAATTTTTGCCAAGATCTAAGTTGATAACTTAAAGTCAAAAAGTAAAATTTTAGTTTAATTAGGACTTGGTGCAAAAAAAAAAAAAAAAAATTGTTTTCTTCTCCCCTTCCCCAAAGGTATACGCAGTTATATCACATACCCAAAAGGCACCATGATGAAGATCATAGCTTAATACTTAAGGTTTTATACACACCAGTTCCCTAGTAAATGCTAATTTAACAACAAAATTAGACATGCCATTCATTCAAAACGTCCATGGCAAACAATCATTTTGCTTTCCTGCAAATAAAATTGTTTTATGCTGTAAGAAAACACACACAAGAAAACAATTTCTGAGGTTCCATTGTATTTATTTTAAACCTTTATGTTAGGGACCAGTACTTAGCATAATGGCTATGTCACTGGACTCCCACGTAGTCGACCGCGGTTCAAGTCCCGGACCCGGTGGCTTAAACTCACGCCGGGCACGTGTGCGTCCGTGCCCAAGATCCCAAGAGGAAAATGGAGGAGAAGGGATTGTGGCGTGGCCATCCCCCCTGGGGGGTGATTTCTGTCTCTCTTAATGTCATGATGGAAACATTCTCTGTGCTCTCTGTGGGGCCCTTAGCCACCTGTGACTCTTCAGCACTGGTATAATGTGGGTGGCACAACTGGGGAGCCTCCTTATAGTTCATGTCAATTGGTTTTTAATCACCAGAGGGTGTGTGTGCTCCCCAGAGAGAGAACACACTGCAGAGCACACACTAGAGAGGAGGGGAGAAAGCACTCCCTAATGAGCTGTGGTCACGCCGCCATCCCTTCTCCATTTCTCTGTCCTGCCAGGAGTTTAGGGATGCACGTACATGCACCCAGCCTGTTCTTTAAGCTGCCAGTCAGGATTAAAACTGTGGTCAGCCATGCGGGATCCGACTCCCTTAACCACTAGGCCACGGGGCCAGCCAGCCTGTTTGATTTAACTTTAAATGGGTGCTTTCAGCTAGTGGCTACATCCTGGACACAACAGGCTAGAGGGAGGTGAGGAAGCAGGTCGGAGGCTCCTCTGAAAGGCCATGCCTCATATGGTTCAATCCTACCGCCCTAGGGACTGATGGAACTCCACATGGTATTGCCAACCCCTGATACTGACGAGAAGAACGGCCTGAACCTGCTGCGGCGGCTCTGGGTGGTCAAGTTTGATAAGGAGGAGGAGATCCGGAAGCTGGCTGAGAGGTGAGAGCCAGCGGGAGGTCGTGTTCTGCTACGTCTTCTGTCCTCGTAGAAAGTAACTGAATCCTGTGTGCCCAGTGCCCAGCCCACAGCAAGGGATGGGTGGTCAGGGCCTGCGGGGCAGGTGCGGCAGGTCCTGGTCCGAGCAGCCTTTGCCTTTGGTCTGCTGCAGACTCTGGTTGGCGATGGGCCTCGATCTGCAGCCAGACCTCTGCTCCTTGCTGATTGATGACGTCATCTACCACGAGGCAGCTGTGAGGCAGGCGGGGGCCGAGGCCCTCTCGCAGGCGGTGGCACGGTACCAGCGGCAGGCAGCCGAGGTCATGGGCAGGCTCATGGAGATTTACCAGGAGAAGCTCTATGTGAGTAGCTGGTCCGGCCCCGATGTGGTCCGTGTGTTGAGAGGCTGGGTTGGACTCCACTTAGCCGAGTGGCTCAGGTTGGCTGGGACTGGTTTCCCCTCTCATGCCCTGGTGCCCAGATGGCTGTCCCTATATTCTCCACACTACCTGGGCTGGGGCAAGCACCAGAGCATTTACCAACGTGTGTGTTGCAGCGGCCGCCCCCAGTACTGGACGCTTTGGGACGAGTTATTTCAGAATCTCCTCCAGATCAGTGGGAAGCCAGGTATGACACAATTGTTCCACCATGTTCTGCTCCAAGCCGTCAGAGATGGGTGGGTGCTGTGAGGAGGCAGCATGGATGATGGTGCAGTGGAAGGAAAGAGGGAGCCTGCCCTTGGGGTCAGAGAGACCCAAGTGCTGGCTCTTCTTGGGCTAGCTGCGTGACGTTGGGCATGTTTCTGCGTTTCTCCCTGTCTGCACAAGGGCACAATCACAGAAACTCCCTTGCAGATTGGTAAGACTAGCTGAGTAAGAGTACATCAAGTGCCCGGTGCTCGTGAGTCTCCTGTGCCCTTGGAGCCCATGAGTAGCAGTTGGAGAATTAGATGTCTGGGAGCAAATGTGACCTTTGGAGATGCGCTTCTCACAGAGCAGGTGCAAAATGCGCAGTAGTGTCAGTTTTCTAAGTGGCTGGCCCTGCGTTCTCCACGCCTGTATAGCTCTGCGTGTCAGTGTACCATGACCTATGGGCCCGTCTCGGTTTCTTTCTTTTTCATCCCAGACCACTAGCCAGGGAGGGACATAGATTCCTTGTCCTGGGGTCTTCTTACTTCTTGTAGCTAAAAAGCATAATAGGGCTTTGCCATTATAGAACGTGTTCACTTCCCAGCCCTCTCACGTCAGACTCCTTTACCGCTCTCTTCTATAACCTGCCTTGAGGTAGAGGGTGAACGTTGTGCTCACACGTGGAAATGGAGCAGAGCTGGCCCCAGCCCCAGGTCTCCATGGGTGGTGGGCTCCGTGCCACGCTCTGCCCGTGAAGTGGTGTTCACTGCTGGCGAGCGCACGCCTTCTCGCCGACCGGCATCGATTCCACCAGCAGGCGAGGCCTCTGGCCGGCTCTCACCTGCTCACATGCTCCCACTTTCCCAGGTGTGGCTTGGCCTTGGCCTTGAACAAGCTCTCCGAGTATTTGGACAGCTCTCAGGTGAAGCCACTCTTTCAGTTTTTTGTCCCTGATGCCCTCAATGACCGAAACCCAGATGTCCGGAAGTGCATGTTAGACGCAGCCCTTGCGACGCTCAACACCCACGGGAAGGTAAGAGGATTTCAGCCAACTGAGCAGATAGGGCCAGGCTGTGGCAGAGGTGGGCTGAGTGTGCACACAGATGCCAAGTGCCAGTCATCCTGGCGGGGCACTCACCACTGGTGGAACATTTGTAATCGTTGTGAGTCAACAAGACTGTAAGTGTGACATTCTTAGCAGACTGCTGCAGTCCCACCAGAGAAGTGGACACCCTGCCAGCTTTGCTGGCTGGCTTGTGAGCATACCTGTCCCAGAGCCAGGCTTGGGCTTGGTCCTTGGCAGAGACCATAAGCACCCTGTCCAGCCTGTACAGTTGACCTGAGACCTTTGGGGGTTGACCTTCCAGGAGAACGTCAACTCCCTGCTGCCGGTATTCGAGGAGTTCCTGAAGAACGCACCCAACGATGCCAGCTATGATGCCGTGCGGCAAAGTGTGGTGGTCCTGATGGGCTCTCTGGCCAAGCACCTGGACAAGAGTGACCCCAAAGTGAAGCCCATTGTGGCGAAGCTCATCGCAGCTCTCTCCACCCCATCCCAGCAGGTAGTGCCATCAGTCCGGGGCCCAGAGTAGACCTGAGTATGGATCAGCGTTGGGATGCAGGGTTAGTGCAGGGTGGCCAGGAGCTGGAAAGCCCTGTTCTGTGAGGAGCCGTCCCCGCTTCCTGGACAGGGACTGGCTTATATATGAGAACATTCCTGAAAAGGGGGCTGCTTTGTTACTTTGTTCTAATAGACCTCCTAGATATTTTCATTTCTTTTCTTTTACTAACCCTGTACTGGGGATGTAAAGGTTAAAAAAAGAGAAGATGGTTCCCCCTTATGTCAACCTTTTCCTGTCCCTCCTGCTGTGAGTTACATGTTGAAGGTGTTTTTGTAAAAATATTTCTTCCATGAGAGAGAGAGTGTGTGTGTGTGTGTGTGTGTGTGTGTGTGTGTGTGAGAGAGAGAGAGAAATGCAACATTCCCAACAAGGTTTTGACACCACAACCTGCTCCAGCCTTTAGTCAGCCCAGATCATGAACCACCACGTGCCCACATACTCAGGCAAGTCTTTGTACTTGAACCAAGAACCTTCCGATGTGAGATTGTCTCGCTTATGTCCTCTTCTTTTTTTTTTTTTTAAAGGGAGATTTTTGCCACAGGGCGTGTGTGCTCACCGGAAAGGCAGAGAGAGACAGAGAGACAGACAGCAAGAAATGACACACACCCCCCATTCCCCCCAAGGAAGATGGCCACACCACAATCACTTCTCTTCCATTCTCCTCTCAAGATCTTGGGCACACACACACATGCTCCTAGCGTGAGTTTTAAGTGCCGGGTCAAGGACTCGAATTGTGGTCGACTACATGAGTCCAGCGACGTAATTATTATGCCATCAGCTGGTCACTCGTGTCTTTTAATGCAGTAAGCCACAGTGGAAAGGAGCTTCATTTATTTTATTTTATTTTATTTGCAATAGGGTGCATGCACTCACCACAGACAGAGACATAGAGAGAAAAAAGGTGAGAAATCATCCCCAGGGAGGATGGCCATGCCTCAGTCCTTTCTCCTCCATTCTCCTCTTGGGATTTGAGCACACACACACAGACGCCCAGTGTGATTTTCAAGCTGGCATATCCAGGACTAACCACACAATCAGCCATTTGGAATCCTGTGCCTTAACTACCACACCACCTGCTGGTCTCTTTTTTCTCTGTTTTGAAGAACATATTTTGTCTTTTTCTCTGATTTGCATTTGAACTACCCAAAACATCCACATCAATCCCATGGTGTGGTCAGTAAGGTGTGAGAAAACCCAGCCTGGGGACCAGCAGTTAGCGTAATGTCTATGTCACTGGACTCCCATGTAGTCGACCGCGGTTCGCGTCCCGGACCCAGTGGCTTAAACTCAATCCGGGCGCGTGTGCGTGCATGCCCAAGATCCCGAGAGGAGAATGGAGGAGAAGGGATTGCAGCATGGCCATCCCCCCTGGGGGGTGATTTCTTGCTTTCTGTCTCTCTGTCTCTCTCTGTCTGTCTGGCGAGCACACGCGCCCTATAGCAAAAGCCTCTCCAGAAAAAGAGAAAACCCAGCCTGCAACTGGGTCTCATGCAGGCACCTGGGAGCCTTAGCGCTTTGCTGCTAGAGTTGGGTGTAAGAGCTGTGGCTGGCAGTCAGGGTCTAGTGACACGACCCGTATGGTCCTAATCCTCTAAGACCTAACCCGACTGTCCTATGATGTCAGCAGGTTTGGAAACTGAAAAACCCAGGCCATTTTAAAAAAGAATTATTTATTTAATTGTATTATTATCTTTTTTTTTTTTTTTTTATTAGGGAAGTTTTTGCTATAGGGCATGTGTGCTCGCCAGAGAGAGAGAGAAAGAGAAACAGAGAGACAGAAAGCAAGAAATCACCCCCAGAGGAAATGGCCGTGTCGCAACCCCTTCTCCTCTGTTCCCTTCTTGGGATTTTGGGCACGCACGCACATGCACCCAACGTGAATTTTAAGCCACTGAGTCCAGGACTCAAACCGTGGTGGAGTACACGGGAGTCCAGTGACGTAACTATTATGCTTTCTGCAGATCTCTGTTATCATTTTTATAATTTAATTTTTTTTTAAAGATTATTTTATTTAGTGTTATTTATTTTAATTTGACCAGAGAGGGAGCAGGGGGTGGGGGCAGTGAGAAAGCAAGTTGCCAGGTCCGGGAATCGAACTACGGTCAGCCATATAGGAGTCCAACACCCTTAACCACCATGCCACCTGCCAGCTCTGCCTATTATCATTATTTTTAATTCACCAGAGACAGAGAGAGAGAGAAAGAATGTGAGAAAGCAATCTGCCAGGCCCAAGACTCGAACCGCAGTCGGCCATGTGGGAGTCCAGCCTCTCAACCACCATGCTACCTACCTGCCCTGACCCAGGCCATTTTTATGCAGGTCCAGTGGTACGCTTTTCTCTGAAGACCTTCTTTTCTGATTGGCTTCAGTCTTGGGAGTTTAGCCCCATCCATGAGGCCTGCATTCTTTGTTTAGACCGGAAGTAGCACCCATTAGGGCTGGTGCTCTTGCCACCAACAAATCATGGTGTGCACTCTGATGATGCATGTGTGTTAGGAGAGTGTGTAACACACTCGTTGCTTCTCTGACACCCTGTGACACCCACGGGCAGCGTCTGAGATGGGGTTGAGGACCTCTAGTGGTGGGTGCTGCACGGTGCTGTCAGTCACCCAGGCTGGCCGCGGTGGGACTGCCGGCTCTCCGCCCCCCAGGTCCAGGAGTCTGTGGCCAGCTGCTTGCCGCCTCTCGTGCCAGCCATCAAGGAGGACGCCGGAGCAATGATCCAGCGGCTCATGCAGCAGCTGCTGGAGTCAGACAAGTATGCGGAGCGCAAGGGGGCTGCGTACGGGCTGGCAGGCCTGGTGAAGGGCCTGGGCATCCTGTCGCTGAAGCAGCAGGAAATGATGGCAGCGCTGACCGATGCCATCCAGGACAAGAAGAACTTCCGCCGGCGAGAGGGTGAGCATCGCTGAGCCTGCCGCTGCCCACTGGGCAGTCGGCCCTCACACTCCCAGAGGAGGGAATCGGCCTTTCCTCCCTGCTGAGGGGCTGGTGCTTGCTGCGTGCTGCATGGGGGCGGCCGTGGGTGCCCCTTCCAGCAGGTCCTGCCAATTTGGTGCAGGCTTTCTCATTCCTTTTTTTTTTTTTTTTTTTTTTTGGGGGATTTTTTCTTTTGGG
>NW_006159813.1:2303942-2312528 GCF_000334495.1 Tupaia belangeri chinensis
CACCCAGCGTGAATTTAAGCCACTGGGTCTGGGACTCGAACCGCGGTTGACTATGTGGGAGTCCGGCGACATAGCCATTACACCAACTGCTGGTCCCAGGCTTTCTCATTCCTAACTCAGCCCGGAGACTTTGCCTTCTCGCTGTCAGTGCAAAGACGTGGTGGATGGCTCTCTCGCTCTCTCCTCTCTGCTCTGCCATGCCCCTGTCCTGGGGTTTCTTGAGTTGAGACAGAGGGGCAGACGCTTTAGTCCCACCGCTACCTCGAGTGTTTCCAGAGATGAGAAGGAGGACGGGAGGTTGCCACCCTTTCTGTTCCCTGTGGCTGCCCCGGAGGATGTCCTGTCCCCAGCTGTCCCCCTCCCCCCCAGGAGCCCTGTTCGCCTTTGAGATGCTCTGCACCACGCTGGGGAAGCTCTTCGAGCCCTACGTGGTCCACGTGCTGCCCCACCTGCTGCTGTGCTTTGGGGATGGGAACCAGTATGTGCGCGAGGTAAGTCCCGAGGCTGCACAGGGGCGGCTGCCCATGGGTTGGCCGCTGGGTGGAGGGTCAGCCAGGGGAGACTGTGAGATGGAGTCAAGCCCCCACCACTAGCATCTGTCTGCCCACCGGTCCACCTGCCCACTTTGGACCCCGGATGGCTGTGGACCTCTGTCCAGCTCCCAGTACAGGGCAAGAGTTTTATGAGTTGTGCACTCAGCGGTCTGCGGCCCTGTCACAGTCGGGTCTGACACGACAGACCCCAGTAAGCGCTGGTCACTAGAACTCCGGGGCGAGCCCTAGGCCCTGGCCCTGGCCCTGGTCCTGGCCCGGGCAGGAGGCCCCTGAACACCTTTTCTCCTCCCTCGAGGCTGCAGATGATTGTGCCAAGGCCGTGATGAGCAACCTGAGTGCTCATGGGGTGAAGCTGGTGCTCCCCTCCCTGCTGGCGGCCCTGGAGGAGGAGTCCTGGCGGACCAAAGCGGGTAAGGCTGCCCCTCTGCCCTCTTCTCCGCCTCCTGCTGTGGCACTGGCCTCAGCAGGTCTGCTATGCTAGCTCGGCCTGTGGGGGCGGCCCAGCCCAGAGATCAGTGCTTGGCAGCCCAGCCCTCCTGTGGCTTGTGTGCTTTCATGCCAGGAAGGGTCTCTGACAAGAGCTGCAGCCCTGAATCAGGAAAGCCTTCTGTGACTCTAAAGCTTTTCCCCCCAGGAAAGGTCTTTGTGTTCTGGAAACCTAGTATGCTAACCGATGCAAGCAGAGTGGCTCTGGTGGGGGTGAAGGGGGTAGATTTGGGCCCTCCCACTTGCCCCCCCGACCCCTGTCCACAGGCTTCCCCCGAAGTCGCCTTCCTCATGGGTGGATGAGGAAACCAGTGCCAGAGAAACCAAGAGAAAGGGCCTTGGGTCTGGGCTGGGTGGAAGCCAGGTCTCCCCCTCCTGGCCTGCCTGTCTCCCCAAACTCCTCAGGCTCCCGGGGCTCTTGGCGCCCCCTTGCAGCCAGCCCAGGTGACTGCCTGCCACACTCGGTGACCGGATATGGCTGTGCCTGTTGTCTGCAGGGTCCGTGGAGCTGCTCGGGGCCATGGCGTACTGTGCTCCCAAACAGCTGTCGTCCTGCCTGCCCAGCATCGTGCCCAAGCTCACAGAGGTGCTCACCGACTCCCATGTCAAGGTGCAGAAGGCCGGGCAGCAGGCGCTCAGGCAGATCGGCTCGGTCATCAGGAACCCGGAGATCCTGGGTACGCCTCTCCCACCAGGGCACCCCCCTGGCTCACCGCTGCCTAGAGCTGCAGGGCACGTGCCACCCAGCTAAAGTCCTCGCTGTCTGAGGACAGACAGGTTCACATCAAAATAACCTCTGAATGCGGGGAAGCCCTTCCCCGGAACAGTCTGTTGAAGTAGTGTGGAAACAGCCTGTTCTCACTGGTCTGGAGCAGACATCATTGGCCACACAAAGAGGGAAGTGGAGTCACTGGATCAGAAACCGCTTGACTCTGAGAGATCCCTGTGCACTGGGCTGAGCCATGAGGTCCACAGAATTCAAGCCAGTCCAGGCCATATCAGCTCCACCCAGTGCTCAGTGTTTTTGGAACTTCAGTCAGGTTATTAGTGTTTTTACTATTGGCCCGCTGGGTCTGGAGAGTGGATAAACTCCCTGGGCTGTGAGAACGGTAAGCAAGGTGTTCCCCCCGGGGTCCCTGCAACTGGACTGTTCGGGCTGAGGTTTTCAGGCCCGAGGGCTCTAAGCACTGTGTCTTCATTTCATCGCCAGCCCTGGGGCCTGGTGTTTCAAAAACAGGTTTTTCATGAAATACTTTTGGGTTGCTGGTTCCAGGGTAAGGTTTATGGTGCCTAAGAATACACCCTGTAGAGGTTCAGCCCTGTGGCTTTAGCTTAGGGCATGTGAAGCCGGCCGCAGTGCCTGGCCAAGTCACAGCTCAGCAGTGCACGGGGTGACAGCTGTCGCCTCTCAAAGCCACCCTTGTCTCCTGCTGGTGGGGCAAGGATTAGCCATTGTAGATAGGCTGGCTTCCCCGGGAGCCCTTCTCTCTGACCCACTCTCATTCTGGGGGCCCCTGGCTTGGCCGCCCCAGAGCCATGTGTAAGGCAGCCTCTCTCCTATCCGGACATGCAGCCATCGCCCCGGTCCTGCTGGATGCCCTCACAGACCCCTCCAGGAAGACCCAGAAGTGCTTGCAGACCCTGCTGGACACCAAGTTCGTCCACTTCATTGATGCCCCGTCCTTGGCTCTCATCATGCCCATCGTCCAGAGGGCCTTCCAGGACCGGTCCACAGACACGCGGAAGATGGCGGCCCAGATTATCGGCAACATGTACTCCCTGACGGACCAGAAGGTACAGCCTCACCATGGCAGGTGGGACGGAGCAGTAGGGGCTGGTTTGGGCTCAGAGTCGCTGCCCACAGCAGATGTGGGGAGATGTGGGTGTTTCTGATAATGTTTGTGAGGAGTGACCGGCCATCTTGGGTGGGAGGTGGAAATTCGGTTATCTCGCAGAGCACAGCAGTTCGCGTCCTCATTAGCTTTGTCCTCAGCTGAGGCTCCTTCCAACAGGCCTTTTACAGATCGAGGCAGGGAAAACGCGAGCCTTGCAGGGATGTTGGTGAATGTCTGGCACTTTGAGTGCTCGCTGTGCTCTTTTGTCACAGCATCCGCTCCTGCAAGCCTCTTAGAGGCATGCAGCCTAGTGTAGATCTGCTTGGTGTTTTGGTCCCGGGAGCTACACGTGTGACCTCACTGCCTGCCACGGCTGCTCTCCTTTGTTTACCAAGGCTATTGGCGAAAGAAAGCAAAGTGGAAAAGTTACAGCTTAAGAATTTTGAGAAATGAAGGAGTCAGAAAAGCAAGGTTGGCCTTGTGGCCTCGTGGTTAGTGGTTAAGGAAGCCAGATCCCACATGGCCAGCTAGAGTTTGAATCTCAGCCCCCGTGGCTTGAAAAGCATGACAGATGTGTGCGTGTGTGCCCCAATTCCTGATGGGGTGGAGCAGTGGATAAGAAGGGATGTGGTGTGACTACCCTCATTAGGGGGTTTTCTCTCTGTGACCTACGGCAATTACAGAATTAGAAAAGCTGGGGCCAGCAGATGGTGTGGTGGTTAAGGCACTGGACTCCCACTCGGCTCACCATGGATTGAGCCTTGGACCTGACAGCTTGCTTTCTCACTTTCTCTCTCTTTCTCTTTCTGTGTGTCTCTGGTGAGCACATGTGCCCTATAGCAAATTAAAAATAAATGAGTTGGGACCAGCAGTTAGCGTAATGGCTATGACGCTGGACTCCCATGTAGTTGACCACGGTTCAAATCCTGGACCCGGTGGCTTAAAATTCACAGCAGACGCGTGTGCGTGCGTGCCCAAGATCCCAAGAGGAGAATGGAGGAGAAGGGATTGTGGCGTGGCCATCCCCCTGGGGGGTCATTTCTCGCTTTCTGTCTCTGTCTTTCTGGTGAGTGCATGTGCCCTATAGCAAAAACCTCGCCAAAAAAAAAATAATAATAATAATAATAAAAGAATTACAGGGAACCATCAGTTAGCATAATGGCTATGTCGCTGGACTCCCACGTAGTCGACCATGGTTCGCATCCCGGACCCGGTGGCTTAAAACTCACACCGGGCTCATGTGCACGTGTGCCCAAGATCCCGAGAGGAGAATGAAGGAGAAGGGATTGTGGTGTGACCATCCCCCCTGGGGGGTGATTTCTCGCTTTCTGTCTCTCTGTCTGTCTGGCGAGCACATGCACCCTGTAGTGAAAACCTCTCCAAAAAAAAAAAAGAATTACATAAATAATTCTTTTATAAAAAATTAGAAAACAGAAAATTTTATCAGTAGTCCCCCAGCACTAAAACAATTACTGTTACACTAAACTACATTTCTGAACAGAAATTTATTTCCAAGTTATAACAAGCTATTCATGAAGTGATTCCCAGTAGTTACATAATATCCCAACAGATTCATATACCATAGTTTATATAATCTGTCATTGGTCATAATGTCCCAGGTGTTTTTGTTATTTTAAGCAGTGCTAACAGTGAACATAAGGCATTTTCTGTACATAAAAGTTACTCCCCTAAAGCTGAATGCTACGTAAGAGACATGAATATTTTGAGGTGAAGAAAGGGAAGATGATAATGAAATATGGAAAGGAAAGTACCAGAAATAATTTCTTAAGGCTTCCAGAGTCTGGGCAGGTCTTGGTCCCAGGAGTAGGCTGGGAGGAGTGAGAGCCGTGAACTGTCCCCGGTAGCTCTGTGTGACCTGTCGAGGATGGGCCTGGGGACCCGTGTAGGTTTCCCCAAGCAACTGCATGGCGCCTTCAAGGAACCAGATGGCGTGTTTTCTGATGGTTCCTTTTCCCACCTGTTCCTGTGAGCGGCTTGGTTTCCATGTGTGAGACCCTTGGAATGCTCCCTGTGAGCAGAAAGGCAAGGTCAGGGGCCACAGTGGGATCTGCAGATTCTGGAGGAAGCAGGACTCGTGTCCGCCTAAGTCACCCCTCGTGTTGTCACAGGACTTGGCGCCATACCTGCCCAGCGTGACGCCGGGCCTGAAAGCCTCTCTTTTGGACCCTGTGCCTGAGGTGAGTCTGAAGGGAGAGTGGGACGCTTGCTCTACAGCCCAGTCCCAGGGAACAGACTCCTGAGAATTCCCAAAGCTGCTCTTATGTCTGTCAGCTGAAGGGAAGGGACTCCAGGGCCCCTCCTTGCCTCTGCGTGACCGCCTTGTTTGAGCTGGGTCTCCTCACCACCCGACAGGTGCGGACGGTGTCCGCGAAGGCCCTTGGGGCCATGGTGAAGGGCATGGGGGAGTCGTGCTTTGAGGACTTGCTGCCATGGCTCATGGAGACACTGACCTATGAGCAGAGCTCGGTAGATCGCTCAGGCGCCGCACAAGGTGAGGCTGGAGTAGGACCCGGGGCTGTGTCGGGAATGCCCCTAGGGGCTTGCGGAGCCTGCGTATGCATTCTGGCCTTTCGTTGCAGGGTTGGCTGAGGTCATGGCCGGCTTAGGGGTGGAGAAGTTAGAGAAGCTGATGCCGGAAATCGTGGCTACCGCCAGCAAAGTGGACATTGCTCCCCACGTCCGAGACGGCTACATCATGATGTTCAACTACCTGCCCATCACCTTTGGGGACAAGTTCACTCCCTACGTGGGGCCCATCATCCCCTGCATCCTCAAAGTAGGTGTCAGTGACCTCCTGGGACTAGAGTGATGAAGCGGGCAGGGTGCAGGTGCTCTTCTGGAGAGCGAGGGTGCCCTGCTGACGGGCAGGAGCAGAAGCCCTCAGCCTGCTATACAGGAAGCCCTGCTCTCTATTGGGTCCGGGGCCTAGGGGGAGGCAACCCTGGCCAACTACCCTATGTGCCCAGGCTCTTGCAGATGAAAACGAGTTTGTACGTGACACTGCCCTGCGAGCCGGCCAGCGGGTCATCTCCATGTACGCAGAGACGGCCATTGCGCTGCTGTTGCCCCAGCTGGAGCAAGGCCTCTTTGACGACCTCTGGAGGATACGGTGAGAGCTCATGGGGAGGCCCAGGGGGCTCGAGCTTCGTGTTTGGGGAACTCTGAGAAATGAAGGGTAGATTGTCCCTAAGAACTGGCTCGACTCTGAGAAACCCTTGCAGGGTTTTTTTTGTTTTTCTTTTCTTTTCTTTTTCTTTCTTTCTTTCTTTCTTTCTTTTTTTTTAAGAGAGATTTTTGATATAGGGTGAGTGCACTTGCCCGAGACAGAGAGTGAGAAATCACCACCCAGGGAGGATGGCCACACCACAGTCCCTTCTCTTCCATTCTTCTCTATGGATTTTGGGCACACATGCACATGCACCTGGCGTGAGTTTTAAGTCCCCGGGTCCAGGACTCAAACCGCGGTAGATTATGGGAGTCTAGCGAAGCAATTGTTATGGAATCTGTTAGTCTCGGTTTTCTTTGTTTTTAAAAGAGAGAGAGAGAGATTTCTGAGAGAGGAGTAAGCAAGCACTACCATGCCTGGCCTGCTTAGCTTGGTCCAGGATTGGAACCCAGGCCTCCCACGTGGGTCAGGCCTGGCACTGCCCCTGCACCACCACAGCTGGCCCAGGTCCTTGCTTTGAATCATTTTGTAGCCCCTTCGGTTTCTTATAATAACATCTTTATTTTGATTCTCTTTTCAAAAGTTCTGTCTTCGGGACCAGCGGGTGGTGTAATGGTTATGTCGCTGGACTCCCACATAGTCAACCGTGGTTCGAATTCTGGACCTGGTGGTTTAAATCTCACGCCGGGCGTGTGTGTGTGCCCAGGATCACAAGAGGAGAACAGAGGAGAAGGGATTGCGGCATGGCCATTCCCCCTGGGGGGTGATTTCTCGCTCTCTGTCTGTCTTTTTGGCAGGCACATGCTCCCTATAGCAAAAATCTGTCTCCAAAAAATAAAAAAATAAGTTTCGTCTTTCAGTTTGTGTTAAGATTTTAAACCCGAGTGCTTTTTAGATCTGGAAATCCCAGGTCTGGGAAAGCATCCCAAGGGCATATTTAGCCAAGTGCTTAAAACTGTGGTACGTAAGGATGGTTTGTTGCAGTGTTGCTTAGCGTTCAAGTAATTGGAATTTGGTTTGTACACACCACAGCATGTCCCTGCAGGGGACTTGCGTTCAGCCACTGCAGAGAATGCTACAGGATGACACTCGCTGACACAGGAAGCTCCCCAGCCTGTTGTTGAGGCAACTGTGTGGGCCATGGCCCAGCCACGTAGCCTGGGCCCATTTCCCATGACTTGGACAGGGTGTCACCGCAGTGCTGTGGTGGGTGTTTAGGCAATTGTCCACATTCTCTTGATATTTTTCTCTATGTCTGCAATTCTCAATTTGAATAAGACTATTGTTTTTCTGGTCATTGAAAGTGTTAAACTTGGGAACCAGCAGTTAGCGTAATGGCTATGTCGCTGGACTCCCACGTAGTCGACCGCGGTTCGTGTCCCGGACCCGGTGGCTTAAAACTCACGCCGGGTGCGTGTGCGTGCGTGCCCAAGATCCCGAGAGGAGAATGGAGGAGAAGGGATTGCGGCGTGACCATCCCCCCTGGGGGGTGATTTCTCGCTTTCTGTCTCTATGTCTCTCTCTGTCTGTCTGGCGAGCGCACGCGCCCTACAGTGAAAATCTCTCAAAAAAAAAAAAAAAAAAGAAAGTGTTAAACTTAAATTACTTTAAGGAGAAATAAGGTTTATCTTTCCCAGGTTCCCCGTCTTCCCCCTCAATAGCTACACCTCTCACGATCAGGTCTCCTATCTTCGCATCAGCGCTTCCCCTTCATGCTCTCTCTGGCTCTTATTTGTGGGGGGGTGTTTTACACAGGGTCTCACTATGTGGAGATGGGCTTCCCCTGCACAGGGCCACCTAGTGTACCAGAATAGCTCCTCCACTGTGCACTCCTGTTCTGACCCTGCCTTCCCCGGGGGGGGGATGGCCATGCCAAAATCCCGTCTCCTTGTCTCCTCTTGGGATCTTGGGCACGCACGCACAGGTGCCCAGCATGAGTTTTAAGCTACCGATTGCAGGACTTCAACCACAGTTGACTACTAGGGAGTTCAGCGACATAACCATTATGCCATCTGCTGGTCCCATTCACTCTTTTTCCACTCTGTGGTAACCGTCACAAAGACATGGGATGCCATTCTTTCCCGGCTTCCCCTGCGCAGGGCCACCTAGTGCACCAGATGGCTCCTCTGCTGTGCACTGCTGTTCTGACCCTGCCTCCCCCTCCCCCTCAGGTTCAGCTCCGTTCAGCTCCTTGGGGATCTCCTGTTCCACATCTCGGGAGTCACGGGAAAGATGACCACAGAAACCGCCTCGGAGGATGATAACTTTGGAACCGCCCAGTCCAACAAGGTGCGTGTCCAGGGTCGCTTCCTCGCCCTGCTGATGGTGGGGGGCTTGTTGGTGCTCATGCCATGGAGGCTTCACACCCATTCTCTGCCCCTTCCGCTGGCTGCAGGCGATCATCACTGCGCTGGGGGTGGACCGGCGGAACCGGGTGCTGGCAGGGCTCTACATGGGCCGCTCCGACACCCAGCTGGTGGTACGGCAGGGGGCGCCGCCCGGCCGGGAGAGTGTCGTCTCCCCC
>NW_006159813.1:2313087-2314950 GCF_000334495.1 Tupaia belangeri chinensis
CAGGGCTCTCCATGGGCCGCTCCGACCCCCAGCTGGTGGTACGGCAGGCGTCCCTGCACGTCTGGAAGATCGTCGTCTCCAACACCCCCCGCACCCTGCGTGAGATCCTGCCCACGCTCTTTGGGCTCCTACTGGGTTTCCTGGCCAGCACCTGTGCAGATAAGAGAACCGTAAGTTTCTTGAGCTTTGCTTTGGCCCGGCAGCCCTGATCCATCCTTCAAGAGCCCAGAAAGCTGGATCTGGGCTGGGAGGTGCCGAGGGCCCCCTTTCTAACAGGGCAATGTTAGTTATTGGCTTCGTCATTTGGGAAGAATTTATGGAGCATCTGCTATGTGCTTGTAAGCAGGGGCCTTGTACCTGGGGGCATAATGGAGAAGGCAGGCGGCCTCATTCCTTATCCTCGTGAGTTACAGTTTGGTCAAGGAGCGGGATATTAATCAGGTCATCACGAGTAGTTGTCAGATCCAATGTGGCAGGTGTGCCGTGGCACTGTAGGCTTATGATAGAGCCATTTGACCTAGTGAGGGGGTCAGCGAATGCTCCCTAGACAGAACGGGGCTTGAAGAGAAGAGATGAGTAAGCACTAAGCAGGCGAGGAGTTGGCAAAAGACTATGCCAGACAGAGCAGTGTTTTAGATACGAGATGAACTGCGCCAAGGCCCCGTGGTAGGCAAGAACGTGGCAGGCCTGATGTGGCTGCCATGAGAAAGCAGGGAGGGGCCAGCGTGGCATGAGATAAGGCTGGCGTGCAGGGCAGGGGCAGGTGGGTTCAGTGGCTGGGAGTGGGGGCCCAGCCTAGCTGATGATCACTTCTGGTGCCCACTTTCAACCCCTGGCTCTGGCAAATGGATCATGTATTTAAAGAAAGGTTTGCAGGAGGCCCCAGGAGGGGAGTTTTTCCTTAAAGCGTTTGCTGCTAGTACTAGGAACACAGGGCGTCGTAAACGCCGTGTCCATGTATAAAGTGCTGGCTCTCACTTGAGGTTGTGCAGGGGTGTGTGTGTGTGTGTGTGTGTGTGTGTGTGCATGCGAAACAGAGATAATTTTCTTCTGTAGCATTTTGTGAGCACCCCAGGGGCTGTTGAGGGGTAAGAGCATTTGGGAAAGTTGAGTCAGACTCAGGCCTGGGAGGTTCCGGGACCCTCATTCTGGGGCTGTCCTCTGGGCACTGGGGGTTCGCAGGGAGTCGACGTCTGACTTGATCTCTGCTGGCAGATTGCAGCGAGGACGCTGGGAGATCTCGTCCGGAAGTTAGGGGAGAAAATCCTCCCTGAGATCATCCCCATCCTCGAGGAGGGCCTGAGGTCTCAGAAGAGCGACGAGAGGCAGGGCGTGTGCATCGGACTGAGCGAGATCATGAAGTCCACCAGCCGGGATGCAGTGAGTATCTTCTGAGGAGCCCACAGGCCGCGCACCTGCAAGTGGCCCAACTGAGGGCCCAGGAGGCTGCAGGAGGAGCTTCGCCCCCAGAAGCCCATGCCCCCGCCCTCACCCACCACCAGCAGGATGTGCCAGCCTCCCTCTGGAGGGCGCTGCTGGCAGCAGGGGCTGGCAGGACTGCATGTGGATGTGGATTTTCCTCCTCTCAGCTGTCCTGCCAGTTTCGTAGGCTCAGAACTAAGCCATATGGAAGCCCCCTTGGGTGACCCTGGAAATTGGAGGCAGTCTCTCCCTCACCACTCCTGAGATGGCTCCAGACCTTTTCATGTCACTGTCACTTCAGTTAAGATGTGTGGTGTCTCCTTAGCAGCGGAGGCATGCACACGTGTAAGTGGTGGGGGGCAGCAGGAAGCAGGAGGGACGTATACTCATTCCTTTTTTTTTTTTTTTTTTTTTTGAGGGTTTTTTTTTTAGGGGGGGGGG
>NW_006159813.1:2315799-2320195 GCF_000334495.1 Tupaia belangeri chinensis
AGGGGGGATGGTCACGCCGCAATCCCTTCTCCTCCATTCTCCTCTCAGGATCTTGGGCACGCACGCACACGCGCCCGGCGTGAGTTTTAAGCCACTGGGTCCGGGACACGAACTGCGGTCGACTACGTGGGAGTCCAGCGACATAGCCATTACGCCAACTGCTGGTTCCCCTAAGCCGGTGTGAGTTTTTAAGCCACCGTGTCTGGGACTCAAACCGCAGTCAGCTATATGGGAGTCCAGTGGCGTAACCATTATACCATCCACTGGTCCCCCCGTTGTTTTGTTTTTTAAAGAAATGTAAACAAGTAGCTGGTTACTTAGCCCAAGTATCCCAGTCTGATTTACTGCATCTCTCTTCACCTGTGCGTATTAACATGACTTCTATTTCTTTCTTTCTTTCTTCTTTTTTTTTTTTTAAATTTTAATTTGCTACAGGGTGTGTGTACTCACCAGAGAGAGTTAAAAAGAGAGGGAAAGTGATAAAGCACCCTCCAGAAGGGATGACCATACCACAATCACTTCTCCATTCTCCTTGGGATTTTGGACATACACACACACGTGACCCTGGCATGTTTTGAAGCTGCTGTGTCGTGTCTGAGATTTGAACCATGCAGTTGACTATGTCGGATCCAGCTGCCTTAACCACCATACCACCTGGACGGTCCCCTATAGATATATATTTTTTATTTTTGCATTTAGCAAAGAATCAAAATTAATTCTCTCATCAAAAAAAGTTGTGCTTGGGAACCAGCAGTTAGCGTAATGGCTATGTCACTGGACTCCCACGTAGTCGACCGCGGTTCGCGTCCCGGACTCGATGGCTTAAAACTCACGCCGGGCGCGTGTGCGTGCATGCCCAAGATCCCGAGAGGAGAATGGAGGAGAAGGGATTGCGGCGTGGCTATCCACCCCTTGGGATGAGATGTCTCGCTTTCTTTCTCTATGTCTCTCTCTGTCTGTCTGGCGAGCGCACGTGCCCTATAGCGAAAACCTCTCCAAAAAAAAAAGTTGTGCTTTATCAAATAGTTACTGAGTCCCCAAAAGGCTGAGTCCTTGCCTGCAGGGTGCCCACAGTCCTGTCATTAGAATTGAGAGTGTGTTCCGGGCCATAGCACAGTCCATAGCACTGCGTTGGGAACCAGATCCCACGTGGCCAGTTTGATTCTGGTCCCAGAGGCTTGAACGCACTGGGGGCATGTGCCATGTGCCCAAGGTACTGACAGAAAGGAGAAATGGAGACGGGATTGTGGCATGACCACACCCCATCGGGAAGTGCTTTCTGTCTCTCTCACTCTGTCTCTCTCCAGCGAGTGCACGTGCTCTCTGACAATTAAAAATAAAAGAATTGAGAGTGAGCACTTGGCTCTGGTGGAGTTGGTTACCAAGGGACTAGCCACCGTTGGTCTGCTTTAGGCCCAAAGACCTCATAGAGAAGGTGTTTGGGTGAGACTTGAGGAAGGGCTTGCAGTTTTCCAAGATGATAAGTGAAAGAGTCCAGGAGAGAAGGCCGGTTGCCTTCTGCAGGCTTTGCCATGGGAAAGCTTGGAGATCCAAAAGACAGAGACTGTCCGGAGAAGTCACCTGACAAATCCAAGCGGTTCGTCACGTCTGGGTGAAGGATACATGGGGGTGCCTCACGTGTCCTCCTGGTTCTGACATTTCAGCATTTTCCCCTCGAGGAGTTGAAAGGGTCAGGCAGGGGGAGCCGGGGCGGCTTGGCTGTGTCAGCCTGTGCCCTGTCCCTTCCTGCTTCCGCTCCTTCCTCGCCTCTCCCGCGTCCGCTGCAGTGGCTCTCGTGCTGTTGCAGGTTCTGTATTTCTCGGAGTCCCTCGTGCCCACGGCCAGGAAGGCCTTGTGTGACCCACTGGAGGAGGTCAGAGAGGCGGCGGCCAAGACCTTCGAGCAGCTGCACTCCACCATTGGCCACCAGGCCCTGGAGGACATCCTCCCCTTTCTGCTGAAGCAGCTGGTGAGTAGGTCTCTCCCCCGCTTCCTGGTGTGGCCATTCCTGTTGTCATAGCAGCAAAATGCGGAGCAATCTTTGTGCCACAGCAGTCGGGATGAGGGCTGTCCAAGGGACTAGCCTGAGTTTAGGGTTTCTGCTCTGACAGTACAGGTGGGTGCAGCGGGAGTCAGGGAGGCCTGTGGAGGGGGACATTGGCAGTGGCTGGGTCAGACAGCAGAGACTGGAAGGAGCCACTCCTCAGGGTGTCCCCTCTGCCCTTTGCAGGAAGACGAGGCGGTGTCGGAGTTTGCCCTGGACGGTCTAAAGCAGGTCATGGCCATTAAGAGTCGGGTGGTGCTGCCCTACCTCGTGCCCAAGGTAAGTCTGGCACGTGGCACATCCTCGGGGTCCCCGTCAGGCTGTTTCTCCTGGACCTGGTGAAGACTGGTGCTGGGTACCGATGTTGGGGGGCTCACGGCGGGGGCTGTACAGCCAGGCCCCTCCCACATCATTCCCCGACATAGGCCGGTGTAGGCGCTCAGCTCCGAGCAGCGACAGGGCTTCTCCTGCCCCTACTGTGTTCCCAGAGCCTCGCGGCGTCTGGCACGGAGCAGGCACCGTGTTCTCTGTGTTCATGTCGCCCATCCTTCTACCAGCTGACCACCCCGCCTGTCAACACCCGGGTCCTGGCTTTCCTTTCATCTGTGGCTGGTGACGCTCTAACCCGTCATCTTGGGGTGATCCTCCCGGCAGTCATGTTGGCCCTGAAGGAGAAGCTGGGGACTCCGGACGAGCAGCTGGTAGGGGGTCGTGGTCACTCCCATCGCTTCCTCATGGCCATCTCGTCCCGCCCCACCCCCGAGGAGCCCTGCTCAGCACACACGTCCCCTGTGATTTCCAGGAGATGGCCAACTGTCAGGCTGTGATCCTCTCTGTGGAGGATGACACCGGGCACCGGATCATCATCGAGGATCTGCTGGAAGCCACCCGCAGCCCCGAGGTGGGCATGAGGCAGGCTGCCGCCATCATCCTCAACATCTACTGTTCCCGCTCGAAGGCCGACTATACCAGCCACCTGCGGAGCCTGGTCTCGGGCCTGATCCGCCTCTTCAATGACTCCAGCCCTGTGGTGCTGGAGGAGAGCTGGGATGCCCTCAATGCCATCACCAAGGTGAGTAGGCCCCGGCCCCACACCCACCACCCACTTTTCTTTTATTTTTTTTAAGAATTTTTAATTTAATTTAATGTATTATTATTTTTTTATTTATATATATTTTTTTTGGAGAGGTTTTTGCTATAGGGCGCATGCACTCGCCAGACAGACAGAGAAAGATAGAGAGACAGAAAGCGAGAAATCACCCCCCAGAGGGGATGGTCACGCCGCAATCCCTTCTCCTCCATTCTCCTCTTGGGATCTTGGGCACGCACGCACTCGCACCCAGCGTGAGTTCTAAGCCACCAGGTCCAGGACACGAACCGTGGTCGACTACGTGGGAGTCCAGTGACATAGCCATTACGCTAACTGCTGGTTCCCCATTAATGTATTATTTTTAAATTTGCTGTAGAGCCTGTGTGCTCACCAGAGAGAGAGAGAGAGAGCAACCTGCTGGTCTGGGACTTAAACTGCAGTCAGCCATGTGGGAGTCCAGCACCTTAACCACCACACCACCTGTTGGCCCCATACTAATTAGTTTTTTTTCAGCTTATTTACTTATTTCTCCTGTGAAAGAGAGAGACAGGCACCCCCAACAGGGTCCTCACGTCATAGTCCACCCCCAGCCTCCGCCAGCTAGACTCACAGGCACCTACTTGCACACCCGGTGTGTACAGGAAGGCCCTAGGACACGAATCTGGGACCTTCCCACATGGATTCAGTTGTCTTACTGCTGCTTTACCATCTGGCCCTCAACCAGCTTTTTTTTTTTTAAACAACTTCATTTAATTTTATTTATTTATTCATTTATTTTAATTTGACCAGAGAGATACACACAGAGAGGGGGGAAGTGAGAAAGCAAGTCACCAGGTCCAGGACTTGAACCACGGTCAGCCATGTGGGAGTGTCCAGCGCCTTAATCACCATGCCATCTGCTGGTCCTCCATCAACCAGCTTTTGATTGTAGAAGATTCTAGGTGTTAGAATATTCACTTAGAAGAATTCCATGTAGCTGTTACCCAGTGGCCACACCCATCAACTCGTGGCTCTCCCCACCGCTCCCCTGCTCTCAGTCCTGAGAGGGCTGCACATTCTCGGCTTGTCCCCTGGGTTCCCACAGAAGCTGGATGCCGGCAACCAGCTGGCGCTGATCGAAGAACTGCACAAAGAGATCCGGCTTGTCGGGAACGAGAGCAAAGGCGAGCACGTGCCCGGGTTCTGCCTCCCGAAGAAGGTGAGCTGGGCCTCTGCAGGGCGCCGTGGGGTCCCTGGCCTGCGGCAATGGCCGGGTCAGACAG
>NW_006159813.1:2322922-2330866 GCF_000334495.1 Tupaia belangeri chinensis
CTATAGGGCGCATGCACTCGCCAGACAGACAGAGAAAGATAGAGAGACAGAAAGCGAGAAATCACCCCCCAGAGGGGATGGTCACGCCGCAATCCCTTCTCCTCCATTCTCCTCTTGGGATCTTGGGCACGCACGCACTCGCACCCAGCGTGAGTTCTAAGCCACCAGGTCCAGGACACGAACCGTGGTCGACTACGTGGGAGTCCAGTGACATAGCCATTACGCTAACTGCTGGTTCCCCATTAATGTATTATTTTTAAATTTGCTGTAGAGCCTGTGTGCTCACCAGAGAGAGAGAGAGAGAGCAACCTGCTGGTCTGGGACTTAAACTGCAGTCAGCCATGTGGGAGTCCAGCACCTTAACCACCACACCACCTGTTGGCCCCATACTAATTAGTTTTTTTTCAGCTTATTTACTTATTTCTCCTGTGAAAGAGAGAGACAGGCACCCCCAACAGGGTCCTCACGTCATAGTCCACCCCCAGCCTCCGCCAGCTAGACTCACAGGCACCTACTTGCACACCCGGTGTGTACAGGAAGGCCCTAGGACACGAATCTGGGACCTTCCCACATGGATTCAGTTGTCTTACTGCTGCTTTACCATCTGGCCCTCAACCAGCTTTTTTTTTTTTAAACAACTTCATTTAATTTTATTTATTTATTCATTTATTTTAATTTGACCAGAGCGATACACAGAGAGAGGGGGGAAGTGAGAAAGCAAGTCACCAGGTCCAGGACTTGAACCACGGTCAGCCATGTGGGAGTGTCCAGCGCCTTAATCACCATGCCATCTGCTGGTCCTCCATCAACCAGCTTTTGATTGTAGAAGATTCTAGGTGTTAGAATATTCACTTAGAAGAATTCCATGTAGCTGTTACCCAGTGGCCACACCCATCAACTCGTGGCTCTCCCCACCGCTCCCCTGCTCTCAGTCCTGAGAGGGCTGCACATTCTCGGCTTGTCCCCTGGGTTCCCACAGAAGCTGGATGCCGGCAACCAGCTGGCGCTGATCGAAGAACTGCACAAAGAGATCCGGCTTGTCGGGAACGAGAGCAAAGGCGAGCACGTGCCCGGGTTCTGCCTCCCGAAGAAGGTGAGCTGGGCCTCTGCAGGGCGCCGTGGGGTCCCTGGCCTGCGGCAATGGCCGGGTCAGACAGTCTTCACGCTCTGGTTGGTGCTCAGCACCTGCACCACCCGTGTGCTGCTTCGGTGTGGCCAGGCAGGGACAGGCACCTGCCACCTTCCGTTTAAGTTGTGGCAGCCACGCCACAGAGCACATGGGTCGTCGCAGGTAACCACAGCGCGTGTCACCGCTGTGATGGGCCTGTTGGCATGCTTGTCTTGTCCTCATCAAGACTGTCCCCAGCCCACACTCTTGCAGGCTGTGACCCTGCACTGACTCCAGTCGCTGTCCCCCATGGAGCTGAGGGAAGGTGGCCGTCAGGGTGGGAGATGGGAGACACCCGGCCCAGACGCAGAGATTTGACTATCACGCGTGGTTCTTGTCAGGGCGTGACCTCCATCCTCCCCGTGCTGCGGGAAGGAGTCCTGACGGGCAGCCCCGAGCAGAAAGAGGAAGCAGCCAAAGCCTTGGGCTTGGTGATCCGCCTGACCTCGGCCGACGCCCTGAGGCCCTCGGTGGTCAGCATCACCGGCCCTCTGATTCGCATCCTGGGGGACCGGTTCAGCTGGAATGTGAAGGCGGCTCTGCTCGAGACGCTCAGCCTCTTGCTAGCCAAGGTGAGTGGCTGCTGAGTTCGTTCTGTTGGTCCATCCGGATCTTGGAGCACAGATGTGAGGGGACCGACACAAGGTGTCACACGGCAGCAGGGCGACAGTGCAGCAGCAGGAGTGAAGGCTGGTGCGGTTCCCAGGCCCCCTCTTCCCCACAGTAGCCGTGTGGCCGGAAGGCCGGGGCGAACCTGTCTCCTCCCCTGCGGAGCGAGAGCGACGGTCCTGCCTGCCTAGCGGGTTGGATGAGTAATACCAGCGCTGACCTGCATGGACGGGGGCTCGGTCTGTATCAACTGCCCTTACCTTGGACGACCACCATCTCTCAGGGAGACGCTCGGGGCCACGTAGACACAATGAGAGCCTGGTGTGAAGGGCTGCCCTCCTTTGTTAGGGCTACATAAAGGGAGATGCACAGAACCTGATGAGAGAGAAGGAAATCTGAGAACAACTGAGAGGACCTCAGTTTTTGCCAGAAGTGTGAGGATGGGTCAGGAATGAAACTACGTTTTAAAAAGTATACACAAAGCCAAGACTTGTAAAAAAAAAAAAAAAAGTAAGTTTTTTGTGGGGCTTACTAGAACCAAAAGCAAGCTTACCGTGTGTACCCTTTTCTGTTGTAAGTGGGCAAGAACAGCTTCCTAGCCAGAAAGTAGAATTGTGGGTATCAGCCTCATGTCATAGAAAATGGAGTCTTTTTATATATATATAATTATTTATTTTATTTAGTCATTCATTTATTTTTTAGTTTGATCAGAGAGAGACAGAGGGTGAGAGTGAGAGAGAGCGGAAGTGAGAAAGCAAGCCACCAGATTCAGGACTTGAACCCTGGTCAGCCATGTGGGAGTGTCCAGCGCCTTCACCACCATGCCACCTGCTGGTCCCCAAATGGAGCCTTTTTTATTAAAAAAATGAAATGGGAAGGCCAGCAGATGCTGTGGTGGTTGAGGGGCTGGACTCGCTCATAGCCGGCCGCGGTCTGAGTCCGGGCTGACTTTCCCACTTTCCCTCTCTCTCTGTCTCTCTCTGGTGAGCACACGGGCCATAGAGCATATTTAAAATAAATAATTAATTTAATTCTTAAATTTAACTGGCATCTTCACCTCATGCTCCATGCTGTTCTTTTCTGTGGTGCTCCTGTAACTCTTGACAAGTGGACCCTTCCCTCATGGGATTTGTCCCTGAGCCAGAAGTCAGATGCCACCCATGAGGTAGAGTCCCTACCTCAGGGTTCCTGCTAAACGATGCCTCCTGCAGCCTGCAAACCATGCTCCAGGGCCCCCAGACCCTCACGGGTTGAACTTCCCAGCAGCTACTTCTTTTTTGTTTGTTTAATTATGGGAGGGCCTGTGTACTTGCCAGAGAGAGACAGAGACAGGAGAGAGATCAAGCTCCCCGGCCCCCCTCAGTGGGATAAGGATGTACTACAGTCCCTTCTTTTCTCCATCTTGTCAGGATCTTGGGCACACACGCACATGTGTCTGGGGTGTTTTTCAAGTTGTTGGGGTTGGGGTTCGAACCTTATTTGGCTACGGGGCTTGATTTTCCCCATTATTGTAAGGAAATCTTTATAATTGGGCCCTCTGCATTTTATCCAAAGTATGCCTGCTTCTCAGTATTTAGTCAGGGTTTGACTGGATTTTTTTTAAAGTTTCTTTCTTTCATGAATGTGTTGGGGAGAAATAGCACCCCCAGCAGGTTCTGAGCATGGATCCTCCTCCAGCCTCACCCAGTCCCGGATCTGGGGCACACACACGTGCCTGGTGTACTCCAGGCAGTCTCTGGAGGTGAACCCGGGACCTTCCTATGTCGTCAGCCTCGCAGCACCGCATTTCACTGTGGCTCTCTGAACTGGGTTTTTATTAGATGGGTGCACGTGTGTAGGCGGAGAGCTCTCCAAGGTCACTGTTTCCTAGGCTTATTCTGAGGCTAAGTGTGACGCGCTTAGCGGGGCGTCAGGAGACAGCACCTGCCGCCGCTCATCTGGTCCCTCCCGCTGTCTTGGCATCTGTCCTGGGCTTCGGCATTGCCGCCTGTCCTGCTCTTCAGTGTATTCCGAGGAGGTTCGGAGTCACTGTCCACGTGGAATGGTCTCCCCGAGCCCCGCCTGGTATAGCCAGGGCTGCAGGATGGCTCCCTTGGACACTGGGCTCCCCCGTCTCCCACAGACACGAGGGTGCTGAGCCTGGCTGGGCAGGCTGAGCGGAACCCACCTGTGTTTGCCTCTTCTCTCCCACGGCTGTCTGTGCCCAGCCTGCCATGAGAGCTGGGTCAGCCCGTGTGGTTGAGGGTTGGCGTGTGCTCTCGTGCCTGTGGTACACCGGGTCTGTGGTCTTCCACAGACTTTTTATTTTTTTTAAGAGTTTTTTTCTATAGGGTGCGTGTGCTCGCCAGGAAGACAGAGAGAGACAGAGACAGAAATCAAGAAATCACCCCCCAGGGGGGATGGCCACGTTGCAATCTCTTCTCCTCCATTCTCCTCTCAGGATCTTGGGTACGCCCGCACACGTGCCCGGTGTGAGTTTAAGCCAACCAGTCTGGGACTCGAACCGTGGTTGACTACATGGGAATCCAGCGACCTAACCATTATGCCAACTGCTGGTCCTGACAGCCTGTTTTTTTGGATGGGTTTCTCTCATAGGTTGGGATCGCCCTGAAGCCCTTCCTGCCCCAGCTGCAGACCACTTTCACCAAAGCCCTGCAGGACTCCAACCGGGGCGTGCGCCTGAAGGCCGCTGACGCGCTGGGGAAGCTCATTTCCATCCACATCAAGGTGGACCCCCTCTTCACAGAACTGCTCAACGGGATCCGTGTCTTGGAGGACCCGGGCGTCAGGTGAGGGGCCAACGGGCGCATGCCACAGCTATGCTGTGACCAGAGGAGGCTGGCCCGGTGTGTGGGATAGTGGTGCAGGAGGGCCAGGCTCTGAGTTGAGGCATCGCTTCTGCAGGGACACCATGCTGCAGGCCCTGAGGTTTGTGATCCAGGGAGCAGGGGCCAAAGTGGATGCGGTCATCCGGAAAAACATCGTCTCACTCCTGCTGAGCATGCTGGGACATGACGAGGTACGGCTGCAGGGGGTGGCGGGCCTGGGCTCCCCTGGGTGCTCATCACCTTCCTTGCTGAGCTTCTCCACTTAGTGTTGGGAGGACTCAGTACAGCTGCCACCTGGAGTGGTGGTCATCCCTGACACTGTATCCCCCTGTGGTCACCGAGCTTGTCCTCAGGTTGCAAGGGAAATGGGGCAGATATTGTTGATAGGTATTATACTGTTTTAGAGAGGAGGCAAGTAAGGTTTTCCTGCACTGTTTTAGAAGTTTTGCCATAGGGTGCATGTACTTCCTGGAAGGAGACCGAGAGACAGTGACCATGCCTCAACCCCTTTTCCTGGGACCTTGGCCATGCGTGCACATGTGCCTGGCATGATTTTCTTTTCTTTTTTTTTTCAGTTTTTATAAAATTTATTTATTTTAATTTTTTAAAAGAATTATTTATTTATGTCCAGCACCTTAACCACCATGCCACCTGCTGGTCCCTAAAATTAATTTATTTATGGGAGCAGCAGTTAGTGTAATGGCTATGTCACTGAATCTCATGTAGCTGACCGCAGTTTGAGTCTCAGACCCGGTGACTTAAATTCACGCTGGGCATGTGTGCGTGCGTGCCCAAGATCCCGAGAGGAGAATGGAGGAGAAGGGATTGCAGCGTGGCCATTCCCCCCTGGGGGGTGATTTCTCGCTTTCTATCTCTGTTTCTCTCTGTCTTTAAGGTGAGCTCATGTGCCCTAGAGCAAAAAACCTCTCAGAACAAAAATTATTTATTATTATTATTATTATTATTTTCCGATTTGACCCGAGAGAGGGGGAAAGTGAGGAAGGAAGCCGCCAGGTCCAGGACTTAAACCACAGTTGCCCATGTGGGAGTCCAGCACCTTTAACCACTGTGCTTACCTGCCAGCCCCCCCACTCCCTGCGTGCTTTTTAAGCCACCAGGTCTGGGACTTGAACCACAGTAGGTCATGTGAGAGCCCAGTAATGTAACCAGTACATCATCTGCTGGCCACTTGGTTTTTCAAGTCCCAGATCTCTCATCAGATTGTTCTTTGGTCTCGAACACGCCATTTCTTTCTGCCCCTCCCTTCCCCTTTGTGAAGTGAAGAGATTCATTTATTGGTTCAGGAGCCATTTGCTGAGCCCAGAGGTGAACAAGCCTCAGGGTCACAGAGCCACTCTGCATCTGGTGGGTGGTTGTCCGGGGTATGTCTGGGTGGGCAGTCTCAGCACTGTTGGAGAGGGCGAGGCGTGGAGGGGGGTGGTCACCCCAGCAAGTAGGAGAGTCACCAGAACCTGGGCCCCGGGACTCCCGGTTCCGTCCCAGCGTCAGTCTGGAGACAGTCATTACGTGCCCATTGGCTGCCCGGCACTGAGGCCATCTGGGAGGCGGTCGAGTCTGCGGCTGAGAATGTTCTGCTTCGCCCTTCACTGAGAGCCCTCTGTGGTGGCCTCAGGTCCGGCTGTGGGGCCCGTCTCCGGGGAGAGGACCTTGGGGCGCATATGGTTTCACACTTGGCTGTGTGCTCTCAGTGGCTGGCTGCTGTCACTGCTGCCTTTCCCTGGGCTCGACAGGTCTGGTTCTCTTCCTCAGCTGCCGGCGCTGTGAGTCCAGGCCTGGCTTGTTTGTGGGTATAGACAGCTTCTCTGTGACCCCCTTTGGTCACAGCCTGCAGGTCTCTTACAGGGTAATGCACGGTGTGAGCAAACGTTAGTGTTTAAAAATTTGCATTTTACCACTGCAGAGCTTAAAATAGACAGTGTCAGAGAGAGTGGGCGTCAGGGCAGCGCTAGCTCGCCTGGCAGCTGGGCTTTCGCTGGGAGGCCGAGGCCCGGACTTCTGCAGTCACCCTCTCACCACAGACCTCGCACTTGGAGGGACGGCGGCAGGGCGGGCCAGCCTGGCATGAACTCCCCCGCAGGTCACTGAGCCCCTGTTCTGGTTGGTTTACGGGGATGTGTTACGGTAACATCTAATAAATACAAGGGGTCAGGCTGACTGAGGCATAGTCTTTAAGGCAGCCAGTCCCATATGGCCAACTATGATGTTCGAATCCCAGCCCTAGGAGTATGAAAAACTCTCTAGGCACATGTGTGGGCCCAAAATCCTGAAAGGAAAGAGGGATGGAGGAGGAGGGATTACAGTATGACTGTCCCCCATGGGGGTACTTTCTCGTTTTTCCCCTCTGGTGAGCACACGTGCTTTCTGACAAAATTAAAGATAATAATACAGGAATCATCATTTCCTGGGAAATGTGTCATGCAAAAGCTATGCAGGCCAGCCAGTGGCCTGGTAGTTAGGTGCACACGCCCTCTGGCAAATTTAAAGAATGAAAGAGGGGCCAGTGGGTGGCATAGAGATTAAGGTGCAGGATCCCACTTCACTGACGACACGGTGTGCGTCCTGGACTCGGTGGCTTGAAAAATCACATCAGGTGGGGCCAGCAGGTGGCATAGTAGTTGAGGTGCTGGACCTTCCACATGGCTAACACAGTTCAGGTCCCAGACCTGGTGGTTCGCTTTCTCACTTTCCCTCACTCTCTATTTCTGGGCGAAGTAAAATAAAAATAATAATAAATAAAATTGAACAAATAATTCTTTGAAGAAAAAAGAAAATCACGCCAGGCATGTACATGCGCCCCAAATTCCAAGGAGATTGGAGGAAAAGGAATTGCAGTGTGGCCATCCGCCTAGGGGAGAGATCGATCTCTCTCTCCTCCTCCTCTCTCTCTGGTGAGTGCATGTGCCCTATAGCAAAAGACTAAAAGAAAAAAAAAAGAAAGAAAAAACTCTCCATAGATTTCAAAAATTTCCTGCACCAAAATAAACATGTACTTTAATTCCATTTTTGCTCGAGCTTCCTGAAGTCCCCACGTGCAGCACGTTAGAGGCACACCATGGTTGGTGGGCTGGGAGGAGCAGTTAGGGAATATCTGGTTTTTACTTTATCAGAAGCTGTCTTTCTTCACTCAGGTTGTCACATTGTTGTAGTCCTACCTCCTAGGACCAACCCAAATGACTTAGGTGACAGCGGGGCACCGGCTCACCAGAGATACGGTGGGGAGACACATTGGACATGAGAGGGCACGTGAGACTCCTGGGGCAGGGAGCTCAGAGCGCTGCCTCAGTGGCCCTGGTGGCCGTGGCAGGGGCTGCCCTCCCG
>NW_006159813.1:2332180-2332994 GCF_000334495.1 Tupaia belangeri chinensis
GGGGTCACGGCGGCACCTGCCGCTGCCTTGGCGCGGGTCCCGGGGGGAACGCGCTGAGCCCGGGAGGGCCCGCGCAAGTCTCGCCGCTGGTCGCAGCCATGGTGCGGGGCCCGGGGGGCCCGGAGTTTTCCTTTTTTTGGAGAGGTTTTTGCTATAGGGCGTGTGTACTCGCCAGAAAGCGAGAGAGAGACAGACAGACAGAAAGCAAGAAATCACCCCCCAGGGGGGATGGCCACGCCACATTCCCTTCTCCTCCATCCTCCTCTCTTGGGCACGCACGCACACCGCACCCGGCATGAGTTTAAGCCACCGGGTCCGGGACTTGAACCGTGATCGACTACATGAGAGTCTAGCAACATAGCCATTACGCCGACTGCTGGTCCCCACACTGGAGTTTTCTAGAGTCAAGTGAGGCGCTGGGGTGTTTTAACTCTGCACCAAATGGTGGTTTGATTGATTGGCAGCTCCCATCTGGCACTTGGAACCCAAGCGCCTGGGTTTTGTGTTCCCACGTGGATCTGTGCCACCTGCTTCCCTGTCCCTTCCTTGGGTGTTGCAGTTGCCTGCTGCACCCCCGTTGACCCCATCTCTGCCCTGCAGGACCACACTCGAGTCTCCTCGGCCGGCTGCCTGGGGGAGCTGTGTGCCTTCCTGCCTGAAGAGGAGCTCCACACGGTCCTCCAGCAGTGCCTACTGGGTAGGTGCCCTGTGTGCACCTGGGCTCCCCTGCAGCAAGGGCTCTCGGCCCTGCAGAGAGTCCATGGGTACCAGTCTCCCCCTCTCAGAAACTCTTCTACAGTTGCTCCACTCTTTC
>NW_006159813.1:2333843-2337150 GCF_000334495.1 Tupaia belangeri chinensis
CTGGGAATCCAGGGTGCTGGATATTAAATTGCATCTGGTTTCCATGGCCCTGCAGCCCCAAGGGTTTCTGCAGAGAACATGGCTGCAAGCCCTAGTGTGTGTGAGAGACCTCTCAACACACCATGTCAGAGGGGTCATGTGCAGGGTGCCCTGGGACTCCCACCACGCTCTGAGCCAGCTCATAGTGTCAGCAATGGGGCGGCCTGGGCACCTTGTGGGCAGCAGGGACAAGCTGTCCAGTGCGGTTGACCCCAGCCATGTCCTCCCATGCAGCGGACGTGTCTGGCATTGACTGGATGGTTCGGCACGGACGGAGCCTGGCACTCTCCGTGGCTGTGAATGTGGCTCCGGGCAGACTCTGTGCAGGCAGATACAGTGGTGACGTTCAGGAAATGATCCTCAGCAACGCCATGGCTGACAGGGTAAGGCACGGGGGAACGCCAGCTGGTGAGGCCTGGGTTTGAATCTTACTCTGCTCGGTAACTTGTAGGACTGCTCCTTGGTCCCCATGGTCCCCAGTCTCATCATCTAACCAGCGAGGACTTTGGCTTGGAGGGTCTAGAGGTCCCTCCCAGGCCAGAAGATCTCTGATCCCTGCTCTAGGGACCGAGGACTTTGTTTACCTGTCTAGCAGCCAAGGCAGCCTGAGAGCTGAGAGCTGTCAAGGCGTCTTTGGTGCAAAGCAGAAAGGGATGAGGCTGGTGTGGAAGGGTCCCAGGCAGTCCTGGGGACCGGGATTAGACCTGGCTGTGCGGCCCCAGGAGGGAGCAGGGTGCCGGCTAGCTCTCTGTTCTCCATAGATCCCCATCGCGGTGAGCGGGGTCCGGGGCATGGGCTTCCTGATGAAATACCACATCGAGACAGGAGGGCAGTTGCCGGCCAGACTCTCCAGCTTGTTCGTTAAGGTGAGTGGGAGCAGGGACTGTGCATGCCACCAAGCCCGGTGCGTGAGAAGGCCCCAAGACCAAGGGGCCCTGGGACGCACCCTCAACTCACGTCCTGGCTCCCTGTGGTTAAACTCAGGGGCACCTGAACCTTAGGAGTGGGGTGCGGAGTGTTTCTGTGTGCATTGTTCTCCGAAAGAATGTGCGACTTCTCGTCCGACTCTCAGATAATTGAGATCACTCCTTTAGGTGCTCTTTCTTGGTATTCCGATTTTACAAAACTGGGACAGACCTGGGTTTAAGTCTTATTAAGTCTCTTCCGCCTGCCTGGCGTGGCCCTCGTTAGTGTGGGGTGCCAGACCCTGATAGCAGGCCCCCTTAGCCTGTGCAATGGCTCGCTGCTTACACGCTAATGGGAACATCCCTCAAAGCAGTTCTGTGTCATAATGAAACGGCCTCGCATGTGAGACTCTGCCTTTGTAACCAGCTCCCAGGCGGGCGATGGTGCTGCTGATGTGTGGGCCTTGCTCACAGTAATGAGGGTACAAAGGGCACCCGCCTGCCCTTCCCTGCGGATGCCCAGAGCCCTGAGCACGCTTCCAGGGGTCCTGTCAGGCTGACTGCATATGACACTGGCTGCGTTCAGTGGCTCCTTGGCATTTCTTCACTGAGCACCACTGTGCACCCAGCAGGGCCGGCCCCTGTAGGTGTAGAGACGAGCGAGGCAGACTAGGTCCCTGGGGGGGCTGCAGATGGGGCTGACCTGGGAGATCTCAGAAGGATATCATTTGAGCTGAGACCTGAGGCAGAGAAGGAACCAACCGAGTGAGGATCCAGGGGCAGAGGCTTGTGGCAGGAAGGAGCATGGTGTGTTTGAGGAAGTGAAAACCGTGTGGGCCAAGAGTAGTGAGCAGAGGGGAGAGTGGTGTGAGATGAGCCGGGGGTGGGGAATGGCTGAACCATGCCCTGCCACCCTCCTGCAGGAGCAGTGAGGTCAGTGTCCCTGAGGCAGGAGAGCATCAGGCCCAGGGCTTGGGCTGCTCTGAGAGACATCAGATGAGGCATGCCTGTCCGTAAGCCTGTCTGTGTCCCCACAGTGTCTGCAGAATCCATCCAGTGACATCAGGCTGGTGGCTGAGAAGATGATCTGGTGGGCCAATAAGGACCCGCTGCCTCCCCTGGACCCCCAGGCCATCAAGCCCATCCTCAAGGCTCTTCTTGACAACACCAAGGACAAGAACACCGTCGTGAGGGCCTACAGTGACCAGGCGATCGTCAACCTCCTCAAGATGAGGCAGGGTGAAGAGCTGTTCCAGGTGGGAGCCTGGGGCTGGAGCGCCCCACAGGCAGGCCGTGGGCATAGCCTTGCAGCCCTCCCTCGTGCTCCCCTGTGCCACCGTGTACATCAGCTCCTGGGAGCAGATCGAGATTCAGGCCTCTGCCCACCCCACGTTTCCCGGTGCGGCGGGACAGCCCGTCCTTCAAGTAACAAATCACATCGTGGAGCCTGCTGCTAGGACACTGCGCTCTCCAGGCTGGGACCACATGGGAGGCCTGGGTTTGATTCTCAGTCCAACCTAAAGGCTGGGTGCTGTGGCATACACCTGTTACCCGGGGAGGCTGACCTGGGCAATGTAGTGAGACCCTGTCTGTAAAAGAGCTGGGCGTGGTGGCTTGCACCTGTAGTCCCAGCTGGCAGGCTGAGGCAGGATAGCAATAGCGACTTTTATCTTTAAAAAAAATAAATGCACACAGCCCCTCACATACGCAGTGAGTTTCAGTAGAGCCCCCCACCCATGAAGCTCAATGCTGCCCTGCTCGCCAAGTCCCCAACCCTGGCACCCTTTTAAGCACTCTCTCGTCTCTCAGGAAGCAAGATGAATATTTTCTGGGCCTTCCCGAGTCTCTCTGATTCCCTTATTTTCCCAAATCCCACCCCAGCTCTCTGCCTCTGAGGTTAACTGTGCTGTCTCTGTCTGAGCGGAGAAGCCTGAAGCCCTGTTAGCTGATGTCTGTCCCATCCATCCCTCCCCACAGTCCGTCTCCAAGATCCTGGATGTGGCCAGTTTGGAGGTGCTGAACGAGTGTAACCGAAGGTCCCTGAAGAAGCTGGCCAGCCAGGCCGACTCCACAGAGCAGGTGGACGACACCATCCTGACATGAAGGGCCTGAGCCCCGCCGCAGCGTTTCAGCTCCGCGTCATTGTTCGATGTTTTCATTTTTGAAAATACGTTTGTCCTGATGGGGAGCTTAGGAGGTGGCGTTCCCAGAAAGTATTTTAATATATCAACAGACCACAGCCAAAGCCTTAAATCAAACCCACACACAACTGAAAATTGCCTCCTCCATCTCTCACCCTTTCCTCCGGAGTAGAGAAGAAGAAGCACGCATGGTTGCCTCTGCCTCTGCCGGTTCAGGAGGGC
>NW_006159813.1:2337187-2345164 GCF_000334495.1 Tupaia belangeri chinensis
CTGCCGGTGCAGCAGGGCGAGGTCTGGAACGAATGGGGTCAGACTTTGCGGTCCTCTCCTCCCATGCTTGAGCTTTGGTTTGGGAGCCGATGTTACCAGCCATGTACCCAGATCCCGAGCAGGCACAGAGCTGTGGGTTCTGCCCGGCATGGCGTGTCCTGGCTTGGCTTTTTCATACAGTGCGGCCTGAGTGGCTCTGACCCTCGTCAGATACTCACATCCCTGGCAGGGCACAGGTCTGGGGAGGGCAGAGGTTTCCATTGCAGGCTGCTTGAAGGAGGAATGTTTAATAAAGGCTTTGATTGCTTTGATTAATCTTGATAGAAGCCAATTTTTTAAAATCCCCAAACATTCATGAAATGCGAAATTTCCTGCATCAAGAACGAGGGGAGGTTTGCACCTGTTTCTGTAAGTATCAGCAGTACTCGGGGTCTGGACGTCCCTCATCCCTGTTTCCGGAAGTCTTTCCAATCCCCGCAGACTTCTCCGTCCTGAGGTTGCGTTGCTTTTGTTTTTGTTTTCATTTTTATGTATTTATTTTTTCCGTGAGTGAGAGACAGCACCCCCAATGGGGTCCTGGTGCCATGATGCGTCACACGTGCCTGACGTACTCAGGGATGTCCCTGGATATGAACTGGGCACCTTTGCATGGGGGTCAGCTTCACAGTGATGTGTCCTACTGCTGCGCCTCCATCTGGCCCCTGAGGTGGGGTCTCGGGAGGCATGCAGGCAAGCTTCTGATCGCCCCGGGGTGGAGAATGCAGGGGTCAGCTCAGTCACTTCCCAGCTTTGTCTAGAGTTGGAAAGGGAGGGAGCTTATAAAGAGAAATCCGTCCCCTTCGGGGAGTAAGGAAGAGCCATATTCCTGCAGTCGAAGGACTTGCGGGAGGAAACCAGAGTTGCCGTTCAGCATCTGCCTCCTTTCTGAATGACTTCCTTCCTCCCGATTCTTAGAAGGCTCGTGACACACGCGTCCTGTCTGATGGAGCACACCCCACCGGGCCAGTGACGCAAGTTTTTCTGGGCTGCTTCCTGATCACATATGGAACAGAATCACTGGTCAGAGCTGTAAAAGGAAGAGAGATAAAAACTAATGGCAATAAACCCACTTGGTAAAAGGTATAAAATACTAGACAAAAAAAGTAAGGCTTTGCTTATTAGTGAAACAGCAGAGGTAGGATGGAGGCTTGTGACTCAACACTTCTGATGACTAAGTCAAGGTGACCTCCGAGACACTCCTGGTGCCATCCTTGCTTTCTGTTCCCAAGCCTTGCATGTCACAGGACTTATTTTCTTGCAGCTGACATGGTCTGAGCTGGCTGGAGGTAACTGTAGAATCCAGGCCTGGAAGGGACCTTGAGAGGTCAACTGAGTCGGTCCCTGCAGCCAAAGCAGCCAATGGTTACAGCTTCTGGTAGCCATGGTAACTGTTGCCTTCATCTGGGATTCAGGTGGTCATCCGTGTCCCAGCTGCCCAGGGCATCCAGCCAGCAAGTCTGTTCACCTCCCGCAGTCAGCGTGGTGAAACGAATTCCTGTGGCGAGGGGCGTGGGCCGTGATAGCGCTGTCCAGGCCCTGCGATGGTCATCAGTATTTCCTCCAGGCTAAGATTCGGTGCTTACATCCCCCTCTGGCTTTCAGTCCCGTCTGCAACTGGAAGGGGAAGCCCGACATACTTTGGGGTGGAAGAGACTCATTAAGCAAACTCTAAAGGAAAAACACCCGGCTCCAGTTCCAGAAACTGGAGGAGGATGAGATCTCTCTGTTCAGAATAGAGGGACGGAGGTTGATTCACAGACGGAGATGACTCAAAGTCTCCCGGAGCATGGCGAATCGCATTCTCTGAGTCTGGAAGGAGGCCGTGAGCTCCCAGGAAGTGAGCCGCGACGGGCTGTCACAGCGAACAGGCGCAAAGGACCCTGGTAGCAAGAGAAGCTCGAGTGGGAGGTAGAGCCGTTAGACTATGGGCAAGTCAGGGAACCTTTCTGTGCCCGTTTCCTCCCCTGTAAAAGGAGGAATTTGGAATAGAAGCTCTCGAAATCTGTTCTCCAAGTTGCCCTTTAGGAGTTCAGGGTAGTTACAGCAGTGCCACTCGCTGTGGCTTCATGTAATCCTCTCCACAGCCTTACTAGGTTCTCTCGTTATCGTGTTTCTGAGGAGGCAATTGAGGCACAGAGTAGTTGCCCAGGGTCACGTGGCCAATAAATGCAGTCTGTCCCCAGAGCTCATATTAGTAGCTTTTGTCTTCACCATTCGTGTGCTGGCTAGCTTGGCATCAGATCTTGCATTTTTTTATTACGATGTTTTTAATTGCCAGCGGGTATGTGCGCTATAAGAGACGAGAAGAAAGCATTCCCCGGTGGGGTGTGCCATGCTGCAGTCCCTTCTGTTTCCCCATTCTGTCAGGATCTGGGACATCCACACATGTGCCCTGCATGTTTTTCAAACAGCCAGGGCTGGGATTCAAACCATGGCTGGCCATGCAAGATCCAGCTCCCTTAACCACTAGGCTACAGGGTCGGCCCAATAGTTTGCATTCTTTTTCTTTTTTTTTTTTTGGAGAGGTTCTTGCTATAGGACACGTGTGCTCGCCAGACAGAGACAGAGAGACAGAAAGCGAGAAATCACCCCCAGGGGGGTTGGCGATGCCGCAATCCCTTCTCCTCCGTTCTCTCGGGATCTTGGGCACGCACGCACATGCGCCCGGCGTGAGTTTAAGCCACCAGGTTCGGGACGCGAACTGCGGTCGACTACGTGGGAGTCCAGCTACATAGCCATTACGCCAACTGCTGGTCCCAATAGTTTGCATTCTTGACAGCAGCACTGCCAAACCTTTCTCGTCCTGGCTCAGGGCTTCCCCAGTTTTCTGCAGGCTGGGGGCGGGGGTGGGGGACAGGGTTCATACTTGACCCCAAATATAAGCCACTGGCTGGGAAGCTCTTCAGAGATGTAAGTCTTGAAGACTCCATGATGGTCTGGAGAGGAGGCTGTTCCTTCTTAAATCCTTCCCCATTTTCCTCGTCCGAAAGTCAAAATAGTGTGCCCCTAGCTAATGCAGAGACGGTTGTCTACACTGAACATTCCCAAGCCTCCAACTAATTGGGAGCTTCTGGAATCGGGCATCCAGGGGATTTTTAAATGTGGGTAGTTTGATAGGGTTCGCACATCCCGTCAAAGAGCCAAACCTATAAGTAACTTCCCTTCATCCTCCCCTGCCTGGGGAGAGGGTCAGGGAAGATGCAGGGTGGAGGCGGTTTAGGATGCAGAGACATTATTTTACTGAGCGTAGATTTCGAAGCAAGATTGGCAGGTGTGGAATTTTTTTTGCCTTTTCCTCCTAACTATGGCTCTCCTCTGTGGATGTGTCTGAAACTGCTTCGAGCATTCTAAATTAGAATAAAGAAACTGAAACCAGTCTAACTTAAAGGTCTAGGTTCTAAAATATTTTGAAGGGAATGTAGATGTTGCTTTCAAGTTCTAGAATAATGTGGAACAGTGGAGCCATGGGGACTCGGGAGTCACATTTGAACCTTAGCTTTTCTTGTTAAACATTTTCTACAGCAACTGTGCTAGCTGGGGCAGGGGTTGGGGGAGAAAGCGAGAAAACACCAACCCCACACGGGGGATGGCCATGCTGCAGTCCCCTCTCACCTCCTCCCAGGCATATACGCATGCCCAGTGTGCTTTTCAGACTTAAGCATGCAGGTGGCCATGTGAGTTGCATTTCAGCCACCTTAGTCACCATGCCACCATCTGGCCCTACGTTCGATTCTTAGCTTCACTGTTTATCAGTAAGCTGTGTGACTTGGGGCATATTCCTTAACTTCTCTGGGCACAGTCCTGCCTCTGTTCGGTGAGAGTGCCGTCGCACAGGGTCACCTCTGGATTGGCTATCATCATGCACTCTGCCAGAGGCCAGGTACACAGGAGGCTGATGATGGCAGTAAAACAAGGAATGTCAGTGTGAAAAGGTGCCTGTTAGCGCAGGAGGCATTAAATTAGTAATTCTTTTTTTTTTTTTGGAGAGATTTTCACTATAGGGCGCGTGCCCTTGCCAGACAGACAGAGAGAGACATTAGAGACAGAAAGCGAGAAATCACCCCCCAGGGGGGATGGTCACGCCGCAATCCCTTCTCCTCCATTCTCCTCTCGGGATCTTGGGCACGCACGCACACGCGCCCGGCGTGAGATTTAAGCCACCGGGTCCGAGACGCGAACCGCGGTCGACTACGTGGGAGTCCAGCGACATAGCCATTACGCTAACTGCTGGTTCCCTTAAATTAGTAATTCTTAAAAGAAAAAAAACAAAACACGGGCAAGCTGAGATGCAGAGGTAAAGAAGCATCTTTAAGGTCATATAGCCATAAAGTCATAGCTGGTTGGCAGCCAAACTGGAGGAAGAAGAAAACCTTTTTTTTTTTTTTTTTTTTGTCATTGAGCTTTTTGCCATAGGGTGTGTGTGCTCGCCGGAGAGAGACAGAGAGAGGTAAAGTGAGAAGTCACCCCCCGGGGGGGGTGTTTGGCCATGCCACAATCCTTTATTCTCCTCCGGGATTTTGGGCACACATGCACACACATGCACCTGGTGTGATTTTCAAGCTGCTGGGTCCAGGACTCGTACTGGGGTCGACTGTGTGGGACCCCAGCGCCTTAACCACTGTACCACTTGCTAGTCTCCAAACCCCTATTTCTTGATTCTCTGGTCACCAAGCTCCAGAGCTGTTGTGTGGAAAGAGTCTGGGAGGTAATTCTAACGGAAGAGACAAGTAAAGCCCATTGCACGTGGCTCCGCGATGTGACTGGCTTTCGCTTTTTAGAAGAGGCAGAGCCTGAACCAGCAGTTGGCGTAATGGCTATGTCGCTGGACTCCCACGTAGTCGACCGTGGTTCGCATCCCAGACCTGGTGGCTTAGAACTCACGCCGGGCGCATGTGCGTGCGTGCCCAAGATCCTGAGAGAATGGAGGAGAAGGAATTGCAGTGTGACCATCCCCCCTGGGGGGTGATTTCTCGCTTTCTGTCTCTATGTCTCTCTGTCTATCTGGCAAGCGCACGCACTCTATAGCAAAAACCTCTAAAAAAAAAAAAAAAAAAGAGGCAGAGCCAGGTGGCCTCACCGGGTGGTTCAGGGCCAGCCCTGGGTTCTGTTAGGAGGGTTCCTGCCCCTGCCCTTGCCCCTGCCCCTTTGGGGGGGGTGGGGGAGTGTGAAAGGGAAGTGCTGCTGTTAACGCTTTGGGAACTGGAAAAACTGGTCCAGGGATGACTGCCTCACTGGAGAGACCTTCCCAAGTGCCTGACCGGATGGAATACCAGTTGCTTCTGGTGCTCTTCTGAGAATGACCTTGATAGGGAGGTGGCAGTCCGGTCACAGGGACACTGAGGGCAAAGAAGCCCTCAGAGCTTTGTCTCAGAGAAACGCCATGGACGGCTACATGAGGGCCTTGCCTTAGATCTCCACAAAAAGGGGGGTGAGGAAGCGGGGGTGCAGCAGGACCTATCCCAGTGCTTCGCAGATGCTTTGGCTTCAGGACCTCTCACACTTTATTTAATGTGAGAGCGCAGAGGGGGAGAGGAGAAAGCACCCCCATGGGGCATGGCACAACTCCCCCTCCTCCATCGCTCCCTCCTGGGATTTTGGGTACTCATGCACACGCAGCTGGCATGTCTCTGAAGCAGCTGAGTCCAGGACTCAAACCCTGTGGTCAGCCATGTGGGATCCAGGTGTCCTAACCACTCTGACCTAGGACCCCTTTGTACTTGGAAAAACTGAGGCCCTAAAGATCTACTGTTTGGGGGCCAGCAAGTGGCACAGTGGTTAAGGTGCTGGACTCCCATATGGCTGACCACGGTTCGAATCCTGGTGACTTGCTTTCTCTTGCCCCTTCCTTCTGGTCAAATTAAAAAACAATAACAAGTACAATTAAATAATAATTCTTAAAAAAAAAAAATGAAAGGGATCAGCAGATGGCATAATGGTTACATTGCTGGACTGCCAGCACAGTTCGAGTCCCAGACCTGGCGGCTTAAAATTCACGCCAGGCGTGTGTGCCTGCCCCAAATCCTGAGAGGCGAATGGAAGAAAAGGGTTTGCGGTGTGGCCATCACCTCTGGAGGATGATTTCTTGCTTTCTGCTTCTTTGTTCTCTCTGTCTCTCCAGTGAGTGCTTGCACCCTATACCGCCTCTCTACAAGAAAATAAAAAAGGAAAGATAAAAACACTCTGGAAGAGTGTGTGTGTGCGCAAGTGTGCATCCCTCAAAGCCTGAGAGAATGGAGTGGAAGGGATTGCGTAGTGGCCATTCCCCCTGGGGATTGCTTTCTCACTTTCTCTGTCTCTTCTGCAGTCACAATTGCCTTATAGCAAATAAAAACAAAAATGTTGCATATTAACATAACTATAACAAAACTTTTCCAAAACACAAACCAGAGTTGCTGAGGAGAGCAGCTGAGTGATAGGTCTGCAAGCCTCTGAGGTCTGGACCCTCCCGTCCACCATATTCAGTCTGTTGTGACATCACGTGTCCTGCGGGCTCTGAAGAATGCTATGTACTCATAAGCGAATGAGATCTGAAAAGGCAAGTAGCAGTATTGGGAGTGTTTTAGCTTTGCAGATTTTCTCACGGAGACTCAGGGAGCTCTAGTCCGACTGCTGGGAAGCAAATGCAGGTCAGGGGAGGAGGAGGACCCCCAGTTAGATCCCAACTTTGTCTACCACACCCCACAGAGACCAAACTAAGAAGACTCAGCTAGGTAACTACTGACATTCCTTCCAATTCTTTTATTTTTTTGGAGAGGTTTTTGCTATAGGGCACGTGCGCTTGCCAGAAAGATAGAGATAGAGAAATCCCCCCCCAGCGGGGATGGCCATGCCGCAACCCCTTCTCCTCCATTCTCCTTTCGGGATCTTGGGCATGCACACACGCCTGGCGTGAGTTTAAGCCACCGGGTCCAGGACTCGAACTGTGGCCGACTACATGGGAGTTCAGTGAGATAGCCATTATGCCAACTGCTGGTCCCCCACATTCCTTCCAATTCTAATATTTTTTTAAAAAGAATTAATTTATTTATCTTTGTTTATTTATTTAAATTTGACCAGAGAGAGACAGAGAGGGAAAGTGAGAAAAGCAAGTCACCAGGTCCAGGACTCAAACCGTGAATAACCATGCAGGAGTCCAGTGTTCTTAACCACCATACCTGCTGGCCCCCATGAGCTTTCTACATGTGGCTTTACTTCACTTGGACAGACTCCAACCAAGCACCCACCATGGGCCAGGAACACAGAGGACATGAAGATGACTAAGATGTCCCCGTGACTTCTTGGCTTCTGGTGCCACCTGAGGGCATGGCAGCAGGCTTGCCGGTGTGGGGTGAAGGCCTGGCTGCCACTTCCATGCAAGGGCCTGTGCTGGTGTAGTGGTCTCCACTCCCTCCTCCCGGGCAGCCTGCCAAGGGCCCCCTCGCTCATGGCCCTGCTTTCTCTGGATTCTGCCTCGCCACCCTCTGCCCTCCTGCAGAATCACAGCTCTCACCCACTTCGGAATCCATGCAGTCTGAGGCTGGCTTTCACTAGCTGACGGGCCTGCACAGCACCAGCCTCCTCCTGCCGCTGCAGCGGCTGCTGCCCCTGTCTCCAAGTCCTCGGGATCGCACCCCCACTTTTACCCACTAGTGACACCTTACTTCCTGGTCCTCCTCCTTGGCAAAGTTTAGGGTTTTGTTTTTTAAAAAACAGAAGACGAGAAAGAGACAGAACCCAGCAGGTCTTCATGTCTCAACCCACCCCCAGTCTCAGCTAGTCCGGACTGTGGGCACGCACGCCAGGGCCTTTCCCACGTGGGTTTAGTTGCATGACCTCTGTGCCACCACCTGGCCTCCAAGGTTAGGCTCTTTTTTTTTTTTTGAGAGGTTTTCGCTATAGGGTGCGTGCGCTCGCCAGACAGACAGAGAGAGACATAGAGACAGAAAGCGAGAAATCACC
>NW_006159813.1:2345423-2345814 GCF_000334495.1 Tupaia belangeri chinensis
GAAGGGATTGCAGTGTGGCCATCCTTCCTGAGGGGTGTTTTCTTGCTTTCTATCTCTCTGTCTCTCTCTGTCTTTCTGGTGAGCGCACACGCCCTATAGCAAAAAACTCTCAAAAATTAATTTTATCATTATTACTAGTTTTAAATTTGCTATAGGGCATGTGCACTTAACAGAGAGAGGGAAAGTTAGAAAGCAACCCACCAGGTCTGGGGCTTGAACCATGGGCAGCTAGCTATGTGGGAGTCCAGCGCCTTAACCACCACACCACCACTTTTTTCTTTTTTTGGAGAGATTTTTGCTATAGGTTGTGTGCATTCGCCGGAGCGACAGACGGAAAGCAAGAAATCACACACACACACACACCCCCGGGAGTGATAGCCATGCCACAACC
>NW_006159813.1:2345876-2352922 GCF_000334495.1 Tupaia belangeri chinensis
CATGAGTTTCAAGCATTCAGGTCTGGGATTTGAGCTGCAGTCGGCCATGTGGAAGTCCAGCTCCCCAACCACTACGCCACCTGCTGGCCCCCAAGGTTAGGTTCTTTAAAGTGTCCTTAGCTCATTTTCTCCCCAAATCACTCAGTCTTTACTACTCCTTGGCTAGTCCTCTGCCTTTGCCATCCTGAAAAAGATTTTGTGCAGCCTCACTACTCTCAACATGAATCCATTCACGTTCTCCCTTCACTCACTGCCAGCCTTCTGGAGTCAGCAAATACCCACCCCCCACCCCCATGGCGCTCAGTGAATATGCGCACACTCCCCATCTCTCTCATCCTGGGGTTCTCTCTCAATAGCTTTGTTGCCTGTTTCTATCAGAACATGGGCTTCATGGAAGCAGGAATCTGACTGAATTCTGCTCCCTGCTAAATCCCCAGCCTCCAGGTACTTGTTGAATGACCAAGTCTCCCCATCCTGTACTGTAAGGCCCTTGTGGCTGGGGGCTCATGTGGCATCCTTAGAGCCAGCACTGTGCCTGGACCTGGTGAGCGTGCAAGTACGTACTGAATCAGTGAGTGGAATCAAGCCACAGGTAAACTACATGGTTAACACTTGCTACGGCTGAGGCCAGCAGGTGGTGTAGTGGTTAAGGCGCTGGACTATCACATAGCTGACTGTGGTCACGGTTCTGGACCCGGGGGCTTGAAATTCATGCCTGGTGTGCATGTCCGCGTGTGTTTGGTGCCTAAAATTGTGGAAAGAGAATGGAGGAGAAGGGATTGTGGTACAGCCATCCCCACAGGGGATGATTTCTTGCTTTCTCTGTCTCTTGTGAGCTCATGTGTCCTAGAGCAAAAATCTCTCTCAAGGGACGGGCGGGTGGCGTGGTGTTTAAGGGCGTTGGACTCCTACATGGCTGACCGCAGTTCGAGTCCTGGACCTGGTGGCTTGCTTTCTTACTTTCCTTCTCTCTCTCTCTCCTCTCACTCTGTCCCTCTCTGGTCAAATTTAAATAAATAAATAGTTAAATAATTATTTTTAAAAACTCTTTTTAAAAAAAAAAAAGAATGACATGCTGTTTGGTTAATACTATTTTCTTTTTTAATCTATTTTTTCTTTTTTTGGAGAGGTTTTTGCTATAGGGCGCGTGCACTCGCCAGACAGACAGAGACAGAGACAGAAAGCAAGAAATCACCCCCCAGGAGGGATGGCCACGCTGCAATCCCTTTTCTTCCATTCCCCTCTCGGGATCTTGGGCACGCACGCACATTGGAGTTTTTTTTTTGCTATAGGGTGTGTGTGCTCACCTGAAAGACAGAGAAGGACAGAGAGACAGAAAGCGTGAAATCACCCCCCAGAGGGGATGGCCACACCGCAATCCCTTCTCCTCCATTCTCCTCTCAGGATCTTGGGCACGCACGCACATTCACCCAGTGTGAGTTTAAGCCACCAGGTCTGGGACTCGAACCACAGTCAACTACATGGGAGTCCAAAGACATAGCTATTACGCTAACTGCTGGTCTTCTTTTTAAAATTTATTAACCAGCAGTTAGCGTAATGGCTATGTCGCTGGACTCCCACGTAGTCGACCGCGGTTCGTGTCCCGGACCCGGTGGCTTAAAACTCACGCCGGGCGCGTGCGCGTGCGTGCCCAAGATCCCGAGAGGAGAATGGAGGAGAAGGGATTGCGGCGTGACCATCCCCCCTGGGGGGTGATTTCTCGCTTTCTGTCTCTATGTCTCTGTCTGTCTGTCTGGCGAGCGCACGTGCCCTACAGTGAAAACCTCTTTAAAAAAAAAAAAAAGAATTACTTATTTTGTTTATTATTATTTAATCTGACCAGAGAGAAAGACAGGGAGGGAAAGTAAGAAAGCAAGTTGCCAGGCCCAGGCCTTGAACCATGATCAGCCATGTGGGAATCCAGCATCTTAACCACCATGCCATCTACTGGCCCCTCTTTTTAATTTATTTACTTAATTTGCTAGAGGGCATGTGGACACACAGGGGCTGGGGGGAGAAAGAGAAAGATACCCTTTCCCCCTAGGGGGCCTGGTCATACTGTAATCCTTTCCCCTACTTCTCCCTTCCGTCCTATATGTTCCTAGCATATCTGTCTGTCTTTCTATTTGTTAGGTTTTTACCATAGAGCATGTGCACTCACCAGTGAGAAACAGAGACAGTGACAGGGGAAGTGAGAAGTCATCCACCAGGAGGAATAGTCAAAACACAATCCTTTCTTCTCCATTCTCCTCTTGGGATTTTGGACACACATGTACATGCGCCCAGCCTGATTTCTAAGCTGCTAGATCTGGGACTCAAACTGTGATCACCTGCCTGGGAGTCCAGCGCCTTAACCACCATGCCACCTGCTGCTGCCAGTGCCCAACGTTTTTTAAGCCACCATGGCCAGGACTCAAACCACGGTCAGTCACAAGGGATCTGGGTCCCTCTGCACAACACTAACTTGCCCTCTAATTGGGCTGGCCCTGACTGGTACATCTGTCCTTTCCTGCTGTTGTTACCTCACACCTGGGTTTTAGCAAGAGCCGCCTTAAAACTGCAGCTGAAATCTATCCCGGGTGCTCCTGCAGATAACTTTGCTAAAAGTAATACTCATAACACTGCTCCTGTGCTCCAAAACGTTCAGTGCCTCCTCACTGTAGATACTGATGGGCAAACAGGTGGCCCTGCAAAGCTCCTGCTAACTCCGGGGGCTGTATGTCAGCTGTTCTATCCTGACACTTTCTTACCTTGGTGCACCAAAGTTTATTACACACAGGGCCAGAGACACCCTATCCTGGCCTCTCTCTGAACTGCAGTTTCAATCAGTGAGAAACAGTGTTTCCAGAGGGAAACTGTTCAGGGTTTCATTTTTGGATGCCAGGCACTTATCAGGGTCTGTAGGGAACACCCACTCCAAAACTGAGGATTCTCACAACTGCTGTCTAAATGCAGCTGACATTCAAGGCTTTCTCCTATTCCAATGCCACCAAGAAATCTTTGTGATGAAATCTTTTTCCTATCACTCTAGCTCACAGTGATAGTTTTCCTCCTGAAGTTTAGATTGCTTGTGTGACAACGATTCTACCTACTGGACTGCATTTGTTTCTTTCTTTTAATGTCAGAGGACACATGTGCATGCATGAGAGGAGAAAAAAGGCACCCCAGTGGGGCTTGGTCACATTGCAATCCCTTTTCTTCCCATTTTCTATTCTGTCTAGATCCTAGGCAGATGTGCACATGCACCTGGCATGAAGCTGATGGGGCCAGGGCTTGAAACCCCATAATCAGGGATCTGCTCCCTCTGCACAGCACCTAACTGTTCTACAGGGTGGGCCCTCTGTCCTGTATGTTTCATTCTTTTATTTATTTATTTTTTAAAGAGAGATTTTTGCTGTAGGGCATGTGAACTCACCGCCAGAGACAGACAGAGAGAAAAAGTGAGAAATCACCCCCCAGGGGGTGACCCCTTCTCCTCCATTCTCCTCTTTGGGCATGCATGCACATATGCCTGCCATGTTGCAAGCCACCGTGTTTGGGACTCAAACCACGGTCAGTCAAGTAGGAACCCAGTGCCACCACCTCTATACCACCTGCTGGCCCTGTATGTTTCATTCTTCATGAGTGTCTCTTAACTCTGAGCCTATGTTCTCCTGGAGGGGAAAAGCTCTATCTGTAACTCCTCTTCAATCCTGGCACATCGTCAATAGCACCCTTTAAACAGCTACTGAACAATGGGGAGAAGCAGTGCCTACTGCTTTCCAGATAAGACCCCAGACAGAGTCGGGAATCTGGTTTTCTGAATGGCCAAACTTACCACTTCCCCAAAGTACCCCGTAGTTCTGGAAACAGGAGGCTGCCTTGGAAACGGATGCTAGAGTCTATGATGGGGAACAGCTGAAAGTATGTATGAGTCAGTGCAGTATGACAGTGATTAATTTTTTTTAAATTGCTAGAGTGTGCATGCATGCCAGAGGGAGAAAGCATCCCACCATGCGTCCCCCAGTGGGGTGAGGTCACACTGCAATCCCTTTTCCATTTCTCTACCCCTTCAGTTTGGGACATGTACACACATGTGCCTGGCGTTTTTCAAGCTGCTAGAACTCCAACTGCAGTCAGCCATGTGGGATCCAGCTCCCAATACACAGCGCTTAAATGCTGCAGGGCCTGCTTTGGTTACTGTTTTTGTCACATGCTTTTCTCCTATGTGCCATGTAATTTACAAGTATCTAATCCTGATATCTGACAATTAATCTTGTGAGGAAACTGGGGCTGAGACAAATAGGATTTACCCCAGGAGCTTTTAAGAGATAAAGTCAGGATTTCTTACTTTTTTAAAAATTTTGCCAAAGGGGCTGGCAGGTGGCATGGTGGTTAAGGGTGCTGGAATCCCACAGGGCTGACGGTGGCTTGAGTCCTGGATCTGGCGGCTTGCTTTCTCGCTTTCCCCCTCTCTCTCTCGCCTTTTCCTGCTCTGGTCAAATTAAAATAAATCCATAAATAAAGTTAAATAATTCTTAAAAAAAAAAAAATTGCCAGAGGAAGCATGCAATGGGTGAAGTGAGGGGCGGGATGGGGGATGGGGAGAAAAAGAGGAAGGAAGCACCCCCATGATGGGGAATAGTCACACCCTCAATCTCTTCTCCATTTCCTCCTCCTTTTGGCATTCTGGGCACACATGCACTCACTATGTTTCTTAAGCTACCTGGGTCTAGGCCCATGTGTGATCCACCCACCTTAACCACCACAGTACAGGGTAGTCCAAGCCAAGGATTCAAAGGTGACACTGGATGGGACCAGTAGATGGTATAGTGGTTACATCACTGGACTCCCACATGGTTGATCGTGGTTCAAGTCCTGAACCTGGCAGCACACACACACCAGGTGTGTGTGCATGTGTGCCATGCCCAAAATCCCCAGAGGAGAAGCGATTGCAGCATAGCCATCCCCCGGGGGGGTGATTTCTGGCTTTCTGTCTGTCTCTGTCTCTCTGGCAAGCACACACGCCCTATAGCAAAAATCTGTTAAAAAAAAAAGAAAAAAAGAAAAACAAACGTTGGCACTGGAACCAAAGTCTGTCTGCCCCAGGGAGGGTTGTGAGGAATGAGTTGGAGGTCCTGCTGCCTCACAGGCAGCCAGGGCTGGGGGTGCCTACCTGGTGGCTGCATGCAGGCTTCCGTCTGTTTCCCCAAACTGACCTCCCCAGACTAGGGAGGACATTCCAGTTAGCACAGAAGCAGCTCTCCTCCCCAGCCAGCACCTTCAGATGCCTAGCCCATGGTCTTCTGCCACCACCAGTGCAATTCTCAGCTCCTGGAAAAACTCAAGACTTGAGTCAGACACTCCATGTGCTACTGAAGGATCCTGCCTGCAACACTGTTTACAATAACAAAAACATACACAGCATGAACGCCTATCAACAGCACAGTAGCAAAATTAGAGTACAACCATCTGATGGAGTACTGTTCCGTGCAGCTGTTAAGTGAGAAACGTACACTGCTACAGAGAAAAGGCACTGCGTGTGCAAGTGTGGGCGTAAACGTTCACTGAAGGGCATTTATGCATTCAAGGAATACTGGCTAAGCATTTTAAGGTAGCCAAGAAACTTTACAGGGGTCATCTGTGAGGAGGGGCATGCAGGAAAAATAGTAATTTGTACTTCTCTATACTCTTGTGTACATTTTTTTTACTTTTTTTTTTTTTGGAGGTTTTTGCTATAGGGCACGTGTGCTCACTAGACAGAGAGACAGAAAGGGAGAAATCCCCCCCCAGGGGGGATGGCCACGCCCCAATCCCTTCTCCTCCGTTCTCCTCTTGGGATCTTGGGCGCACACACACACACACACACACACACGCAACCTGCGTGAATTTTAAGCCACCGGGTCTGACTGCGGTCGACTACATGGGAGTTCAGCAACATAGCCATTACGCTAACTGCTAGTCCCCTCTTGTGTACATTTTTTAAAAAAGAATTATTTAGGGACAAGCAGGTGGTGTGGTGCTTAAGGCGCTAGACACTCCCACATGGCTGACCACAGTTCAAGTCCTGGACCTGGTGGCTTCTTTCTCACTTCCTCTCTGTCGTTGAATTAAAAAATAAATAAATGAATAACTGAAATTAAGTAAATAATTATTTAAGATTATTTAACTTTATTCATTCAAATTATTTTTAATTTGACCAGAGAGATACAGAGAGAGTATTCTTTAAAAAATAATTAATTCCCCAGGGGGAATGGCCACACCCAATCCCTTCTCCATTCTCCTCTCAGGATCTTGGGCACTCACGCACAGGCCTCCGGTGTGAGTTTAAGCTGCTGGGTCCAGGACTCGAACTGCAGTTGACTACATGGAAGTCCAACGACATAGTCATTATGCCTACTACTGGTCCCCATAAGCATTAATTTTCATAAAGTCAAAAGAAAAGGATATGTAATAAAAACAAATATTCAACAGGTACTTGAATGGAAAGGGGCAGGGCTATTAAGAAACAGGAAGGAAATTAAAATCTCTGAAATTCTAGAGAGGATGGGAGCGGGAACACCCTACTCTTAGCTTCAGACGTAAATGGTAGGGCAGGTGGAACTCGTGAAAACCGAAAAACCTGGAGGTGATGACGAATGACACCAATGCACTCGGCGCCCCGACTTCCAAGTCTGAGCTGTGCATCTATGGGTGAAGCTAAGGCCAGAGAAACTGCAGCCCAGGAAGCGGCTGCTTTCCCCCTTTGGCTGCGTCTTACACCCAGGCCATTTATCAAAGCTCAGCTTCAAGCTGAACCGGACTCTGAATCTAAAACCAACTTCCCCATATCCCCAAAGAGGCCACCAGGCTCCAAGAAGTCACAGGCTAGCGATTTCGACCCAGTGCTGACCCCGAGGACATCCACAGTCCTAACAGCTCCGCTCCGCCGGCGACTCGTGGTCAGTACCGCTCGATTGCCACCTGCCGCCCTCGGCGTGGGGTCTGCAAACCCGGGACACCGCCAGAGGCCAGACCAGCAGAGAAGGCGGCGTCGATGCAGAAAGGGGCGGAGAGCCAGGGCTTCC
>NW_006159813.1:2353641-2356326 GCF_000334495.1 Tupaia belangeri chinensis
GGTCTGGGGCGGCGGAGCGGAGGGCCCGGGTGCGCCGGGTCCACTCACTGCGCCTGCCCCTGCCTCACGTGTGACCTTGGTCAAGTCGCGCGATCGCTGGAGTTGGAGAGTCCAGGGTTCGAGTCCCGGCACTGCCAGCGCCTTCACTCTGTGACCTTGGGCAAGTTGCTTCACCTTTCTGAGCCTCAGTTCCCTCCTCTGAGAAGTGGGGACTTGCCTCGCTGGGTGGTGTGAGTATTCGATAAGACAAAGTAGGAAAAGTGCCTAATGCCCCACCCCTGCGTGCAGAAGCTCTAAGTAAACGTTAGCTCTTATTACTATCATCAGTATCCTTCGAAGCCTGTTCCTTCCTCTCTGAAATGGGGATATTCCCGGAACCTCTCTCCTGGGATTGCTTACTGTGAGGTTGAACAGAGGTGCGGCAGGTGCGGGCTCCATACAAGGCCCAGCACATTCCCGCTGAATTCTGGTGCTGTCTGTGTGGGTTTCGGTTTCCTCATCTGTCAGATGGAAGGATAGTCGTTCTGCTGGGAGCATTCCGTGTGATATGCCGCAGGGTGTTGAGAGCTGTGCCTGGCACACAGCGGTTGGCCAGTGAGTGTGATTCCCTGATACCCTCCTGTGTCTGTACCGGGAGGTGTTGGGGGCAGCTGGTACTACCAAGGCCTCGGCCACTTACACTCTCCTGGAGGGCTCCTGCCTCGCTTCCATCCCCAGGGCCTCTACTACATGTTGGTGAATGCACGGGTATTAAGTGTCCTTAGGAGAGAGAGACTGGTTTCTGGGACAGGGTCGAGGGTTTTAGAGGTGTTCGGAGCATGGCAGGTGAGCAGGTTTATGGGGTGATCAAGAGGTCAGGGCGGCAGGCCTCAGAGGGTTTATGGGAGCATAGCTAAGGTGCTGGGATTATATGATGTCCTGGGAGGAGGCTTGGGAGCACACTGAGTTTATGGACCAGGCCTGAGTTGAGTGTGGGGAATGGGGTCATGTGACCCTCCCCAGGTGGGTGATAGGACCCACAGGTTGTTCAGGAAGGAGGGGGCCAGGCCAGGTGGGTTGTGCACCCCAGATAGAGGAGGTCAAGGTGCAGGGTGACGGTGTCAGAGCCGGGTCAGGGAGGTTTCTCCTTGTGAGGCTGGGTTGGGATGTGGTTGTGGTTGGGATAGGTGAGGGATGGCCAAGGTTCCTGTGGCTGCTGGTGGAGGGTCGAGGTCAGGGGAGGGGAGGAACTCACCAGGAAGATGAGGAGTTGCTGTGGTTGGGGAAGGAGCCAGGAAGGTAGGGCCTTGGCGGCTGTGGTTTGAATGAAAGATGCAGGCCAGCTGTGTGGTCCTCCTTGGGGTTCTGAGGCTTATGCCTTTACAGCCTGTGCTCTCAGCTCTGGCCTGGCACGAGGGGCTGGCACCAGGGCGGTTTCTGTCCTTTTGCCGTTGAAGTCAGTGGCCATGGCCAGGGGTCTTTATCCTTCTATCAGACTCCTTGGGCCCATGTTGGTATCCACAATGAAAAGCCTGAACTCAGTGAGAAGATGCCAGTTGTTGGCTCTGGTCCCCCACGAGAGGTGGTTTGGGCCCGTTCGCCCGCAGTGCATGGTGTGTGGTGTGTTGCTCTTTCACTCAGTCAGGTGTTGGGGATCACTGGGTCGTGATTTCTGTGGCTGGCTTCCCATTCAGGCTGGGCAGACAGGCCCAGGTGTGGAGAGGAGATAGTGCTTCGCGGGGTGATTCCTTCTGACAGCGAGCTGATGGTACCCCCTGGGAGGGGACAGCATGGAAGTTCAAACCAAGCTTTGGCCGCCGCCGAGCACAGAGACTGACATCAGGCGCCCCCCTGGATGGGGCTCCTTGCATCCATGTTCCCTGAGGTGCAGTGAACAATTTTACTCTCTCCTCGGGTTCCCACCCATGCCCGTGTGGTTTGGCGGATAGGAGAACTGAGGCTCAGAGGAGGTGATCGATTTGCCCCGGATCACACAGCTCATCAGATGCACGTCAGGGGCACACATCTCTGCCCACATGTGTGAGAGCGCCAGGTTGGGGCGGCATGCTGGGCCCTCCATGACTGGTAGTCTCATTTCTCGTGAGTCTCCAGTTCTTCCCGCTGGGCCACCACCTACATGCTTCGGAACGCGTCCCCTCCGCTCTCACGTCTTTGTCACACCTGGGGGTCTTCGCTTTCTCTAGGATGTCCTGGCGTTGGCTCTTGTTGGTAACGGCATTTCATCGGCATCCGTTGGGCCAGCTGTCCTTGTTCTGAGGTGCTGGAGGCTGGATCAGGGAAAACCTTTCGTTTTGTACACGAGTAAACTGAGGCTCAGAGAGGGGTATGCCTTGTTTGAGGGAGTTGCAGAGAACACTGGGCCTCCCCATAACCTCATGATTAAGGGAAGCTGGATCCCACATGGCTGACTGTGGTTTGAATCCCAGCCCGGCAGTTTGAAAAACATGCTGGACATGGGTATGTGCATACCCCATACTCCAACAGGAGGGAGAAGCGGAGGAAAAAGGGATTGTGGTATGACCATTGGTCGTTGCTTTCTCTCTCCCCAGTTGGCTCTTTTCGGTGAGTGCATGCATCCTCTGGCAACTTAAAAAGAAATTGAGAATGCATCCCTTGAAGGCCTGAGGTTTTTTTTTTTTTTTTGGAGGGGTTTTTGCTATAGGGCACATGGCATTGCAGGTGGAC
>NW_006159813.1:2357226-2358384 GCF_000334495.1 Tupaia belangeri chinensis
GGGGGTTTTTTTTTTTTTTTTTGGAGAGGTTTTTGCTATAGGGCACATGCACTTGCGAGAGAGACAGAGAGCAAGAAATTACCCCCCCAAGGGGATGGCCACACCGCAATCCCTTCTCCTCCATTCTCCTCTCGGGATCTTGGGCACGCACGCACATGCGCCCGGTGTGAATTTAAGCCACCAGGTCTGGGGCTTGAACCACAGTCAACTACATGGGAGTTCAGCGACATAGTCATTATGCTAACTGCTGGTCCCAAGGCCTGAGTTCTTCAACATGCTGCAACTGGAGTTTAGAGGGAGCGAAGAGACTGTGGCCCAAGCCGGACTGGGCGGGTGAGGGCAAAGACTTCTGTGTGGTCAGCATAACGGGGACGGAGGTGGCAACCAGGGAAGCACAGTGATGGAATAGAAGCACAAGCTAGCTGCTTGCTGGCTGCCCAGCGGCCTCGAGTGCCCTGCAGGGTGGACAATGGACTGGTCGGGCAGTTGGTGCCCTCTGCTACTGCCCTTACGCTGGTGCTGCAGGGTAGCTGTGCTCTCCCAAGGAGGCCCTTCCAGAGATGCAAAGGATGGCATTTCTCAGGGTGGGTTTCAGTTCTCTCAGAGGGACAGCACGTTGCACGTTGGTGGCAGGTTCGAGGCAGCAGTGAATGTGGTGACTGTGGTGGTCTTTCTGCAGCTGATGACTTTTCACTGCTCTGCAGAGCAGCCGGGTAAGTGGAGGGCCGCCATTTGTCATTGCAGAGAGAGCACCTCTCCCTTGTCTGATTAGATATAGAGGATTTGAGTAAAATATAATCTCCCCAGAAGTTTGAGAACTGCTGCCCTGGCTCCTGGTGGGGCTGCAGCGTGAGATGGCACGGCCACTGGCAAGGTTGTGCTCGCACAGTCACACATTCACTCGCATTGTTTTGCTGGCACCTACTGAGTGCTGGGCCCAGCTTAGCACCCCAAGCATGCACAGGGTGAGAGAGGTGCTCACAGCCTAGCCACCCAGTCTCTGCTTCTAGCTGAGTAAGCCGGACCCAGGGACTCCAGGAGGAAGCCAAGGAGCTGGCAGGGCCCACGGGTGTCGGCGTCCGGCAGAGCGCACAGGGCTTGGGCTCCTTGGGCTGAGCAGGAAGCCTCATGGAGCAATGAGGAAGTAGCTCTGAGGCA
>NW_006159813.1:2359235-2392690 GCF_000334495.1 Tupaia belangeri chinensis
TGCTGCACCTGGCTGCTCAGGAGAGGCTCACCCGCCTGCATCGGCAAGGTCAGACCCAGGTGTATTTGGCGAAACGAGTTCTTCTGGGCATCCCCGGACAACTCACTCGCCTGAAGTCCCCGGAAGCGATCTCAGACAGGCTCGCTGGCCCAGAGAGGATGTCTGGGGTTAGGTTTAGAGAAACGCAACTGCGACTCAGTCTGCACCAGTGGTTTGCAGTGTGGTTCCTTGGGGGTGGGGTGGAGGCAGCGCCCTCTCAGAATCTGCTGTGGGCTTCTCCCACAAGCAGGCACATGCACCCAACCTGCACCCTGGTCTGAGGGTTGGCGAGAGTCTTAGATTACGATCTCTTCATAGCTCTAATGGCATTGGTGTTGAACATGGAGTGGGAGTGAGATGTAGTGGCCCCTGTGGTGCTGTTTTCTCCCATCCTGAAACAGATCCACAGTGCAGGACACACTGGGAGGAGTGTCAGGTCTGGAGGAGACGGCGCTGGGTTCGGATCTGGGCCCACCACTGCTGGCGGAGGCACCTCAGGCCCGTTGCTCCCAGCTGCAGCGGCCTCTCTGTAAGAGATGTAGTTGGAATTCTGGGGGCATCAAAGGGCCTGCCTCACAGACAGAGCTTGATCGGGGCATGCCCACGGTTTCCTTCTGGGATCAGTTGACCCAGCTGGGGTGCCAGGGATCAAGGATGGGCAATGGGACACAGGGCAGGCTGCTGGTTGAAGTCAAGGGGACATCAGGCGAGCAAGCCAGGGGCTGCAGTGGTGAGTGCGGCGGCCTGGGCGCAGGTGGGCAGCGGGTTTGAGGAGCAGTACAGACTTCCTCGCCACCCCTCCACACTCTGGCCGTCTGCTCCAGCTCTGTGGGCCTTGGTTTCTCATCTGCTAAACTCCGATCACCTCAGGGGTTCTTCCCAGCTCCTGTTCCTCATGCTTAGCCACTCACCAACTGAAGCTCTGCACCTGGGTGCAGTTTTCTAGCTGCATCAGGGGGGCTGTCTCATTGGTCGACCTTCCTCCTGCTTCTGAACCCTGTGGTCCGGTGTGTTACTTTGGCTGCCGGGGCCAGCCCTCTGCACAGGGCCTGGACACGAGTCCCTTTCTCATCTTCCCCTGGGTATTGGGAGCAGCTTGTCTTACATGAGGACGAAGGAAAAGGTCGGGAGTGAGTGGAGAGATGTCTGCAGCATGTGGCCGGTTGAGATGTAGGCAGCAGCTCGGAGGGGAGCCAGTTCCCCTGGGCTTGGGGTTCTCATCGTTCCCCAGGGCCAGCGGGCCGGTGGGCTCGTCTCACCACAGCTTTCTCTTGCAGGTGTGGGCAAGAGCAGTTTACTATTACGGTTTGCAGACAACACTTTCTCAGGTGAGTCTTCCCCTGGGGTGCTGCGGGGATGTTTCAGATTTGAAATCCCCTCCCTGGCACCAGAACACACTTGCCTCTGTTTAACCAGGGAACTTCGAGTCCTGGTTGCCAGAAGAGAGAGGGAGAGTGGGGGAGGCCTAGGTCAAAAGCCTCTGGGGTCTGTCGTATTTGGTCATGACCTTTTGTAGGCCCGTCACTTCCCTACTCAGAGTCTGTTTGTATACAACATTACAAAAAGTGTTAAAATCGTCCCGCACCTGTCCACTCTGCACCACTGCCCACTCTGCACCCCGTGGCCTCTGTTTAGCATGCCATGCACTCTCTCTGCTTTTTCTGAATCCTACAGGCCATTGGGCAACCTTCTTTTCTCCCAGTATACTCCGAATGTCTTTCTGGGTACTGTCTGGAGACCCCTGGGTCTCTGGAGTGTGTGGAGTTTCCTGAGCATGCACGGGGGCGCCGACTTCATTCACAGAGTTCTGTCCCTGCCAGGTGCTGGTAGCTTCTGGAGAGGCGATGGTGCTTTATTGGGATACACTGTTGTTTACTCTTTTACGGGGCTGTTCTGTAGAAGGGGAGCTTTTGGGTCATAGGGGCCACAACATACCTATCAAGGCGCTTTAGTAGTAGGGACCCACAAATGGCATAATGGTTACAGCCCTGGACTCCCACATAGTAGTCGACCACCATTTGAGTCCCAGACCCGGCAGCTTAAAACTCACTCCTGGCTTGTGTGCGTGCATGCCCAAGATCCCTAGAGGAGAAGGGATTGCGGCATGGCCATACCCCCTGGGGAGGGGGCGATTTCTTACTTTCTGTCTCTCCAGCGAGCGCACATGCCCTATAGCAAAAATCTGTCTAAAAAAAAAAAAATAGAATCTGTAGTAGTTAGTTAACACCCACTGGAGGAGTTTGGAGGGCCCTTGTCCATGCCTTCAGTGTGGATCTTAGTATCTTAGTCATCATCCTTGTCACGGTCTTCATCCTTGCTTAGACTGATAGGTGAAAAGTGCTATCTCGTTCACATTCGTGTTCCCCTGACCATGTTTTCTTTTGTTAAACCTATCAGGTTCCCTACAGGGACCGTTTCTGGTGAAGGGCTGATCATGATTATGTTGTAGAGAATTCTTTCAGTCTGGTCGAGCAGTGGGTGACATTTAGGTCACGTGGCTAATGCCTCTCTTGGTGAGAAGTGGGTCTGGTCCCCTCTCTCCCCGATGGTGCATGGTGGCCCTGCAGTGCCATTGCTGTGTGGTGCTGGAAGGGTCTTGGCCTACCTCAGTGGCTTTGAGCAGTTCCTAAGCCTTAGCTCTTCTGTGAAGTGGGACTCGAGTTCTCCCCCAACACAGGTTGTAGTGAGGCTTATCTGAACGCATGAGTCACAGTGCCTAGGACCAAGTCATCTCTCAAAAAATGCCAGCTGTTTTTTGTTGATGTTGCCTCTGTGCAGGAGCAATAAATAACGGACAGCCTCTGCTGATGTCGCAGAGAATCCTCTTCCTCTTCACGTCCCTCTACTCCCTGTTCAGTCAGCTTTCTATTCTGGGAGGGTTTTCTTTTGCAATCTCTCTCCTTTCAATTTCTTTCTCTCTCTATGTTGGTTAGATTTTTTTTCCCTATAGGTGTGTTCACTCTCCAGAGAGAGAGAGAGACAGAGAGAGAGAAAGTGAGAAATCACCCATCGAGGGGGATGGCCACACCATAATTCCTTCTCCTCCATTCTCTTCTTGGGATTTAGGGCACGCATGCACATGCACCTGGCGTGTTTCTCAGGCCACCAGGTCCAGGACTCAAATTGCAGAGTTGGCTATATGGGAGTCCAGCACCTTACCTTCCATGTCACCTGTTGGTCCTCTTTCTGTCTATTTTAATGCCAGTGGGCCTGTGTGTGCACAGACACACACAGAGAGAAAGCATCCCAATGGGGCCTGGTCACGCGGCAGTCCTTTTCCCTCCGTTTTTCAATCTCTTCAGGATCTTGGGCACATGCCCAGTGTGTTAGTTGGGGGCAACACACAAAGTTGGGATTTGAGCCACACTGGCCATGCGGGATGTGGCCCCTCTACACAGCACTTAATTTCTGCACAACAGGGTCAGTCCTTGTTTCTATTTTTAAAGGGTTATTTTCAATCTTTTTCGTGAGAGAGGGAGACAGAGATGAGAAGAAGAGGTCCCTCCAACAGGGTCCTCAGCCAGCCAGTCATGCATGTGCCTAGTGTGTCCAGGGTCCTCAGCCAGTCAGTCATGCGTGTGCCTAGTGTGCCCAGGGTCCTCAGCCAGCCAGGTCATATGTGTACTCAGTGTGCCCAGGGTCCTCAGCCAGCCAGGTCATACGTGTACCCAGTGTGCCCAGGGTCCTCAGCCAGCCAGTCATGCATGTACCCAGTATGCCCAAGGTCCCTCAGCTAGCCGGGTCATATGTGTACCCATTGTGCCCAGGGTCCTCAGCCAGCCGGGTCATGTGTGTACCCAGTGAGCCCAGGGATATCTTGCACCTGGATGCAGGACCCTCCCCTGTGTCCCCGGCACTGCAAAGCACTGTGTTACTGCCTCCGGGGCGCTAGCCTCTGCCTCTCCATGGCTGCCACCAGCACTTAGCTTCTTGTTGGTCAGGCCAGAAGCATTAAGCAGTTCCTGCCAGGCTGCTGAGTTCCTCTCGCTGGGACACGTCTCTGGCAGGGTCTTTTGTCAGTTTGGAATGCTCAGTGGTCCTCCCCCGAGCAGAGTTTGCAGCAAGGCTGCTCGAGCTGCGGCCTGCGAGTCTCCATGCAGGGCTGTTGGTGATGGAGGATGTCGAGCTGCCTCCCACCCAGGGCTCTACCGCAGGGGCCAGGAGCACTTCCCCTCCCTCGTCGTGACAACCAAAAATATCTCTAGACATTCCCAAGAGTCCACCAGGGTCTTATCTTCATGTTCAGGGCCATGTCCCTGGACACATGGAGTGCGTGGGGACTCAGGGCCTGCTGGCCCCTGCCGGGCCTTGTCACCAGCCAAGCGTGTGTGTGTGTATGTGTGTGTGTGTGTGTGTGTGCACGTGCATGTGTGTAGGGGAACAAACCACGCTGGGTGGGAAGCACTGATCGCCATAGTCCATTTCAGTCACCTTCCCAATTTCTCGCTCATACTGCTTGTCGGCTCTTGGTTCTTTCCGCGCGCTCGCTCGCCTGCCCCTGGCCAGCTGTTCCTGTTGTGCACCTGCCCGTGCTGGGTGGGCGGTGCGCCTAGCGCTGTCCGGGAAGGCAAGAGCAGGAGCCGGTTGGTTTTCTGAACGTTTTCTGCTTGGGCCATGGCCTCAGCTCTGCCTCTGTGTGGGATGTCTGTCCCCCACCTAATCTCAACCTTTGAAATCGCACCAATTTTTTCAAGCTAGGCCCAAATGCCACTTCCTCCCCTGTCTTGTCTCCACCTTGACCTTTCCTGAGCACGTGACACACTTTGCTTTGTCACTGGTGTGCGTCTTGTCGGCTGCACTGTGTTCCGAGACAGGCCCCAAGTGGAGCGAGAACTCGCGCTCTTCCCAGCGCTCAGGACTTGGCCAATCTGGACCCGATGTTACAGCAGCTAGAAATTCCCTCAGGTCCGATAGATTTGAAGTCCGTGAGCTATTAGGACACAGCGTCTGCCCTGGTTATAGCCCTCCAGCCTCCCTGTCGGGCACCAGAGAGAGCCCAAGTTCTCGAAATGGCATGGAGGCCCGGAGAACTGGCCTCGCTGTCTGCCTGCCTCCCGTGTGCTCAAGCTTACGTGACCCCATGCCCACGTTGCCATTATTGCTACTGTCATCTCTGCCATCGCAGTTTTTCAAACTGCAGGTCGTGACCTGTTTGTGTGGTAGGACGTTAATTTTATGGGTCATTAAAATTTGTTTGAATAGAATAGAGAAGAAAACCCAAGTGCATCTTAGGCCTGCCACCAGTCTCAGATCCCAGCTGACATGTCCTCACCCCAGAGCAAGTCCCACCCCAGTCTCATCCGTTTTGTTTCCTTTGTTCATTTCTCATTCCAGGGTATTGTCTCCTCTTTGATTGTGTTCCATTGTGTCCTGTCACTCTCCCAGGATTGTGGGCTCCATTGGGGCAGGGGTCTTGTCTTTGTGTTCAGGGCCGTGTCCTGGGGACACAGCAGGTGCGGGCACATGGAGGGAGTGGGGAATAGGGTCTGCGGGGTCCCCTGCTGGGCCCTGTTCACGTGCCCTGTGCATGCAGGCAGCTACATCACCACCATTGGAGTGGATTTCAAGATTCGGACTGTGGAGATCAACGGGGAGAAAGTGAAGCTGCAGATCTGGGACACGGCCGGGCAGGAGCGCTTCCGCACCATCACCTCCACGTGAGTCACTGGAGCTGCGATTCCATATTGAGATGGGGTTGAGCGACAGGGCCTGCTCTGGTGTCACCGTGTGGGTCCCCGAGGCTGTCAGGAAGTGAGCTTGTTGCTGGCCACAGCAGGGTGGTGTTCGGCTGTGCCCTTCCTGTTCCTGAAGATGTGAGAGGAGGCGGGTGGACAGTGGCTGAGCACCCTCACTCTGGCATCCTGCAGGACAGTGGCCACGTCCCTTCCCTTGGGCAGTTGGCTCTCCCTCTGGCCTGAGTCCATTGCCTTACACTCAGGGAGCAGAGGCAGGCAGCAGTGACAGTCGTTCTTGGCAGTGTCGGTTTGTGATGGCAGAGGTTGGCCTTGTGGGTGCCTGTCATCCACTCTGCCCCCTTGGAGGCAGCTCTGTCTTGGGAGACCTAGGAGAAGAGAGCTCTCTGCGAGGCCTTCAGGAGGCCTTCCCCAACCTCCCTGAGCTGCCTGGGGCTCTGCCTCCCTGGGCTGCCCTCCTTTGCTCTGCAGCACCTCTGTGTGGAGAAAGCCCAGCCCAGGCCCGAGCAGCAGGAGTCCTGTGGAGAGGTTCTGGGTTAGTGGGTTGGTAGTGGGACAGGTTCCAGGAAAGACACAGACAGTAGGGAATTTGAATTTCTCCTCCACTGTGTGACTTCGGGCACGTGGCCCAAACCGTCTGTGCTGCAGCGTCCCAGAGGGCTCAGCTCTGGCATCTGCTCTGGTGTGGAACCCTACGTCCAGGTCCTCTGCCCCAGGCTCTGTGTGGATCATCGCTGCGTGCGGTCAGTGCTATTATTGGCCCCATTTTACAGAAGAGGTTGCTGTCGAGAAGTGTCTGCGCCAGCCATGACGGTCCCTGGCCACACAGCGGTGTGTGCAGAGTGGGGTTTGGTGTCAGGCCTGCCGCCGGTGCCCTCACAGTCTCCCCAGGGCACTTTCTCTGTGAGTGGACCCGATGAGCCGTGTAGGAAGTTCCCCGGCCTGAGAACCCTCTTCTCCCTTCAGCACGGAAGAGGGGCGGACCTGACTGGCTTCCCATCCCCATGATCTTCTGAGCGTCAGAAGTGTGGAGTGTGGGTTGGCTGGGAGCATGGAGAGGCAGGGATGTGGCCAGGCAGGGAGGTGTGTGGACCGCAAGAGGGCTCACTGGAACCTGCCCTGCCCTGAGCCGGAGGTGCCTCTGTCACTGGTTAGCCCTGTGGTGAGTGTGTGTGCCGTGGCTGCAACTCCGCGAAACCCTGGGGTCCTGAGCCCAGGGCTGCCTGGGTACAGCCCTTCGGCCCTGTGTCTTGGCATCTCTGGCGAGACCCTAAGGAGGATGTGGGGTCAGGCCCGTGGGGTAGGATTGGCACTGAAAGCTTCAGGCACCCCAGTGCTTCCTAGGCCCAAGCAAGACAAGACCTCGCACCGGGGGTCAGGGTCAGCGTGTCTGGGCTGACCCCACATGTCCCTCCTCTGGACTGAGACTTGCTCTGGGCTTCACTATATTTTATTTGATCCCCCAAAGCATTCTGTGATTGGCTCCATTTTACAGCCAGGGCAGAGGGTGACATGCATAGCCTGGTTGGTTAGGGTGGGGCCTAGGTCCCGCTGTTGCACACCCAGGCTGGGAACGGGTCTGTCGTTCTGCTCTCTGCTGCCTTCCCCAGGACTTGGGATGTGCCAGGTGGTCGTGCTGGTGCCTGCCGCCCCAGGGTTAGAACCAATCAGGGGTTCGGGCAGCAGAGACAGGTCTGTGGCCACGCAGGGCAGTGGGCAATGGGCAGTGGCCCCCCCACCTGGGCTGTCTGAGGGCCCCTCAGCAGGAGGACCTACAGCTCCTCTCAGCTGACTGCCCTGAAGTCAGCGCCTCTCAGAGGTGGGTGGGGCAGGCAGAGGGTGAACTGGCTCCTTCATTCCACTGGGAAACTTGGAGGAGTTACTCGGCTGCCTCTGGGCAAAGTGAGCTTTTTCTAGGGTGCTCAAGAAGGGGGTTACTGCGTGCTGGCATGGGCACCAGCTTGGCCCCCCTGGGTGTCCTGCCTGTCTGGGGAGGCGGAGGGTTATCTCTGACTGTGGGTCCCCCAGCCCTGCGACGACCAGGGGCTACGGAAAGACTGGACTTGACACCGGGTGGTAGCTGGTGACGAGGGAAGAGTCTCCGGATAGGTCAGGAGTTCAGGAGTTTGGGCGATGGGCAGTGAGAGTGCAGCGGTGTGACCTGTGATTTGGGACACTGAAAGAGAACCTGCAGCTGCATCCCGTGAGCTGGGACCTGCGGGGCCAGGCTGTCACAGGGCGAGCAAGGTGGGCCGGACTGTGCCGGCACCATGGGCAGCCCAGAGCAGGTCTGGTGAGGGCCGCGTGCCTGGGGTCGGTGATGGCAATAGGATGCCCAGACGCACTGGTGCCCCAGCCAGAGCTCTGAGCCCTCGACCCCATCCTGGACAGGTTCTCTGTGCTCAGACAAAGCCCTGAAGGCCTCGGTTCCCGGGGAGCAGCGGGGCTCTGTGCTGGGGCCATGGGCATTTCTGGGCTTCTCTAACCGTCTCCAGCAGAGGGTGTGCACTGGCATTCCGCTGCCCGCACGTCCTCTGCTGAGACCGTCTGGAAGGGACCATCATGTTCCCTTGGTTCCCATTGCCAGAGGGCCAGCCTGGGCCCAGGGCCAAGACGGCTGGCTCATCCTGGCTCCCCCAAAGCCAAGGGGTGCTGAGTCGCAGAGCAAAGCTGCGGGCAGGACGAAGAGCCCTAGGAGATCTCAGTGGGGTCTGGAGGGCAGAGAGGCAGCAAACTGGGCCCGACCCCCGGGCACTGCAGGCCCTTCTCGTGCCTGCCTCATGTCCTGAGGGCTGCCCCACCAGGCTGCCTCTCCGGGTCCGTCCTCCTTCTGCTGGGACCTTGAGTTGTCACGGAAGGAACGTTAAGAACAAGCACCCACTCGGAGCCTGCTCGCTACTCTAAGCTCTCGTGATAACTAACGTATCTCCCTTGTTTCTCACAACCCCCGAGGGATCCCCATCTCAGCTGAGGAACCTGAGGTGCAGCAGGGGACCCCGGGTCCACAGTCTTCCAGAGGTGGAGCCAGGGTCGGTCTCTGTTCTGGGGTTGGGCCTGAGTGTGGAGAGTTGGCCAGGGCACTGGGCAGGTGAAACGAGCCGCACCCCAACCTGGCCACTCCGTCCCTGCCTGGCTCCTGGCACTGCCTGAGGCCCTGGTCTTAGGCAGGAGTGACTCTCCTAGCCTCCTCCAGGAGCTCCAGGCTGGGGCACATGATAGCCGCCACTCCGTCCCTGCCTGGCTCCTGGCACTGCCTGAGGCCCTGGTCTTAGGCAGGAGTGACTCTCCTAGTCATAGCCTCCTCCAGGAGCTCCAGGCTGGGGCATATGATAGCCAGGATGCAGGGAGGCCGTAGCCTGCTCAGTCCCAATCTTTGTATCCTGACGTTCGAAGATGCCCCAGTGATGGAAATCCCTGAAGCTTTGGGAGAAGGGCTGTAGGGGCTGCTCTGTGTGGCCAAGTTGCATTGGAGGCAGGGGTGTGGAAGCTCTCAGAGAAGCACGGCCTGCACCTCCTCTTCCTCCCGAGGCCGATGGCCTTCATCTGTCCTCTGGAATATCAGAGGAATGGGGCCGTGGAGTCCGCAGTACCGGGTGCCAGGGTCTGCCCCGGCGTGTTTGGTACCCCCTTCCTTCCAGACCCCCTTGCCGGCCCTGGGTCTGCTCCTCCGGGTGATGGTGTAGCTGGGCCCCTTCCCAGCCATCCCTGAGAGCCCACACAGCTTCCACCCTCTCCCTACCATTGGCATGGACGAGCCAAGAGCAGCAGGAAGGGTGGCGCCACTGCCCGGGGAGGGGACGCCGACGTCGCCAGGGCGTCACGAGTGGGCAGCTTCTTGGAATGGCATTCTGCTAAAACAGATTTGTGGAGAGAATAGTTTTTCGGATGTCCACATGGGGACATTTGGTGCTTGGTATCAAGTACAAAACTTGCCTGAATTAAAAGAAATAGGAATTTGGGAGGTGACTCCTCCGACCTGGTCTGCCACCTCAGGGCCGAGCCCTCCTGCACTGCTGGGCCTGGGGACAGGCGTGTGAAGGCAGAGCTGCCGAGGCAGCTCTCCCGCTGGCGGGTGTAGCTCGAGCATGTCAGTGGAGGCTGGAGAGCCAGGACTCTGGGTGGCGGCAAAGCATCAGTCGCCCCTTTCCTTCCCCGGCCGGGGTCCTGATGTGGGTGGGCGGGCCCTAGCAGAGACTGCTCTCGCCAGGCTGACCCTATCCCTTGACCCTACAGGTATTACCGGGGGACTCACGGGGTCATTGTGGTTTATGACGTCACCAGTGCTGAGTCCTTTGTCAACGTCAAACGGTGGCTTCACGAGATCAACCAGAACTGTGACGATGTGTGCCGAATACTAGGTGAGCCTGGGCCCAGGGCGGGGCGTTGGCGCGACTGCGGGCAGGTGCTCCCCAGGCTGGGCTGACTGTGCTGTGCTTCCAAGTGGGGAATAAGAACGACGACCCCGAGCGGAAGGTGGTGGAGACAGAAGATGCCTACAAATTCGCTGGGCAGATGGGGATCCAGTTGTTTGAGACCAGCGCCAAGGAGAACGTCAACGTGGAAGAGGTGAGACCTAAAGCAGAGGCTCTGCTGGAGAGGAGTGGAGCGCGGGGTCCAGCCAGCCCCTACCACCGCCCGGCTCTGCTCCCCGGGCCCTCCTCCCCCTGCGCCAGCCTGCTCGGGGCACTGAGGCAGCCACAGAAAACGTCACGGGCACTCCCTTCCCTCAGCACCCCTGCATGCCAGGCCCTCTCGGGGTTCGCTGCTCTCTCCGCAGTCCTCTGAGGTGGGTGTAAGCATCTCCAGGGTTTGAGTAGGGAAACTGAGGTTCTGAGTGGAAGTCACGTCAGGAATATCACCCAGCCGCTATGAGGCTGAGTCAAACTTCGATCTGCCCCACACCCCAAAGCCATGCATGGTTTCCATTCTGGTCCTTGGCCTCACTGCCACCGTGCTCTTGGCCTCAGACTCTCACGTCTTCCTGTTCTGACATTCCTGGCCTCTGCGGACTGGCTGAGCTTCTGGCCCAGCAGCTTCCCTTTTTGCATCTGCTGAGGCTGCTGGAAAGCAGTTGTAGTTCTGGGGAAGAAAAGCTAGGCCTTTTGCACAAGCCTGGCCTGGCCCCACTTGCCAGCCTTCGGGGGGTTTTCCTTACTGTGTGTGGGGTCAGGGTCACAGGCTGAGAGTCAGGCTGAGGGCAGAGTCCTGGCCTGTCCACCTGCGGGCCTGTGAAGGGGGCTGGCCTGACCAGCAGTGACGGACCCTCTCTGGGCCTCATCTGTTGTTCGTCTGTATACTGGGGAGTCAGTCCTGCCTGCCAGGTGTCAGCCTTAAGCAAAGCAAGTCACGTGGCGTGCCCGGCGCCCGGCACACAGTACACGCTTGGTTGACGGTGGCTCAGTTTTGTCGTGCCTGCTGCTGCCACCACCAATGTCACCGTTAAACTTCTTGCCTGGATGGAGGAGAGGGCTGAGGATCAATAGATGATTGTTACTGGATCCTGGCATCGGAAGGATGTTGGGAGGCCTGGGAAAGGTTCTAGAGGGACCTGGGGCTCTGCAGTGACGTGGCATGGAGTGGGCAGGACATGCGTCCCCTTCTGGTCATCAGCAGAGTAGGGACACCTTTGTCTGCTCATCAGCTTCCAGCTGAAGGGAAGGGGTTCTTCCTTTCTGTTTAAAAAAATAAAAGACTGGAAACCCCCAGAGATTGACTTGCCCGAGTCCACACAGTTTGTGGGTTCTTTGACGTTTTTTTGACCTTTAATTTCACCATCTCCTTCCTTCTGGAGAGGGTTTTAGGACACATATATAAAAAATGAAAGTTAAAAAAAAAAATCACATGCAGAAACAGAGCACTGGGCCTGGGAAGCCGGGAGGTGGCCGCGGGTGGCAGGGCCTCCTTGCTGGGTCTGAGGCCCGCCCTGCTCCTCTGTCCCCACAGATGTTCAACTGCATCACGGAGCTGGTGCTCCGAGCAAAGAAAGACAACTTGGCGAAACAGCAGCAGCAACAACAGAACGACGTGGTGAAGCTCACGAAGAACAGTAAACGGAAGAAACGCTGCTGCTAATGCCCCGTCCACTGCAGAGACTGCGCTGCGGTCCCTCCCCCAGCCCGAGGCCCGCGGGGGCTCCTCGGGGGACAGTCTCAGTTTCGTGCCGTTATTTAAGAATCCTCTCCACGTTTTTGTATCGGGAGGCGCCATCGGCACTTCCTCCCCCACCCTCGAGTGCCAAGAAGGTATTGGACAAGCCTGCCCTCCCTACGGTGCCCCTCCTCCCTGGCCAAGGCACCTGGGCCTGGCGAGGACCTGCTGGCGAGCGGACTGAGCACCCAGAGTTGTACATATGTATATTGCTTCGGCCAGCGCACACCCTCGTCCTGCTGTGGCTCTGGCCTAGTGCCAGCCTGCTGCAACAGACCCGCCGGGCCCTCCCCATCCCACCTCACCGCCGGCAGCTTCCCGAGGAGACAGCTTCACGTCCTCGCCGCGTCTTTGCCAGCTGGTCGGTGGAGTGGGCTCCGTGTTGCTGTCTCTCGTCCAGGCTGTCAGCTTCTGTCCCTGTGGTGCAGGGTCTCGCCCCTCACTGGGGTCCATGCCGTCCCTTTGCCCCCCCCATTCTCCTGCCATCACGACCTTTGAGAGCTGGGGAAACGGCCTGGAGGCAGGCCCTGCTCTGCTGGCTCCAGCCTTTGGTTCCACAGAGGGAGGCAGTCCTGCCCTTGGGCCAGCAGATTCCTGTCCTACCTTTTAGATGCCTCTGAGCACCAACCCGGGAGCCATGGCTTCTGACTTCCACGTCTTAGTTCCAGCAGAAGGTAGGGGTATGTTCGCGCAGAGATGGGGCTTGCAGGGGGAAACGACAGGAGCAGTATTTTAAGAGAGAAAACGAAGCCAAATCAAATGAATTACCTTCCTCAAAATTATTTTCTTGCCCTGAGGTTTGGCACAGTAGCAAAAGTTATGGCTATCCCATGGGTTCGATGTCTTCAGAAAAAGTGAATGGCTTTCTGTTCTAGTGGGGTGGGGTTCTTGGCCATTCCATGGTGGGAAATGGAGGCCTCCCACCCTTGTCTGTGTTGGCCCAGGACCCGTGGCCGGAGCTCGAGAGACCATGATGCAGCACCAAGCACCTCTGAGTTTGGCAAGTGGGTGCCAGGGGCTGCTGGACTGCGGGTGCCCTCTGGCCGGACGGGGGCAGCATTGGGTCTCTGCCGAGATGTTCAGTACAAGAGCAGAGGTGCAGGAGGAGGTCTGAGTGGGAAGGAACAGCAGTGGGGCAGGGGGCAGCCCGTTCTGCCCGCCCTGGTCCCCTGGAGGAAAACCAGGGTTATCTGCACTTGATTACTGCTCCCCTCCCCCCCGGGACACTTCATTCCCCTTTCTCCTAAAAGGATCACGTAACCTAGGAAGAATTTATTTCGACACCATGATGTGTTTTATTAGATTTTCTTTCCTAGGCAATTTCCAGGCAAAGCCCTGACTGGACAATCACATCACAGATCACACTGCAGATTCTCCATGTTAACACTGTGGATGGGTTTTTAATCAATAAAAACTGGGGGTTTCTTCTCACCTGTCTCTCCACTTGTCCAAACTGCCAAAAGCCCGACGGTCTGCGTTACAGGCCTTCACATGGGAACTGCAGGTTGGGGTGGGGAGCTCTGTGCGCCTGGGAAGGCAGGGGCTGAGGAGGGGCTGCAGGGCTGAGGGGGGTGGTAGAGCGGCATGATCTTCATCCTCAGGACTGTCCTGGCTGATGCGGGCCCTGTGGGGATGCAGAGCTTGGGCCTCCTGTGGGGGTGGGGAGGTGGGTGGGGGATCCTTGCCTCTTGGGCACGCGGGTGAAGCCAGCCTGAGAGTGCTTGTAAATCCATGCAGAAACGGGTCCTGGGAGCTGCCAGGCCAGGCTTGGAGCCCCCATGGCTTCTGGCACCTGGATGTGTAGGCCCAGGGGGTGGGTGGTTTTGGTGACGACGGTGTGCCTGTCTCGCTGAGTGTTACATGCATGAAGGGGGGTTGTGGGTGGGGGTGGGGGACTCAGGGCTGGACCGACGTCCTGGTGGACCTGATGTGAACCTCCTGTCAGACAACACAAGTTTTAAATGGTTTGCTAGGGTTATTTCTGTATCGAAAGTTTCTAATTATGCTTTTTAAAAAAATACTAAAAATAAAGGTTCGAGCTGCCAAATTTTCTTCCAGGGTCTTTTTGCACTCCCTCCAGTTGTGCTCTGGCCTGGCTCCTCATCATGTGTCCAGCTCTTGCTTGCTCTGGGCCCGTCTTGCACAGGTGCCTGTCCAGGCCTGGGGACACTTTCAGAAGCCAAGTCTGGTTTTCTCCACAGTTGGCCCAGGGTTGAGTCCTGTTCTGACAGGCTGGCGGGAGCACACGTGTAAGATGCCAGGGGAAGCTCGGTGTTTATTCTCCACATGCCCGGAAGGATGCAGTGGAAGCCTTTGTCTGGAGTGCTCTTTGGCTGGAGGTTTCTGCCAAGCTCCAGGGCCCGCCCTCGGCCTGGGAAGCGGCGCTGGCAGGCTTGCGCATAGTCAGCGCACTGCACCGCTGGCTGGGAGCCCGCACTAGGGGTGGATGTGGGGCAGGTTGCCACCACCCCCTAGGAGAGGTGCCCCCTTCTGGCCAAATCCATTGGGCACCAGCCTACGGGGCAACCTCCCAGGCACAAGGGACCCACGATCGCCACCTTAGCATCAGCAGCCAGTGGTGGTTCTGACACAGGGCGCCTGTGGCCCAAACCACCCCCCATCCCAGTGACTGAGGCGGGGAGCTGTGTAGAAATTCATTTTATTCTTATTCAGACTATTTTCAAAAGAAGCAGTGGTGCGCTGTTTTTCTAAAAATATGCCTTTATAGATTTATATATATGTATATTATAAAATCCATACATGTATTTACATGATTGCTACATACAAAATTACAGCACTGTGGTATGTACATATCTATAGGTACATTCTTTCCGCTCATCCCTGCTGTGCTTTTCCCGAGGGAGGAAGGGCGACGGGCGACGGGATCAGCTGGAAGCAGCTGTGGGCTGGCCGGCAGGGGCCTCAGCAGAGGTGAGTGGTGCTGAGGAAGGAGCAGCAGCAGGCGCAGGCCCGGCCTTCTGCAGCTGGGGGGCAGCATCCAGGCTCCCACAGCCTCCCCACCCCTACCCCACCTGCCCTGTGGTGCCAAGGGTGCCCTTGAGGTGCACATGGCTGACCAGACTCCTTGGGCTACTGTGGCCTGGGCTTCCTTGGCTGGGCCAAGTTGTGTATGTGGGGGGTCAGGGGCTGCCGGAAGAAAAGGCCCCTCCCAGGCCTGGCCCCTGCCAAGGGGAGAGGGCTGCACTGCAGGAGGCTGCAGGGGGAGGGCAGGGGCCTTTCTTCCTCCCTGAGGCTCAGCGGCCCAGCTCTTAGGCTTTATGGCCCAGGCTGGGCTTCCTCCTGCAGAGGTGCTCGGGCAGAGGTGCATGCATGCACGTGGGCGAGGGGCTGGGGCAGGAGTGGAGGCTCAGGCCTGGACCTGCTGCCCTGCAGGACTAGGGCTCCAAGGCTCAGGCCTCCTGCGACATGCAGAGAAAGGCCTTCGTTTCTTCTGCATCCCATGTTCTGAAGTGGAGGCAGCAGAGCCTGCAGGGCGGGCTGTGATCCACTGGATCTGAGCAGCAGATCCCAACCAAGAGCCTCTCTGGGAGACAGCCTGAGCCCTGCTCCACATGGCATCCTGGAGAGACCCAGGTGTGGACTCAGCAGGTGGTGGGGTGAGGGCAGCTTTCAGAGGCCAAGGCAGGCCCCACCTCCTGGTCTCGGTCCCCATGGGGCACTATGGGCAAAGGATTAGCTGCTGGGCTCCAGGCTGCAGGGAAGACCCTTGCCCACACCACCTTTTCAGCCACCTCCAGTCCACTCATCCTCAGTGGCCCGACTCCTCCCAACTTAAATTTTCCTGAAGAATGAGAAGAGCCGTCTGCCTTCGGTGGTGCTGGGCTCGTCCCCACGCCCTGCGCCATGGCCCCTGGAGAAGGCAGCAGCAGGCCGGCTCCGTTCCTTCAGGTGTGTGTCCATCAGCTGCCGGTCAATGACCCTGTGCATGTCATCCTGCAGGAGGGGAAAGCACACGGGGCTGAGCAGGGACTCTGGCCTGGCCCCTGGGTTGGGCTGGGAGGTGGCAAATGTTGAAAGGATGTGAGATGATGAGGGATGAGATGAGTGAGCAGCTGCAGCCGGGGCTGTCCCAACCAAGAAAGCACTGAGCGTGGGCATGATGCCTGCACACACACAGGAGCCACGTGGAGACACCACAGGGCTTGGGCTGGCTTCTCCCTGCCAGTGTCCCTCCCGCCTGACCACTCATGGTCAGTCCCTATAGGCCCAGGTGAAGTGCCGGCCTCCCACCAGCCCTCTGCCCTGCCTTGCTCCTCTAACTCCTGCAGGCTCTAGGGTGATCTCAGTTCTGCAGCCCGAGCACTTGGCCTTGGGGGTTCTTCTGCCCTTTCTTCCCTCCAGATTACTTCCAGCCTGAACTGCTGGTGCCTGTGACCCACCGATAGCCTCATGTGGCAAGGAATAGCTTCCCTGAGTGCTGTCCTCATTCCCAGCAGCGAGGCTTCCATTGGAGTGAGGCCATAGGCATTGCTATGGTCAGGGGTTCTTATCCACCTCAGACCTTAGCTTCCTTACTGGAAGGACCTCTCCTCCCAATCTGTCCAAGTTGCCTAGAAAATGCCCCTTCATCCTCCATCTTACAGAACTTTTTTTTTTTGCTATAGGGTGCATACACTCACCAGAGAGACAGACAAAAAGTGAGAAATCACTCTCAAGGAGGGTGGTTATGCCACAATCCCTTCTCCTCTATTCTCCTCTCAGGATTTTGGGCACGCGCACACACACACACACACACACACACACACACACGCCTGGTGTGTTTTAACCTGCTGGGGCCCGGGACTCGAACTGTGGTCAACTACATGGGAGTCCGGTGACATAACCATTATACCACTGGTTGGTTCCCAGAAATGCATGTCTTTCTACTTTACAGATGAGCTTCTGGACAGCGTGCTTTCCTTTTTAGTTTGCCTTTCGCTACTAGATTTCTGACTAAGATTCCATCTGACAAAGGGGCTCTGTCACTCACAAAGTCTGAGAATGACTGGGTTTGGAAAGTGAGCAGCCCTGTGTCATCCGTGTCAGCAGTAAACACAGCAAGCACTCGCCAGGCTCCTTCATCCTTCAACTGGGGGCTCTAGGGTGTCCTGTTTAAAAAGACCCCAGGACTTGAGCTAACCCCTGGGGTTACTGCTCGTGTCTGAGACAGGATGGTTTAGGCCTGCATTCAGAGCGGCCTCCTGTGGTTGGGGCACGTGACCTCTGCCTTGAGCAGCCACTCGTGAGATGAGGTGAGAGGCTGGGCTGCTGGGCCCTTCTGTGTGACCAGCGTGTCCACCACCTCTGTCTCACCCAAGCCTGCACTGGTGGGTGCCTAACCCATGACCAGGTGCAGGGAATGTGACCCTCTCCCCCTCCCTGCTCACATCCTGCTCTCCTGTCATTCAGATCCCCTTCCTGGCACCTTCCCTCCCTGTCTTCTCCGCCTCCCCTGCTTTCCCGTTTCCACTCGCTCCTCAGATTGGACACCATACCAGGTATATGCTGATACGTGGTCCCTACGTCCAAGGTCCTCATCACAGTGCCAGCACTTAGCATGTGCTCAGTAAGGTCTGCCATTAAATATGACGTAGGGATGCTTAAGGGTCTTTTGGGGAAAAAAATCCTTGCAAAGTTACCATTGGGTTTTTCTAGCAAATTGCAAACTGCATGTCTACTTTAAACAATCAAATTCATCAAGGTAATCTCACGAAATGCATCGTTTTAGAACTTCACAGACACACATGCTGCCCACAAGTCCAGGCCTGCTCTTAACTTCTGGGGGGCAAAGCAACCCATGTATGAGAAGGTGGCACCAAGAAACCAGGGCCGGCCTGTCAGAGACGGGTCAGCCTGTCTGTGCTGGGCCGCGTGCTGCCGAGAAGCTCACTGGACAGGACAGCGATGCGAGGGGGAGGCCGGGACTCGAGGGCACGTCACACTGCACAGAGATGATGCCGGGCTCCGGCACATAGAACACGGTGGGCCACGAGGGAGGCGGCAGGGGCACGAAGGCGATGGCAGCAGGGGAGGGTGGTGGGATGCAGTGCTCGGTCTCACCTCAAAGGCAGGAGGGGTGTACAACTAAAGCTGTTGATACGGGAACTGAGAAAGGCCACTAGATCAGAAACCAAAGGAGCCAGATAGTAAAAAGCCCTGAGGAAGCAAACTGTAGCCGGGAGAGAAGAGAGAGAACGGGGTGGTCAGCCAGGGCATGGCCAGCTGGCCGCCAGGCAGGGGCTGAGGTGCCAGTGACCAGCACTCTGTGATGGGCTGGTGCTTCAGCTGCCAGCCTGGTGGGGCCCTTGGAGGAACGGTTACCACTAACCTGGCCTCACAGTGGGGCTCACCTGGTTAGGCTTTGTTGGAGAGGGACATCAACGGTTTACCCCTGCATCCTGAAACTGAGCCGCCTCAACCTCATCAACAAAAAGCCAGTCACCGCCCCAGCCCCAGCCCCGTGGGGAGCCTTGCTGGACCCTGAAAATGATGGTCCTAGAGACGGACACACTGACTCACTGTCCCCGGGGCCTGGGCAACACAGTGCTCTTTGGAGAAAGGAAGCTGGCCTTTGAGAAGGGGAAGGGCAGCGTTGCCAGCTGCTCGAGGGCGGCTGAGCCGCAGCCAGCTGCGGGTTCTCATTCGGCCACACAGGGCTTCCTGGGCCCTCCATGGTCAAAAGCCCAGAGGACGGGCTGGGGGAGGGTCCCATTCCACATCTGGAGGTCACCATGGCCAGACAGCCTAGGGTTTTCTGCTCTCGGGGGCGTCCTTAAGCTTTCTTCCCAGAGGTGGGGTAGGAGCTCTAGATTGTGCCAGGTGAAGACGGGTTCTGCTCACCTGGTCACCCGGGACCCCCAATAGCAAATTCTCCCTCTCACAGTCAGCCTGAGTTCAGAGACTCCTCCTGGCCTCTTCTCTAACCCCAGGTCTCGAGGCTCTCGTTTACCTGCCAAGCCTCAAGCTGCTGCGAGAGGTTCAGCTTCTGCTGAATGGCGTCCAGCAACTGGCTGTTCAGAGACATCATGTCCATCCTGCACTTGGCAAGTTCCAGCTCCACAGCGTTCTTCCTGGAATCAGACAAGGCAGGGTGCACGTGAGCGCCTGGTGCCAGAGGCATCCAGGTCTTTCCATGGGGTACGGAGCCCACAGGATGAGGACAGGGGCTCACGGACACAGCACCAGCAGCTGTATCACTGCTGGGAGGGGCGGGTGTATGACGTGCTTTCACGTATGCAGTGTGCGCCACTTACCGTGGGGACGTGTTCTGAGTGTGGGTCCTCAGGCAATTTCCTCGCTGTGCGAACATCACAGAGTACTGACACAAACCTGGACGGTGTAGCCTACTACATGCCTACCTGACGGGACCCCTGCTGTATATCTGGTCCATTGTGGACTGACACTATACTGTCTATGTCTGTATTCTGTTTTCATGACTGATCTGAAGGCATGACCTGTTATCCCCATTTCACAGACGAAGAAGTGACTGAAAAAGGATGATGCTTAAACGAGTCCTGGAACCCAGAGGAGACCAAAGGGCTCACACAGCCCGAAGGAGCTACTTGTCTCTGGAGAAAAGGCCGGCTCTCACTGGAAGGTTGGGAGCCTTATCCTGTTGGTGTAGAGAGGGACTCCTTACTCCCCCTTTAAGGGACTTCTCTCGAAGATACACTCACGAGCAAAGGGAGCCAATGGCGACCACCACAGTTTAGCTAATCCAACAATTAGGGAACTGGTAACAATTACATGACAGTTACGGTCACCAGTACAAATGACGATGCGGAATATTTATGGACAGTAGTTCGTGTACCTGAGCAGAGAAAAGCATTGGGGAACAAAGTTTAGTATGACGACTAATTTTGTAAAGTAAAAATGGCCTGTTGTAATGAAGGACATACACAACAATCTAGTTGATTATCTCTGGGCGATGCTCATTGATGAGCAACTCCCCTCACGCACTTTTTCTTTTGGTAATTTCACCAGAGGGCATGTGCACTTGACTTGCCAGAGCGAGAGTAAGCACGTCCCATGGGGGATGGTTACCTTGCAATCGCTTCTCCATCTTTACTTCCTTTTGGGATTCTGGACATGCACACACACACCCCCAGCATGTTTCTCAAGCCACCAGATGTAGGACTCAAACCTTGCAGTCAGCCCTGTGGGATCCAGCTGCCTTGACCACCAGGCCAAGGGTTACCCACCCCACCCATAACTGTGTGCTTTGTATTTTCACATTTTGTGTATGTCTCACATGCTACTTTGTTCACCTTTCTCAACATTCTTTTTTTTTTTTTTTTGAGAGATTTTCACTGTAGGGCGCATGCGCTCGCCAGACAGACAGAGAGAGACATAGAGACAGAAAGCGAGAAATCACCCCCCAATCCCTTCTCCTCCATTCTCCTCTCGGGATCTTGGGCACGCACGCACACGTGCCCGGCGTGAGTTTTAAGCCACCGGGTCCGGGACACGAACCGCGGTCGACTACGTGGGAGTCCAGCGACATAGCCATTACGCTAACTGCTGGTTCTCACCTTTCTCAACATTCTTAAACCACAACTATGCAATACAAAAGAAGATGGGGGGAGGGGCTGGCAGAGGCAAAAGAATTTTAAAACGGGAGCGACTACCTGGGCAGCGTCTGCAAAGGCAATACTGGCTGCCTAGGTGCCAAACCTGCATTACTGAGCCCTGCCTTCACTTGCTCCTGTGAGCGCTAGCATAGCTAACAAAAGGGTCCTATTCCCTCTGGACCAGCGACCTAAAAGGACAGCCAAGAACTTATAAATGATCTGCCTGCACTAAGCCACGAGCACCGGTAGGAGGAGTAGGTGTAAAGTGCTAAGGCCGCTGGCGAGAACATAACTTCCTCTTGGATCTCCTGGCCACGGAGCAATTACTCAGCTCCCCCGTGCTCCTCCACCACAAAGCTCTCAAGCGGCTTCGCCGACCTTCCCTGGAGAAGCCGCTCCAGAGAGCAACGCCCTCGCGCCGGCCCCGCCCACTGCGGCTGCAGAGATGGGACTCGAGCTGACCAATAGGTGGCAGGGGCTCAGATTCTATAAGCTGCTCTGTCAGGCCCGCTGCCATTGGCTGGCAGGAAACAGGAAAACTCGCCAGGAATCGGTTGCCATGGACGCCTCTTTGCCCTGTGGCTCTGAGAAGTCAGAACAAGCCCCTAGTGCACCGTAGGGCTGCAGCCTTACGAGCTACCGGTGCTCCCCGGCAGGTGGCGCCACAAGCAGCCAGGAGCCTTGGGAATGTGCTGACTAATGCCGCCAGGGCGAGGGGTTCCGGGCCCAGGTTCAGGGACAGGGGTACGGCCAATGAGGTTGGTTCCCTTCCTATCTCCTATGCTGACCTTGGACTGCGCCCTCAAAATGTCTGGTCACAAAGGAATCTTAGTCATGAGAAACCCCAGATGGGAAAGCGCGGCCACGGAGGTTGTTGATCATATATTAATCGCATTTTAAAAACTGGGAATATTTCCAAGGAAGAATTCTTTAAGTGAAACTGCTAATATGACCCTTTTTTGTTTTTTTTCTGAGGCAGATGGCTAACCCCAGATTTTTGTTTTCAGTGAGCGCCTTTTGCCTACCAAGGGGTAAGTTTGTTACCTAACTTTTCCTGAAACTCCTCTATTGCATGAGATAAGGTAGACCTTAAAGTTTCTTCAGCCCAGGGAAGCAGGGCTGTTAATTTTTCTTAGGGTTGTCATTGGAATTCCAAATGCCTGGCTGCGGCAAGGGGTAAAGAAGCAGCCCCAGCCTCAGCGAGTCAGGCGGAATTCCTAGTACAGCCAGGGCTGACACAGAGATGATGCACAATATAGGAAAACATTGAAGAGCCTTCTCCTTTAATGGTTCCTTAGGTCTGCTGTCTCGATTCCTGAGTACTGAAAATTTCTTTTCAGAGACTAAAAAAGTATGATCCTCCTGGAATGATCCAACCTCTCTACCTAGCTATCCCCCTTCTTCAGGGTCCAAGGAAGGACAGAGCTTTCACTCTACAGTTTCCCCTACTGGAAACATCCTTCCAGGGAGGAGAATTTGCAAATCTGATCAGTCACACTCCAGGATATTAACTGGGCCTCCTGTGACCCCAGAGAGGGGATGCATGACAAGGCTTCACATGCATTTGGTGGCTGCCTCTCTCGAGACCCAGGTGGCGGAGCTAGGTCCCACCTTTTTTAAGGGGGGCAGTGGACAGCTTGTTTTTTTCCCTTGTGCACCCTGACACTTTGGCTGTATCTCCCACGTTCCCTGGGGATGACACGATAGAATCAGATCTTAATGCTCTGCCTTTTCTGCTTATCAGAGAAAAAGTAACCAACCAGAACCTTTAACTTCATTCTACTTTTTATTCTCAATAGGCTTCCACAATGAGCATCTTAATTTTACCATTTTATTCCCTGTCACACAATTCTACCCTTTGTTATTCATAAAGGTATGCTCCCCACAGTCCCCACCCTTGTCTCCCACTGCTGTTCAAGTATCCATGGACCGAATGTACCAGAACTCCAAGTGGCAAAGATACACAACCATGTGTGCTTCACTGACCATAATGTCTACAATGAATTAGGAATTGACAGATGGCCTGATACGAGGTTCTGACAAGACAGAGAAGGGGACCCAAAGGTAAAACTGGGAAATGGAAAAAAAACCCAAATGATTAAAGAGAACAGGAGGGAGGTGGGAAGCATGTGTGTGGAAGTGAGAACAGGGAAGGCTAGAGGGTACAGAATTTTAAAGTAAGAAATAAAAATGTGTCCTATTATCTTTTTTTCTGTTTTTGGAGAGGTTTTTTTCGCTATAGGGCACGTGCGCTTGCCAGACAGACAGAGACAGAGAGATAGAAAGTGAGAATTCACCCCCCCCAGGGGGGATGGCCACGCTGCAATCCCTCCTCCTCCATTCTCCTCTCGGGATCTTGGGCACACACACACACACGCCCGGCGTGAGTTTTAAGCCACCAGGTCCGGGACGCGAACCACAGTCGACTACATGGGAGTCCAGCGACATAGCCATTACACTAACTGCTGGTCCCTGTCCTATTATCTTTAAAAAAAGGCACGTAGGATCTTATTTACACTCCATTTCATTTCTCAACAAATGCAGTGCAGCAGAGAGGAAGCAACGACAGCACAACTGGACTCAGACCTGAGGTGGAGGCGAGGGAGCCACAATGGCCGTGCCCTGGGACAGTCTCTTTTGGCTTCTTCATCTGTGTAACTGGAATTAAAAATTTACTTCCTAATGTGGCTGGGAGGATTCAGGGATGAAAGCGTTTTGTAAACAGTAAGGTGATGTACCAAGGTTGCTAGTTGCTCTTAATGTGTTGTAAGTGGCCCAAAGTCGATACATTTAATTTGTATCTCTTCGCACAATGAATAGGGAAGGGTTGGTTGAGTGCATGATAAAGAAATAATTTATAGGGGGATGGAGAATACACAAACATGTATTTCTATTATATTTCTGTATGTAAGAGGATGCCTTTATACATTTTTCTATTAAAAGTAAAAACGCTGTATGTGAAAATACTGGAGCCAGAGGAAAATGTTAAAGGATGGTATGATATGCAATCAAGCTCAGAACACAGAAAAACCATGAGACAGATGATCCAGTTTTACAACAAATAAATGCAACATGAAAAAGAAAAAAAGGAGGACAGGAAGGAGTTTTGGGACATAGCAATGAAGTGGAATATAGACTTTGGCGTCTGATTATGAGACAACTAGGGAAATTTGAACCCTGAGTGGATACTAAATGGGATAGAAAATTATTTTTCAAGTGTGATCACTGTATTGTGGTAGTGCATTTTAAAAAAGAAAATCTGCTTCTGGTGGAGATTTATACTGAAGTATTTATGAATGAGAGGTAACAATGTCTTCTGATTTGTTTTAACATAACCCAGTGGGTGGGGATAGAGATGTCCTAACAGTAGCCACATGTAGATTACTGTAGAGACTGAGAGATGGGTAGTTATGGGCTCGTCTTATATTTTCTACTTTTGTTTACCCTTGATAAAGTCCGTAATAAAATAAAAGTTAAAAAAAAAAAAACCCACATGGGCTAGCAGATAGATAGCATGGTGGTGAAAGTGGCTGGATCCTACAAGGCTGATAGCGGTGTTCGAATCCTGGACCTGGTGGTTTGAAAACACCAGGCACATGTGCATGGATGCCCCAAATCAGAGAGAACAATGGAAGAGAAGGGATTGTGGCACGGCCATCTCCTCTGGGGGATGATTTCTCATTTTCCCCCTCTCTCTCTCTCTGGCAAGCACACATGCCTTACAGCAAGCAAATCAAAACCCCCAAACCACAGAGACACACAGGGTCTTTTTTTTTTTTTTTTTTTTTTGAGAGGTTTTTGCTACAGGGCGCGTGTGCTCACCAGACAGACAGAGATAGATAGAGATAGAAAATGAGAAATCACCCCCCGGAGGGGGGATGGCCACACCGCAATCCTTTCTCCTCCATTCTCCTCTCGGGATCTTGGGCACGCACGCACACGCGCCCAGCATGAGTTTAAGCCACCAGGTCCGGGACTCGAACCGCTGTCGACTACGTGGGAGTCCAGCGACATAGCCATTACGCTAACTGCTGGTCCCCGACACACAGGGTCTTAAGCACTGCAGGGAGCTGCACTATCGCTGCGCCATGATGGATAAGCCTCAATTCTATTTTTAAAGTAAAATAAGCTGTGCTCACTCACTTTGCAATGGCCTCATCTCGGTCCCGGATGGCCTTCTGAAGTTGCTCCTTTGGCTCCCTGTCCTCAGATGTCACTCTGAGTCGGTCTCTCTCCTCTTTCAATGCAGTCATCTCCACACTCAGCAGTGTCACCTAACAGGAGACCAAAGAGAAACGAATGTGATGAAGTCACTGCTGCCGGCCTGGTGACTTCCCTCTAAGGGGGAGGAAGGAACACAGAAACCTGGCAGGCACGGGCTGCACGTGTAAGGTGCAGGCTGGTGGCCTCTCATGGCCGCCCTGCTCCAAGGGAGGACACATCTCCCCTGAAGAAAGGATGTCACATGCTAGGCTCCAGCTCTGTGCAAGGGGGCTCGGGGAAATTCAGCCCCGGACGGTGGCAGGGAGGCCAGATCCCCTTTGTACTCAGCACCATCTTCTTCAACTCAGGCATCCCCAGGTAACTAATGAAGCCCACAGATGCATCGGAGCTCTGCAACACTTTCTGGTGATAAGAACTTGTTTTCTTTCTAGTCATCTTCCTCTCTACATGGAACGCTATTGGCAGGCTCTGGATGGTCCCCAAACCTAGGACCTGGCTCGCACTTTTGATAGCACTCACCACAGCCTAGTTCTCTTCCATTCCTCCTACTGCTCCCCAGGCCAAAGCCATAGGGAATTTAGGAACCTAAATGGTGTATCTTGCACTTCAAACCTGTTACCTTTACTGGGGTCCATGCTCAGTGAATGGCACCACAGCCCACCCAGGTCATCACACCCAATGTGGGAGTCGTTTCCTGGTAGTGGGGTGCCCCTCCGCGGTGAGCATGGCTTATTCCACTCCACCACGATTTCTGTGATGGCAGGAAGCCTGTGACAGCATCCCAAACCTACCTGCACATGGTGCTTAATCCCAGGGCACTTGTGTATGGGACAATTGTCAGTTTTTGGCTAGTCATCACCCCAAACGTCTTCCTATGTTGGGGGCATTCTTGGTTGTATGAGCTGTGATGGGAGGCAGGGCATGACCTTGCAATAAGGAAGCCAAAGAGCGATGGACATTTCCTGTCCTCGGCAGCCTATGCATGGGCATGTGACCTGGACTTGGTCACACGACCTAGACTTGGTCACACCATCCTCCCTGGAACTGTAACTCTTGAAGGAGGACAGCACACGCACAGGCAAGAAGAATTTATTTACAGGCAGCCGACTGTTCCTGTGGTCCCCTTCCTGGGGCTTCTTCCCGTTTTGAAGGGGAATTCTCCTGCTTTCCTGTAGATTCTGTAAGCTATCGGATTTAATTCCAGCATATTATACTGTCTTTCTGCTTTAGTAAGGCAAAGCAAATTTCTGTTGTTTGCAAGTAGAAATCCTGCCTGTTGAGCTCTCAGTAAATACTTGTTGAATAATGGAAGGGTGGGAACCCCTTCTTTTCATTAGATAAGATCAGACATGAGTCAGGATGCCTGGCCCTGCCTCTTGTTAAATATTACACAGTTTGATATTTTCCCAAGGGAGGATTCATCCGGGCAGGTCTGTCTCTGTCATCTTTTAGTATACTCCTTGGCTTTCCAAGTGTCAGGTCTGATAATCTTCAGATACAATGGGAATGAGCAAAGGCCCCAGGTTGAAGGCTGACCAAGCTCCTTAGGCCAGCCCCTGGGGTAGCAGTCGCTCTGGAGGAATTCAGAGGACACCAGCAAGGAGGAGGGGCAGGATAATTTGTTACCACTCTGGCCAATGATTTTGTCCTCTTGGGAGTTTGAGAGGGAATGTCAGGGCCTGGTGTTGTGCATGGAGAACAGCCCAAAGCAGTGGCCCTCCAGGTGGGGACAGCTGGGTAGGGAGTGTCAGGAGCCTTAGGAAAGAATAGGCTGCAGCACTGCAGAGGCCATGGCCTGCATATGCATCTGTCCTGAGGAAGCTGAGGCACACCCTACTTATCAGCAGGTTCTGCATCTTAGGAGGTCAGAACACAAGACCCAGAAAGCACCTTGGCAGAGACAGTCAACGCCTTGAACCAAATGAGCCCTAATAGGGCATCAGGCCAGCCAGATGTTCTGAGCCCAGTAAAGGACAGGTAAGAGTACATGCTGGGGGACCAGCAGTTGGCATAATGGCTATGTCGCTGGACTCCCACGTAGTTGACTGTGGTTCGAGTCCTGGACACGCTGGGCGTGTGTGCATGCATGCCCAAGATCCTGAGAGAAGAATGGAGGAGAAGGGATTGCGGTGTGGCCATCCCCTCTGGGGGGTGATTTCTCACTTTCTGTCTCCCTGTCTCTGTCTTTCTGGTGAGTGCACACGCCCTATAGCAAAAACCTCTCCAAAAAAAAAAGAGTATATGCTGGATCAAATATGCTCCAGAAAAACTCCAGAACTTTTGCGTGGAAAACCTGGTCAAGCTAGGGCCTACTGCCACTGACAAGGACTTACCTTGAGTCACCCATACTTTTCATAAAAAGCAGTAATAACAATTATTCCCCACTGCCAACTTTCTGTGAGGACCCCATGAGGTGAGTAATATCATGGACCCAGGGCAGTGCGTGGCTCACGGCTGAGTTCTACTCTCCCCTTGTCCCTCTCTCAGGGTGGCCCTCCTGCTGACAGCTGCCATGAGGACTGACCCTGGCTCCTTCACACATGGACTCAGGTTACACTCATCTAAGTCCACCGTTCTCAATAAAGTGGGTGTCCTTGTGGTTAAACTCGTCAAAGACGACACCCTGAAATCGCACGCTCGCTTGCCCAGCAGTTAGCTGTGCGCCTACACTAGGCAATACCCTGTGCTAGATGCTTCCGGGGAAGACGGAGCTCCACCAGACCTCAAGCTCGTCCTTGCGGTCTATGCTTTGACTGGGAAGATGACATGTGAGTGGCATAACCATGACCAGACAGAGCCGGGGCACCCGGGGGAAGGGAGTCAAGATGGTTTCACACAAGAAGCAAAACCTGATCAAAACTTGAAGGATGAGCAGGGCTGAGCAAGTGGGAGCTGAGAGAAAGACCCACAGGGAAGACCTGGATGTGGGAAACCCCTTTATATCCATGTTCACTTCTGCTAAGCAAAGGGGCCAGAGGACAGCAGGAGGGGAGGAAAGTGAATGGCCAGAATGTAGCCAGACGTGGCCACGGGGGCTGGAAGTTTCTCATCCCTTGGAAATAAAAGAGGCATTCCATCTATTTTCAAGTCCTGCTTGTGAAGATCAATCCCAGTCATGTGAGGCGGGCAGGCTGGGGGAGGGAGGAGAGGGAACACACTGAGACTTTACAGAGGAGGCGTCTCCGAGAGTAGGTGAGTGAAGCCCTACTGCTCCAGTACACGCTCTCCTGTTCCCTTGGCCCTGGAGGGACTGGTGTGTGCACTCTATTCAAGCATGAAGGACCCAAACGGCAGAATGGGCTGTGTTTCTTACCAACCTCATGGATAGTTTTCACATTGTTTTTTTAAAAAATATATTATTTATTTAATTTTATTATTATTACTTTAAAATTTGCTATAGGGCATGTACATTCACCAGAGAGAGAGAGACACAGGGGGGGGGAAGCAAGCCAAGTCTGGGACTCAAACTGTGGTTGGTCATGTGGGAATCCAGCACCTTAACCACTGTGCCACCTGCTGGCCCCTAGATTTCACATTCTAAGATTCATCACCCAAAGACCCTCCTGGCAGCTGTTCCACACTCACCAGAAGGAAGGGGCAGTTCAAGCTGAGCTGTGGGCAATGGAGGGCGGGGGCAGTTCCTGGCCATGGACACACAGGGGGTGGGCAGGGGGCACTAAGTGCTTGAGACTTGTTTTCTCTTAGCATAATACAGGCACTGAGAAAGTCTTCAGGTCTGGGTAGGAATTTTGCCTCAAAGAGATCATTATCAGTCAAATTAAATGTGAACACTTAAGTTCTGGGGTAGGGTGCTACTGGCCACTCACCTTCTACACCCCACCGGTGCTTCCCAGGAGAGACAAGAGCACTCTCAGGCAGGGAAGCAGGGTAGGTGGCTTGTGGTCTAGGAGTTGTGTACTGGAATCTTGGTCCCGCCTACTTTGTCTGGGCCCTGCCCTGGAAAGGGGCCAGAGATGGCTCTGACTGCTCTCATAACACCGTGCACCATGCACTGTCCAGCATGGGGTCAGGCACAGTGTCAGCACACAGTGGGTGTCAGTGGATGCTGAACTAACCTTTTATGAGCAATGTTAACCCACTGCTATGTCTCCAATTTCCAGTCTTGCTGGAACACAATCTACATTCTATCCACTGCTTGGGCTGTCAGTGTCACTCCCATGGGCGGTCTTGGTGGATGCAATGTGGGTGAGAGGGCTTTTTTTTGGAGAGGTTTTTGCTATAGGGTGTGTGTGCTCACTAGAAAGACAGAGACAGAAAGCGAGAAATCACCCCTTGGGGGGATGGCCATGCCACAATCCCTTTTCCTCCATTCTCCTCTCGGGATCTTGGGCACACACACACATGCACCCGGAGTGAGTTTAAGTTGAATCATGGTTGATTACATGGGAGTTCAGTAACATAGCCATTACATCATCTGCTGGTCCCAAGAAAGGGCTTTTTTTTTTTTTAAAGAGAGAGATTTTTGTGATAGAGTGTGTGCATTCATCAGAGAGACAGAGATAGAAAGCAAGAAATCACTCCCTCGGGGGGATGGCCATGCCACAATCCCTTTTCCATTTTCCTCCTGGGATCTTGGGCAAGCATGCACATGTGCCCAGCACTGAGTTTCATGCTGCTGGGTCTAGGACTCGAACTGCATTCGACTACATGGGAATCCAGTGATGTAACCATTACACCATCTGCTGGTCCCGGCTGAGAAGGTTTCCGCCCTGAGCACTTGGGAAGAGATGACCTAGGAGAAGCCCAACTGCAATCATCTGCTTTGTGAACTATTTCAAAGGAATCCACAGAACTGGCCTAAACCGGTTACCAGCTAAACAGCTAAGAAAATTTCCCTTGGGTAGATGACTTCCTAAATAGTCCTACACCAGACTCCTAGCAATCTACACTTTGCTGATGTTTCTGAGTAAAACAATGTCCTCTGGTGAACTTCTAGTTTTCTAATTCCAAGAGGCAAAACCAAAACAAAACAAAATTAGACAAACAAAAACCCAGTCAATATCAAAGAGCTGATAAACAGAAGCGCTCCGCAGAAATTTAAATAGGCTTTAAAATAAATAAAGCTGTTTATTAATCCAAAGGACTTTTAGATCCAGCTTTCTCTTACACATTAGTTTTCCAGGTTGGAATATCTGTCTCTAAGTCTGGACTACTCCTTGGCCACCTGAGGACCTGGGGCTTTTGGCAGGTCTGTGGCTGCTCACCCAACCCCCGGGCTTTGGCCAATGACCAAGCTACAACATCTTTCTGTCCTTGTTTTCTGAGCACTCGTAGACAGAAGAGTTCAGCAACGACTAAGTGTAGGTCTCCCAATATCTTTCAAGAGAATAACAAGAAGACTAATGGGATGACCCAAAAAAGTCAACAGTTTTGATTTTTGTAAAGATATTTTTAAGTGTAAAGAAACATCAATTGGGGCCAGCCCATGGCCTGGTGGATCCATAGAGCTGACTGCACAGTTGAACCCCAGACCTGGCACCTTGAAAAACATGCTGGGTGCGTGTGTGAGCCTGCCCAAAATCTTGAGAGGAAGGAGAGAGGGAGGAGAGACTGTGGCATGGCCATTTCCCAGTAGGATGCTTCCGCACTTTTTCTCTCTCTCCCCTCATCCCTGAGCGTGTGTGTGCCCTCTGACAAATTAAAACAAAACAAACAAATACTGACTGAAGTAAAAGCCAGGCTTAAATTCTATCTTGCAGAAATTGTTGCAGCAAGAAGGGATGAATAGCTTTGGGCAGGAAAGGAAAGGGCTGGAATTTAAGCTGGGATTTCAAGGCTACTTGTTTGGTGTTCCTGGCTGTCAGCACCAAGCAGAAAAGAACCTCTACTTGTGCCCACAGTCAGAAGAGGTCCTGGGCTGGCCCTGGAGCACAGTGGGTAAATGCTGCTCGCTGGGAGCCAGATTGCACATGGCCAACTGCTATTCAAATTCTGGCCTGGTGACTTGCAAAAACATGACAGGTGGGAACCAGCAGTTAGCGTAATGGCTATGTCACTGGACTCGCACGTAGTCGACCACGGTTCGCGTCCCGGACCCGGTGGCTTAAAACTCACGCCAGGCACGTGTGCGTGCGTGCCCAAGATCCCGAGAGGAGAATGGAGGAGAAGGGATTGCGGCGTGACCATCCCCCTTGGGGGGTGATTTCTCACTTTCTGTCTCTATGTCTCTGTCTGGCGAGCACATGCACCCTATAGCAAAAAAACCTCTCCAAAAAAAAAAAAAGGAAAAGAAAACATGACAGGTGCATGTGCTTGTGTGCCCAAAATCCAGACAAGAAGGAGAAATGGAGGAAAAAGATTGCAGTGTGAAAAAAAAAGAAAAAAAAAAAAAGAAAGAAAGAAAGGAAGGAAGGAAGGAAAGGGCATTATTTCCTAGAATAGATTATAGATTTTTGGAGCTCTTTTCTGGGAAATCTGTTCCTGGGTCTGCTCCTAAGTCCTTTCAAATGTTTCAGATCAGAATACATAAATGTCAGTCTCAAGTGTTCCAAGAGGTCTAACCATGATCAAACAGGAAAAGAACTATGAGGACAGTGAGTTCTAAAGCTGAAAGCAAGCTGAGAGAGGTGATGGCACTTATAGGATGAGAGCAGCCTGTAAAGATTGACTATCCCTTGGCTTGAAAACCTCCCTGCCCAGCAATCATCTGCTGGAAAAACATCCCTAAGTGGCCTGGGAGCTGGGGTGCTTGAGAGTTGGCACCCTCCAGTGAGACAGACTTTGGGCTCTGGAGAAGGCAGTGGCACTGGAAGAAATGGAGCTATTCTTTTTTTTTTTTGCTGTAGGGTGTATGCACTCATTAGAGATACAGAGAGATAGAGTGAGAGAAAGTGAGAAGTCAACCCCTCAGGGGGAATGGCCATGCCAAAATCCCTTCTCCTCCATTCTCCTCCTGGGATTTTGGGCATGTATGCACATGTGCCTGGCCTGATTTTCAAGCTACCAGGTCTGGGACTTGAACCACGGTCAGCCTTGTGGGAGTACACGGCTTAACCACTATGCCACCTGCTGGCCCCAAAGATCAGCTATTCATATCCCTGCTGATGTTACTTTGGGCTAGAGGACTGATTTCTTCTCTTCACAATATCCAGCTCACCTCTGCTTCAGGTCATAGCCTCCTGAGGATCTGATGAAGGAGTGCTATTTCCCAAGCAGTAGCAGGAAGGAGAAACCCACAGGGTCCCAAGAAAGCCAGGAGCCAGATGCACATTCCCCACACTGGACTGAAGAGGGAGGTGCTCACCTGACTGTGGAGTTGCTGCAGCTCTTCTAGGCTTTGCCTCAGTTTACCCCTCTCTCCCTCCATGAGTTCCCTTAGGGCTCTCGAGTCCTCACTGGTCTGCCTTATCTGTTCTTCTAAGGAGTCATCATCAATTCTCCGGGAGCTCTGGCAGCAAAAGGCAGGCAGGCAGCCAGAGACGGTGACAGCAGAGGAGTGACAGGGAGGGGACAGAGAGACGGTTGGTTGGGGGACAGAAGGAGAGGAAGACAGTAGGGGAGATGAGAAGGGAGAAAACAAAGGAGGGGAGAGAGAAAGGGACGAGAAAGAAGGGGTTAAGGAGAGAGATTCTTTCGCTCAATCTTTGTCCACAAACAATAACTAGCCATTCACTTGTTTCAGGCATCACAGAAAGGACGCTGTGCGGCTGACCGGCACACTGCCCTCCCACAGCTCCCCACCACGGGGACTACAGAGCAACAGCACAGCCGGAAGGAAACCACCCCCTTCACCCTCCTTCATCCAGTACCAGTGGAGACAGCAATCTGCAGGAGGATGGAGCCTGAGGAGAAACAGGGGCCTCAGGCTGGGAGCTGAATAGAGAGTCCTAGGAGGAACCAGCCTGAGGCTGGAAGAAAGGCCAGTCTGGCCCGCTTGACCAGGGGCCATCCCTCTCTTTCACATCTGGATTCTAAAAGGCCCTGGAGTAGATCTCAACTTTCTGTGCTCATTCATATTCTTTTGAGGGAAGTTTCAGATTTTTTAAGCTGCCTGTTCATAGTTGACCCTGTCACTAAGACCAAAGTGATATAGAAGAGTATGCAGCAGTTTTTATCTGATTACAAATTTCTATATTCAAAATTTCCAAGGAAAGCCTTTGAACTCAAGGACACTATTGTCTGTACATAACTACAATATATGGAGAGGATTCCACGGGTGGGGTCAACAACGGGGCCTAGAGGAGCTGATTTCTGAGCCTTCCATTTCCTGGTACCTGACCCCTGTGTGATCACCAGTATTTGGAGCTCTCAAACAAACGAAGGCTCAGAGGAATCACTACAGGGATTTCAGGAGGTTCTGGTTCCAGGATCAACCTCACATTTGTACAGGGTTTCAACCTCCCCCTGGGCCAGACCTGGGGAGTCAGGACCTTCCCAGACTGGCCTCCTACCGTGGGCTCCATGCCATCCACAATGCTCTGTATCAGCCTCTTGAGCTCATTGAGGGCAGTGCGTAAGCTGCCGGCCGGCACATCCTTGGCAGACGAAGTTTCCGAAGACTCGTCCATTGAAGAGTCCGTGGAGACGGCCGAGTCTGCACTGTCATTTCCTCGAAGGTGTGAGCAGAGATAGCGAACCTGGCAGTAGGCTTCCCAGAGCTGCAATCTCAGCTGTTCCACAAAGAATCACATGTGATTAAGGACTCTAGAGAAGACCACTTTCTGATCATCCTTCCCTACTCCCCAGAGACAGGGTCTTGCTATAACCTTGAACTCACGATCTTCCCACCTCAGCCTCTTAACTAGCTGAAACTCCAGGAATC
>NW_006159813.1:2392708-2398779 GCF_000334495.1 Tupaia belangeri chinensis
TGCCCCACGCCGCCTGGCTACTGGTCATCTTTTTCTAGCATCTAAACCCAAAATACTGACATGCAAGACACCAATTCAGGAAACAGTTTTTTTTTTTTCTTTTAAATTACCTGTTCCAAAAAATGATGGTGTTTATTTTGAGCCTAGTACATCTACTCAGATGCCCCAATTCCAAATTCCCTGTTCTCTAGCCCCTTCCCTTTGTCACATAAAGGAGCTCTTTACATAATTAGAGACTTGGGCTAGCACTGATGAGGGAAATGCACAATTATGGACACTATGAAAAGCATGAAAAGAAGCCACTTTGACAGACAGGATGGATCATGAATTTTCTAAAACTCTGGTGATGAAAGAGGTATGAGGTGACTCATTAGTCAACAAGAATTTTAACAGGCCCTAGGTGACACTGAGCTGGATTTGGGCCTGCCATGACACTGTCCTATAGAAATTCTGCTCAATGCCTCAACAGAAAATGGAAAACAGAGGGCCAGGGATATGCTTTTGTCAGACCTGCTGCCTGACACTCCCATCAGCAGACCTAGGGGCTGGCACAGGGGAAGCCACAGCTCCTGCCAGGCTGGCAGCAGGGTGCTGGAGAGGACGACAGGCCACCTGCATGCCAAGGTGACAGGAAGTCAGCACCTGCTCTCTCTCTTGCTCCAGCTCCTCTGCCTCCATGCTCTGCTCGATCTCAGACAGAAGGGATGTGCTGGTGGCAGCAGAGCTCTGCAGGCTCCTCTCCTCGGTGAGTTCCTCCACCTTCACCTGCAGCTGTCGGTAGGAGAGCCGCACCTCCTGGAGCTCCAGCTGGCTTTGGTGCAGCTTTCAAAGAGAAAGTAAGTGGCTGTGAGGCCTGCCCCAAACCAAAACAAACAAGAACAACTGGCCCCAAGCTGATCACACTTCTAGGGCCAACCACTAATTTACAGAAGAATACCGAGGAGGGAGGAACATGTTGGACTGCACTAGGGGAGGCGGTCAGCCAACCCACATCTGGGAAATTCTATACAACAGACAATTCCGTTTCCTCGACAAATACATTTCAAGGGAAAAAAGAAGAGATGATAAAGACTACGAGACTTCAACTGACTGCAATGTGTAGGCCTACTTATTGTATCTATAGTCTAGCAAAAAATGTGAAAAAAATTATCGCATCTTATGAGACAACTGAAAATGTGAACACTAACTGGATATCTGATGATATGCAAGAAATATTGTTACGTTTTTTAGGTGTCACAGTACTGTGGTTATATTTTTAAACATTCTGGCCCAGTCACAGCAGTATTGCAGATGCCCTGTAAGGCTAGAAACCATTTGGCCAACCATGACTTGGGATCCCTGAGTCAGCTTGAAAACACACCAGGCACATATGTGTGCACCCAGGATCAAGCCACTGGTTCGGGGAGTCCAACCTCCATCGACCATGTAGGAGTCCAGTGCCTTAACCAACCATACCATGGGCTGGCCCTACCCAGGGCGTTTTTAAAACTGTTGAGGGGCTGGGGAATGGAGAAGGAGACTGCAGTGTAATAAACCATGTCAAGGGTGCTTTTCACTCTTTTGCATGTCTCCCTCTCTGGTGAGTGCACATGCGCCATGTGAAAACCTTTAAAAAAATTTCCATTTTTTCTGTCAGAAGGCAAGTGCACTGACTAGTGAGAGAGTGAGTGAGAGAGAGAGAGAGAGGGAACAAGGCATAGTGCACTCCCCAGTGGGGAATGGTCACATCGCTTTTCCTCCATTTCTCCATCACATACACTCAATGTGTTTTCTTTTTTAAGATTTTTTTTTCCATAGCATGCATGTACATGCAGGAGAGAGACAGACAGAGATAGGAAAAGTAAGAAATCACCTTCGCAGGAGAGATAGCAACACTACAATCCCTTCTCCTCTTAGGGTTTTGGGTATGCACGCACATACACCTGGCATGATTTTCAAGCCACTGGTTCTGAGACTCCAACCTCCATTGACCATGTGGGAGTCCAGTGCCTTAACCAACCATGCCACCTGCTGGCCCTACCCAGGGCATTTTTAAGCTGTTGGGGCTGGAATTTGAACCATGGTCAGGCATGTGGGATCTGGTTCCCAATGCAAGTGCTTAATCACTGTGCTACAGGGCTGAACCTTTTATGAAAAACATTAAGGGGAAAGGAGCTGGGGTGGGCTTTGGAAATAACATCTGGGTAGTAACAACAAGAGTTTCCATACCAATGGGACAAACAGTGTCTCCCTGCTTTCTGTGACTCTCCTTTAAAGAGAAGGTCTTGGGGTTGGCCAAGACCTTACAACTCCCATCTGCAGCCCTTCCTTGTTTCTCACCTCCAAAAAGCAACTTTCCCAACAGCATTGTGAAGCAGAACTGATCTTAGGACTTCTGGTCCAGGGCTCTTTCCTCTCTCTTTAACTTTATTTGTCTCAGACAGAGGAGATATTAACCTGCTTTAAAGATCTCTGAAGAGGAGGCCCACAGTTGCAATTCTGACTCTCATGGGAAGAAATGTACTTCTTTTTTCCCTTGTCCCACCTAAGTTCCTCATCCTTATATTAAGCTGTTTGTTCTTTCTCAATCCTTTCTGAAAACTTGAAAGTGCGAGTTATTTAGAGATATTTCTTTTCAATAGCTTTTAAGTAGCTTCTATTCTGCAAGCCAAATATTAAATATATTATGTATCCTTTAGATTTTTTCCTATAGACTCTCTTTCTGGATTTCTGAATGATCTCGGAGATTTTCACACAAGACTCCACTTTCAGAGCTGGCAGGGTCACAGAGATCAATAAGCCGAACCATCTCAGGTTCCTTGAGATAAAACCGAGGCTCAGAGAAGAAGAATGAGGTCAGAGATAGAGAGGAGACCACAGTACAGGGGCCACCACCCAGGGGCTGGGTTGTTCTCTTGATGCTGCTGCCTCATGCCTTCTGTGTATTCTCCATAGCCCCTTCCATGGGAAGTTCAAAACAGGGCACTGCTCTCTGGTGAAGTCACTACTGGTGACTGTGAGGGGACAGTCATTACTGCTGAATGCTGCCCTCTTATCTGTGAACTCCAACATGAACTGCTTCCAACACAGCGGACACTTACTGAAGAACCACAGGCCATAGCTGCACAGGAGCAGTATTTACTACTCTTACGTTGTGCTCCCCAAAAAAGACGTTTGGGGGTAGGGAAGAACTTCCAGGGATTAAAATCTAACTAATCCTTTTATAAAACAGCATTTTTTGGGTGACCCCTGTTCTGTTAAAAACACAGTGGGGGAGACAGGCAGTTAACGTAATGGTTATGCCGCTGGACTCCCACGTAGTCAACTGTGGTTCGAGTCCTGGACCCGGTGGCTTAAAACTCATGCCAGGTGCGTGTGCATGTGTGCCCAAGATCCTGAGAGGAGAATGGAGGAGAAGGGATTGCAGCGTGGCCATCCCCCTGGGGGGGGGTGATTTCTCGCTTTCTGTCTCTCTGTCTGTCTCTGTCTGCCTGGTGAGTGAACATGCCCTATAGCAAAAACCTCTCCAAGAAAAAGAAAAAAAAAGAAAACAACACAGTGGGGACCAGCAGTTAGTGCAATGGCTATGTCGCTGGACTCCCACGTAGTCAACTGCAGTCGAGTCCCAGACCCGGTGGCTTAAACTCACGCCAGGTGCATGTGTGTGTGCCCAAGATCCCGAGAGGAGAATGGAGACGGGATTGCAGCGTGGCCATCCCCCTTGGGGGGGTGATTTCTTGCTTTCTGTCTCTGTCTCTCTCTGTCTGGTGAGCACACATGCCCTATAGCAAAAACCTCTCCAAAAAAACCCCACAGTGGACAGACACTGCACTGGTCTTTTCTAGACTCTAGGTTATGCGCTTTGGGCTCCTGCAGAGAAGAGACTGCAGGGTGGCTGGCAGCAACTCAGTGCACCATGGTCCTCATGAAGGGAGCACGCTGCCTTCCAGAGCTTTTAGCCAATCCTGTGGGTGTCTGGGGAGCCTTATCTTTGCAGGTCAGTACCAGGAAATGGTTGGCTAATGGCACCAGTGGTCTGGATGAGCTTTAAGTGGGAAAGGTATAGAGCTGGCTGCTCAGAGAATGAAAAGGAACTGGCAGGCCTGCTCTGCATGGTTCCCATGGATCAGCAATACCTTCTGGTCCAGTGGGAACTCCTCCAGCTCCAGTTTTGAGGAAACTCAGAAAAGAAAAATCGGGGCTGGGGGGAGGACATTCCTAGGAGGCATTTGGCACAATTATGAATGGCATATTAAACTGGTAAAACGCTTTATAATTATTTTCTAGACAACTCCACATACATCCCAGCAGGAGAAGTTCAGCACAGTCAAGTACAAGTTCTTATGCACTGGACAAAATTAGTTCAATTACTCATGCACACTCAAAGGTGCTTAATTAATTATAACAGCAAGAGAACAAAAGACCAGCAGAGGTCTACACTCGCTGGTCAATAACTGATTCATCGACTGGACAGACATATGCAGAAAAAACAAACCCAACGAAACCAGCAATTTGCTTATTAAAATAAGGGCCCTCTGAAATAAAAACTATCATCCTTAATATAACAGATGACAGTAAGTATATTGACATATATGAACAAGGATGACATGAAGCTGTTTGTATGTGTATAGTATACTGTTTAAGCTTACATTATCCATGTGAGCAGAAGTGGGGGCACTTTCCTCACTTTACATTGGAGCTGAGATGGTGTGATGTTAAGTGATTTGCCTGATGGCACATGATGAGCCTCAGAACAAGGTCTAGAGATCAGGTCACCTGCTTCCCGGGTGGCCCACAGTGAGTGAGCCTGTACTTTGCCAATGAAAACTACCTGCTGGGATGAGGCCCTGAATGCAGCTGCAAGATGTCTGGGTATGAAACACAGCAGCTAGATAGCCCTTAGAGGGAAAAATTAATTTCCTTAACTGGATAGGAAGAGTTGAGCAAAATGGGCTGGCTCTGTGGTACAGTGGTAATGTGCTGCTCAAGACGAGCTGGATTCCACATGGTGACCATGGTTTGAATCCCTAGTCTGGTCAGCCTGAAACATACTGGATACATACATGAATCTTAAGCAAGATTCACATGGGGTGACTGAAGGTGACCATGGCATAATCAGACCCTGTGGAGAATGCTTACCTTTCATTTTCTCTCATGTATGCATGTACTAGCTCTATTACGAATAAAGAAAAAAATTCAGTTGGGAGACTTTAGAAAATGCTCAATACATAACAGATGCTCAAAAAAAAAATTTTTTTTTTTTGGAGAGGTTTTTGCTATATAGTGTGTGTGCTCGCCAAAGAGACAGAGAGAAACAGAGATAGAAATAGAGAAATCACCCCCCAGGGGGGATGGCCACGCTGCAATCTCTTCTCCTCCATTTTCCTCTTGGGATCTTGGGTACGCACGCACACGCACCCGGCATGAATTTAAGACACTGGGTCTGGGATTCGAACCACGGTCGGCTACAGGGGAGTTCAGTGACATAGCCATTATGCTAACTGCTGGCCCCACAAAACATTTTTTCTAATTCCTATTTTCAGCCTGGAAGAAAAAAAAAATCTGAGTTAGACTTAATCAGTGGTTAAAAAAATTTGCTTTTGACATCAGGATCCCAAATATTCGGTGAAACAATCAAAGGGGAGCTATTTTGACTTTGGCAGTCTGCTGTCTTGCCAGCTCAGCCTTCCTCTCACCCTAAGGACTTAAAATCACGGGATTAAATATATCCCAACGCCACTTGCTCTACATTTTACGAGTCTGGTTTAGGACCATTCAATAGCTATATGAGTAAGCAGGAATTATTATTTCTGTATCAGTACAGGCCATTTCAGTATAGAAAGGGCTTTTTGGAAAGCACATAATTAGTGGCAGCTTAAGGAGAGTTTCACATGAACAGAAGGAACAGAATTAAAAATAGTTAGAAAGATGAGGATTCGGCCCATAAAGGCAGATTTTTCCAAATCGAAGTGGAAACTGCCTGACTTGCTGTAGGTTGATGGGTGACACCCTCTCATTCTTGAAGTCTGATTGGAAGGCAGTGGGCTTGCAGTTGGTGAGGACACACATGTGGCATGATTTCGGATTCCTGC
>NW_006159813.1:2398810-2463818 GCF_000334495.1 Tupaia belangeri chinensis
CTGCTGCTACAAAACATACAGCCTACTGCACTAGTCAGGTAGCTGATGGTCCACATTAGTCCTCACTCCTTGCCCCTGTGCCCAGGTTCCTAATTATTGACTTCAATAAGGGCTTTTCATCTGTAAATTCATGCTAGACTGAAAATTTCTTTTTTTTTTTTTTAAGAGGTTTTTGCTATAGGGCGCGTGCGCTCGCCAGACAAACAGAGAGAGACAGAGAGACAGACAGTGAGAAATCACCCCCCAGGGGGGATGGCCACGCCGCAATCCCTTCTCCTCCATTCTCCTCTCGGGATCTTGGGCACGCACGCACACACGCCTGGCATGAGTTTTAAGCCACCGGGTCCAGGACGCGAACCGTGGTTGACTACGTGGGAGTCCAGCGACACAGCCATTACGCTAACTGCTGGTCCCAAGACTGAAAATTTCTTCATTGAACAACAGGAAAGGCAGGTGGTGGGAGGATTCTAGTTTTGATTCCACCAAGGATTTACTACACGACTTTGAACAAATGATTCAATTTTTCTAAGCCTCAGCTTTATGATGTTATGGGAAAGTACTCTGCCTCTTGTAAAGAAACATACAAATGGTCACTACTATCATCATCATCCGTTGTGAACAATGAGCAAATCCTTTCCACTTTGAAAACTGTGGTAAGGCTTTAGCCAGCACCACTGTCTAATCAACGTATACTGAGGCCCTACTATATACAAAAGAAGGTACAGAAAACGTGGAGAGAGAAAAGCTGTTGGTTTTCTTCACAGAGGCTCACCACTCAGGAAGCAGCTCCGCTGATGGTGTCAGTGACAAGTGGTCTTAGCCCGAGGCTCCGTTTCTTTATCCCACACCCAGGGCTTTCAAACAGTGGACCTCTGAGCCCAGAGGGCCTTCTGCACCAATGACACTGTTATAACCCAGTGCACCCCCTGGCATGCTCAGTGGATGCCCACAGGGAATCAGGAATCAGTCTCCTGTTTGGTGCTCCTAGGCCACTCAGCAACAAGTCTGGTAGCAGACGCCCCCTCTATTTCTGGGGAGGCTAGGAATGATTATCTTTTTGTTTTGATGATTCTTTCTTTTTAAGTGAAAGCATGAGGATTCAGCTGAGGACTGGTGGCAGTTTCCAAATAAGGGCAATTTGCCCAAGAAACAATTTCCTTTAGGAAAATAAAAAAGACTAATTAGGCTCATAAAGGGGTCAGTCTGTGCCTTTTCTGGCAACTTGCTGAAGCAGGATATAAGTCTTGCTGTGTTCAGCGGGCAGTCTCTTGGTTTCCGCTCTGTGCCAGTTAACTAAATTCCACAGCTCAGAAGGCAACAGCAGAGCGCGCTATAAGCTGAGGACAGAGAGTTATCAGCTGCCTCTGAGACCTTCTAACAGCTTTCACAGAGCTGGGAGGGTCGAGAGATATTCCTTGTGTTCCAGCCATGTTAATAGCCCAGAAAGAACTCTGTGAAACTACTCCAGGGGCCAGTGGCACAGAACACACTGGAAGATGACCTGGGTAGCAATACATTCCCTCCAGGCAGAGCCAGAACTGCCAAGTCAGTGAGTGCCCAGGGGAACTACAACAGGACCTGCCAGGAGACCTCAGCAGCATCCACTCAGACTGACCCTAGCAGAGGCCCAGCCTCCTGGCCTCTTTTCTTTGGCTAAGCACTTGTTTTAGTCCTGCAGGGCAGCCCTGACCCAGTACCTGTAGGTCTTTGTCATGACCCTGCTTCTCCAGGATCAGCACCCGGTCCTGCAGCTCCTCCACAGTCCCTTGGAGCAGGTCATTTTCTTCTAAGGTGGCGCTGAGGCGATGCTCCAGCTCCCGTTTCCGATCTGACAGCATCTTGATCTGGAAGGGTGGAGAGCCACAGGGGTGGCGTGGAGTTATACCCAGGCTAATGAGTAAGAAGGAGGGATGGGCCCCACAACACGAGGGCATGTATCTCTAAGTGTCTGCCCAGGGACCTGGTGTCCCCATCTCAGCAGTGGAATCCTAAGCTGAAGAGAAAACCCTCCCCCTCTAGAAACCTGACTTGGAAGGGGTGGGAGTTGAGCTTTGGGGAAGCTGGAATGTGGGATGCCAGGCAGAGGAAGGGAAGGTTAGTATTCTGGAAATTCCAGAGATAAGACAGAAAGGGGCCCCACCTTGCCTGCCCTCAACTTTATCCCAACCTTACAATTTGTGGAGGAGTGGGACTTAACCTGCTGACCTCCTCCTTCTCAAGTCACGAACACAAGAAAATGCCAAAGAAGCTCCTGGAGCCCCTGTGTTTTCATGCTCTAGAGCTCTTCTTGCTCCCCTCACAAAAACTGCTGCCCCCTCTATTACTGCAGACCACACAACTCAGAGCTGGTGCCCCCAGTTAAGGAAGGACCTAACAGGATATAAAATGCACAGTAGTGCCTGCATCAGTGTGTGGCCTGGGAAGGTAGCAGGACAGGGACAAAAGTGACAAACAGACTTTAGTCAAAGTAATTTTCAGATGAGGAAATAATTGCAAATAGAAGTAAATACTCTCCTTTTATGAACCAGGCTGGGATACTCATGCACTGGGTGCCTGGTCAGTCTCAAGATACAGAAATCTTTTAGAAAGGCCAGCAAACTCTTTAGTGTCACAGAGAACACAAAGGAAAAGGCAAGATTTGCCAAACTTTCTCTGGCCTCAAGGCTTGCAGAGGCTGAGTCAGTACTTCACCCAAAGAACGCTGCCCTGCTCAGGGGCTCCAAAATCCCTTTCCCAGTCTTCTCAATTTGTTCCAGCGTTTGGGGAACTTTTGGAGTCCTGCAGATCCCCTAGAGTCCTCTCATTTATCAGTGCTCAAGCAGTGTATTGTTTGTAAATACTCCCCAACAAGGTTAAGATGTTCATCGGGCTCTCTAGCATAGGGTGAGTGACAGCTCCTTAGGGTAAGTCCTGGAGATCGACTCAGAACTTTTCCAGGGGAGATTCTGAAATGAGTGTGTAACTTGTCCCAGGGCCTCTGAGATTCATGTTTCCCTCTGTTTTTTTTGGCTATTCTCACTCTCAGCATTAGAATTCTGCTCACAAGGTAAAGATCTTCCCTGGCCGCCCGTCAATCAGATAGAATGCCATCCTGGGCAACAAAGTATGTGGCCTTTGTCCAGAGAGATCAGCTATCTAGCCAAACAAAGAAATACTGTCTCTCGAGTGCACACCTGCGTAAGGGACCGAAAGGAGCAAGCCGGTTTTGTGAATGGGGCCACTATTCCCCCTCCACTGAAAAAGCTACCCCTGTGAAGGGAATTCTCACTGTAGCTAAATACCCTCTTCTCATGGATCATCTTTGTTTCCCAAATTTAATTAAGTGAAGTAATGAAGCAGGACAACTCTGATACACAACTGACCCTTAAGAAAAACTTAAGACGTTCAAAGCTACACGAAGTAACTTATTTGAATGAACAACCTCGTAGCTTGGCTTTTGAAAGTAGCAGTGTTACTAGATGAAGCAAGGAACTGGCATTAGGTTGCCACTCCCTCACTCCACCCTACACACCCTGAAACTTGTGGCTAAATCTGGCAATAAACACTACTGGGAAAGACCCAGTTCGTGAAGGTCTAGAAAAAGTGAGTAGGTGGGGGAAAGAGGAAGACAGGCAACCTGAAGGAGTCAGAGCCTGGCAGAGGTAGCTGACTGGCAAGTCATGCACACAAATGTCACAGACAGGCATGCCGAACCCCACCGGGCAGACTCTACTTACTTCAAGAACCTGCTGCTCAATACCAGTAGGAAATCCAAGGGAAAGGAGGAAGGAAGGGAATGAGAGGCAGGAGAAAAGAGAAGATATTGACAGACTTTAGGAAAAACATCTTTAGGTCATTTATGGAGCAGGGGAGCAGCCCCTCTGGGTTCTCTGACCTGACCACAATGGCTGATTCTTGCACCTCAGCACAAAATGCTCATTCAGTCTGGCCCTAGACTGCCTTCCGAGGTTTGACTTAGCCACAGCTGCGGTGCAGATACCTGGCTAAGGGGACCTCCAGAACAAATTGGGTTAGAGGAGCCCTTGTCTTGGCTGGTGATAGGACCCTTGCTCTCTCCTCACCTCCCACAGTTAGATTCTCACAGTAGTGTTCTTCAGGTGCTTTCTTTTCCCCTCTGGCCCAATCAGGGTTAAAGACCCTGGCTGCCATGTTCTAGCTTCCTGTATGCTTTCAGCAACATTACTATGTTCCAGGTACCAGGCAAAGTGCTCTCCATGTACTAACCCAACAAACCTCACAAAAACCTATGAAGCAGAAAATTCCATTATTCTCACTTTACCAACGAGCATAATAGTAGGACTCATTAAGGTAGACTGAGATGGACTTAAACACAACGGAGACAGGAAGACGTCCTTCTCCATCGTCTATCTGGGACTGGCGGGGACATTTTTGGAAGGATGAATATATTCAACACAATGTAGGTCATTCATGATTTTAACTCACTCAGCAGTAACGCAGCAGTTTTATTTTTCCAACCACTGGCTACCTAGAGGGACATGGATCAAGTGTTCTCCATTTAGCTTCTCGCAGAAATGTCTCTCTTTAGAGACTTTAGTCCCGTTTATTTGGCACAGGTATCTGTTTCCCAGCTCAGAGGGCCCCTTAGCCAAGAAGACTCAATGCAGAGGCTCCAATGAGAATAGCTTTTCTGTCTCCGAGCACTGTTGCTTACCTCGGCCTGAAGGCTCTCGAGCCGGATGATGTGCTGGCTGGTTGACGAGTTTTTCTCCCGAAAGTCTTCTCGGAGGGCGTGGACCTGCATGGAGAGCTGTCTCTCAACTTCTGATGCCTGCAACAGAGGAGACCTTGGGAGCTGAGTCAGAGGTTGTGTAAAGAAAGTCTATTAAGGTTTTTCCCTCTATTTCTCAAGCATCTCTTTGCACTTGCCATTCTGTAAGGAGTACTAGGTTGGATGCTGGTTTCCGCCCATGATCCATTTGTCCTCTAGCACCAAGACAGAGGCCCATCCCCACTTCTGCCATAAACCACTCTGTCCAAGTCCAAGACCACTTACTAATCAGAGGAAGTGGGACTGGAAATGGAAAATTCTCAGATGCTGGGTATCATCATTAATCGGCACAGAGCAGAAGCTCAGCCAATCCCTACTAAATGGAAAGAAAGTCTAAGAATCTTATGTAAAATAATAAGATGGATATACCTAGAACCTTAGAATTTCTCTTACTTTTACCATAAATTTCCTCGGCTGGGCTCAGGCAAAACATCTCTGCACTTCTTGCCCATGCAACATGGGCAGTACTCGAAATTCCCTGTCTTCTGTTAATATGATCATTCTTTCTGTGACTTTTCTTTCTTTCCCTTTCCATTCTTAAAAAAAGAATGATTTTTTATTATTATTTATTTTTAGAGAGAGTTTTTTTATAAGGCATGTGCACTCACCAGAGAGATAGAGAAAGAAAGTGAGTAATCACCCACCAGGGGAGATGGCCACTCTGCAATCCCGTTTTCTCCATTCTCCTCTGGGACTTTGAGCACAAGTCTCTGAGTCTGGGACTCGAACCGTGGTCAGCCATGTGGGAGTCTAGTGATGTAACTGCTACATCATCCGCTGGTCCCATACCATCCTAATAATTATTTTTTTTAAGAGACATTTTTACCATAGGGTGCTTGCTTGCTGGAGTGACAGAGAAACAGTAAGTGAGAAATCACCCCCCAGGGCGGATGGCCTTGCTACAATCCCTTCTCCTCCATTCTCGTCTCGGGATTTTGGGCACTAACACACACAAGCCCAGCATGAATTTCAAGTCACCAGGCAGAGGACTTGAACTGTGGCTGACTATGTGGGAGTCCAGCAATGTAACCACCATGCCATCTGCTGGTCCCATTATTTTTAAATTTGACTAGCGAGGGAGGGAGGGAGGGAGTGGGAGGGAGAGGGAGAGGGAGAGAGAGTGATATAGAGAGAAAACGAGTCACAAGTCCAGGATTCAAACTGTGGTTGGCCACATGGAAGTCCATCACGTTAATCACGCCACCAGCCAGCCTTGCAACTTTTAATTCTTTGGGAGTACTGGCCGAGGTGTTTATTTCCTACCCCAATCCATTTATTCTCTCATATCAAACATATCAATCACCAAAATACCACTTAGTGCTGCAGAAAGGCCATTTGAAAGAAGCTTGCTTGGTAGCATATGAACCCTAGACCATGAAGGCCCAGCCCAGATTCCATAAGGAGAGTCCCACAAGTTGTATTATGGAGAGGAGAGCCATGGGACAAGTTAAGCAATTGCCTTGGTGTTTTCCTGAGGCCAAATGGGATCAGTAAGCTTTATGGGTTCTTGGAGAGTTCACTGTATGCTAGAATGGTTAGGAAAAGCTTTCAGAGGAGGTAGGATGGTGATAATGTTGAAATGGTAGGCTACGTGTTCAATGAGGCTCTCAGAGTAATGGTTACATGTTCACATTGAACAGTTCTTTTTATCTTTAAATACTATACAATTAATTATTATTATTATTTTTTTTGTTCCACATATTCAACAAATGTTGCCTCACTGGAACAGAGGGCCATGTAAGAATCCTAATCTATAACCTTATTTTAATTTTTTTTGGAGAGGTTTTTGCTATAGGGTGTGTGTGCTCACTAGAAAGACAGAGAGAGACAGAGAGACAGAAAGGGAGAAATCACCCCCCGGGGGGATGGCCACGCCGTAATCCCTTCTCCTCCATTCTCCTCTAGGGATCTTGGGCACATATGCATACATGCCTGGCGTGAGTTTAAGCCACTGGTCTGGGACTCAAACCATGGTCAACTATAAGGGAATCCAGCGACACAGCCATTACACCAATTGCTGGTTCCTATGATCCTATTTTTTTAAACAATTACAAAACAATGAACAAAGTAAAATCAAACTATATCTTTTTTCCATAAATTCTGTATTTAATTTCAGACACTTCTCAATCACTTAGAAACATGTTAGTCACCCACCTGTGCCCCAAAAAATCACATTACTAATATTTACTGGGTGCCCATGTGCCAATAATTATGCTAAATGCTTTCTATGCATATCTCAATTTTCACCCCCAACTTATTAATGAAGGAATAGGCTCAGGGAAGTAAAGGGACTTGCTCAAGATCTCAGTAAGTGGTAGCATCGAGATGGTACACTTTGAGTTGTCTTACATCAAATTAGGACTGCAATATACCTTCTTGTATTTTGAAATGTTTTTTCCTATTTCTGTTGCTCACTACTGAAACCAAATTTTATGTAAGTTCAAATTAGCCATCTTTTTTTCTTTCTTCCTCTTTTTAAACACCAATTTCAGGGCCAGCAGGTAGCATAGTGGTGAAGGCACTGGACTCCCACATGGTTGACTGTGGTTCAAGTCCTGAACTCAATAGCTTGAAACTCATGCTGGACATGTGTGCAAGTGTGCCCAAAGTCCCGAGAGGAGAATGGAAGAGAAGGGATTACAGTGTGGTCATCCTCCCCAGGGAGTGATTTCTCAGTTTTTGTTTCTGCATGCAACCTATAGCAAAAATCCTAAAAAAAAAAAAAAAAAAAAAAAAAAAAAAAAAAAAATCATTTAAGGATTTTGAAATTTCTTCTAATGTAATGTTGAGCTCATGAGAAAAATCTGATTGTACTGAATTCAGTTAACTACAGGGCTTTTCAATATTTAGAAGAAGGGGGAAATTTTTACACTACTAGGAATGTGGGACAACTGTGAGAAACAGTAAAAGAGCCAAGAACCTGTTTGCTTAAAACAAAACAAAACAGGCACTGTTATGCACGTAGTCCCCCTTAGGGGTTCTGCACTGAAAACAGCCTGCTAAAGGGACTTGGCTGACATCATGAAGGTAGTGGGTTAAGCTAAAAATGTGGAGAAAGACAGAAATATTCGAGGATATATAGTCCTATCTTTCAATTATGGTCATGAAGGGAACCAGCAGTTAGCGTAATGGCTATGTCGCTGGACTCCCACGTAGTCGACCGTGGTTCGTGTCCCGGACCCGGTGGCTTAAAACTCACGCCGGGCGCGTGTGCGTGCGTGCCCAAGATCCCGAGAGGAGAATGGAGGAGAAGGGATTGCGGCGTGACCATCCCCCCTGGGGGGTGATTTCTCGCTTTCTGTCTCTATGCCTCTCTCTGTCTGTCTGGCGAGCGCACACGCCCTACAGTGAAAATCTCTCCAAAAAAAAAAAAAGTAATTATGGTCATGAAGTAGCCTTTCAAAGTTATTCAATGGGCAGCAAATACCTATAGCTATTCTTCTCTTGCAGAAACAAAATTTCTTGCAGCAGCAGGGGCCCTGGGACCTTCTTTTGGTGGTAGTGGTAGAGGATGACATTAGGACAATTCGTTCGTATACTAGAAAATGGCGGGCAACAGGCTGGCAGGTGGCATGGTGGTTAAGGCACTGGACTCCCATATGGCTGACCACAGTTCGAGTACTGGACCTGGTAGCTTGCTTTCTCTCTCTCTCTCATCAAATAGAATAATAATAAATAAATACAATTAAATAAATATTAAAAAAAGGAAGGGGCAGGCATGGTTATTACAGTTTACTTCTCAAAATGATGAATTTTGGACTATTGTGCTTAAGCAGCCAATAATAGTTATGGAGGAAACAAAACATCTGTAATCAATAGGTGAATATAAAATAGATTTTAGTTCATGTGTTTGTTTTTTTCTTTTTAAACTTTTAAAAGATTTATTTTAACTTTATTTATTTATTTTAATTTGACCAGAGAGGAACAGAGTTAGAGAGAGAGAAAGTAAGAAAGCAAGCTGGAAGGTCTGGGACTGGAACCGTGGCTGGCCATGTTGAAGTCCAGTACCCTTAACCACCACACCATCTGCTGGCCCCTAAACTCTTTTTTTCTTTCATAAATAAAATGAACAAGTGTTCAGAGTGAAAATAAAAAACAAAGAACACTGAAAAGTTTAAATGAAAATTAATATTTCCACCTATCTCTTACTCTCCAGAGGTAATCACCATTAGAGACATTCCAAAACCTTCTTATAAAGTTTTCTATTCGTATGTATTTATCTAAGATATTATCAAACAACTTGCCTTTAAAAATACATGAATTTGGGACCAGCAGCTGGCTTAATGGTTACGTCGCTGGACTCCTACATAGTCAACAATAGTTGGAGTCCTGCTCTGGGTGCCTTGAAACTCATACAGGGCACGTGTGCGAGTGTGCCTAAGATTCCACAAGGAGAATGGAGAAGGGATTGTGCTGTGGCCATCCCCCCCTGGGAGGTGATTTCTTGCTTTCTGTCTCTCTCTCTCTCTGGCAAGTGCACGTGCCCTATAGCAAAAATCTCTCTTAAACAAACAAACAATATTTTAGCATCTTTTCTGTTGCTATGTAGATCCACCTTATTCTTTTTAACAGTTATCTGGTATTTAGTTACATGAATACATCATAATTTACCTAGTCCCTACTGGTCAGCATTTACAATATTCTAATTTTTAAATTTTTGATATTATAAGCATTGTTGCAGAAAACACCCTTGCCCACTTATCTTTATTCTTGTGGCAGAAATATCCTCAAAGGTGGACGAAGTAGAAAACAAGTGGAGTCACTAGGTAAAGGATATGCCACTCATTTTGATAGGCATTGCAAAACTGTCTGCCAAGAAGGGTGCATAAATTTATATACCCCTGACAGTACAAAAATGCCTGCTTCTCAATACTTTGCCTACATTGCGTATTACAACCTATTTTAATCTTTAGATACTTGTTTCTAAAATCTTCAAAAACTTAAAATCTCTTATTTTCACTGCATACAGACTACATGATACAGGCATTTGAAAAAATAACTCCAGTTCTCTTAGAGAATGCTGAAGAATCTAATACTCACGCAGCTCCCGAACTATCTAAAATGAGCTCCTTGTATCATCGGAGTGCTTGGGTTGTTATTATTTAATGGATACTACTTTTAATGAATCCTCAAGTTGGCAAACAAACTGAAAGTACGCTTCTTCTCCCTGAAAAGCTTAATTTGGTCAGAGGACCATCTAGGACAAATTATTTCCTTTCCACTGAGCAGAGCTGTTCCACAATCACTGTTCTTATTGACATGATTAGTAACATAAGAACATCTTCCCAAACTAGAACATTTAGATTAAGATTGTTTAGGTTGGCCAAAGCAGATCTGTTAACTACACACTTTCTTGTTAAATGGAGGAAAGGAAATTGCATTAGTTACACATGAGCATTCATTTAACTTATCTGTCAAAAGGGGGAAAAAAATGAACCAATTAACTTAGAAATTATCACAGGAAAGATCTACTACTTTAATACTTTGCCCAAATAACTGAATGTTACTTTGAGAGAGAAATTCTCAATCATTTTTCTGCCAGAGAATGATAGATAATGGGTACCTTGGTGGTGGCAGTGAAGTGACAATTAAGGATGTGATGACAGCTACAGCAATGGCTCACATGCTGAGCATCTATCATTTGTTTTCCCATTCTAATTATTTAACATGTATTATCTCACTAAATCTTCACAAGAAGCTGAGGAAGTAGGTGATCTGAACTCCTCCACTTGGAGTCGAGGATCCCAAGGGCAAGTCAAATTTCTAAGGGTGTGTTGGGTGTTGGTGACTTGCTGCAACTGGAATTCCCACCTAGATCTGTGGTCTCTACAGTCACACCTGTCTCAGCACCTCACTGTGTCCCTTTTCTCCATCGAAATGCTTAATAAAATGAAAGCAATGTGGGGCCAGCAGATCGTGTGGTAGTTAAGGTGCTGGATTCCCACATGGCCAACAGCAGTTGGCCAGAAACTGGAAAGTCATGCCGGTAAGTGTGTATGCATGCATGTCCAAAACCCCAAGAGGAGAATGGAGGAGAACCGATGGTGGTGTGGCCATCCCTTTGGAGTGTGCTTTCTTACTTTTTCTCTCTCTGTCTCTCTGGTGAGTGCACATGTCCTATAGCAAAAAATATAAAAACAAAACAAAAACCAAATATTGGATGATTTTTAGAGATGCCTGAAATGAAGAAAGTCTGATGCCACTAATATTTATTACAGATATGAGAGAATGCCTGATAACGTCAATGCAATACTGGCAGTCCTGTTTATACGGAACATGTGTAAAAGTCTTTTGACCTTTAGAAAGTATTTACCCACTAGGTAGGGACCATATCTAATTAAGTACTTAAATTAACTCTAAAATTAGAGCATAGTAACAGTTTTGTTATTATCATCCTTTTAATCATTATCGTTAATGCAAATCCCTCAGCAGCAAAGACCAGCAACTCTGGCAGCACAAGCTTTAATTGAAAAAAGAAAAAAGGATGGATGTTAATCCGCTGTTGTTTATGAAAGAGGACCATTATTCAATGTGAGATCCCTACCCCAGGTAATAAAAATATTTCAGAAGTCAGAGAGAACAGCCTTTTTAGTTCTATTTTAAAGTGTTCTATGAGGACTCATATAATAAAACAGGCTCCAGATAGTCTCAATACACAGTGTTTACAATTAGGGCTTTGATTCAGGTTTTTAAAAAATTTTATTTTATTATTATTATTTTTTTAACCAGAAGATTCAGTGCTCTGTGTTAATCTGATGGCCTGGCACTTTGCAAATGTGTTAGCTGTTGTTACTGTGTAATTGTCTTCATCATTACTATAAACCAGCTCTAATAATTTCAAAGATCAACCCTGACTAAAGGTCTAATGTTTAAGTCACTGGCATAGAAAAGTCTACAAGATTGGGGGCTGGCAGGTGGCATGGTGGCTAAGCGTGCTGGACTCCCACATGGCCGACTGCAGTTCAAGTCCTGGATCCAGCAGCTTGCTTTCTAACTTTCTGTCTCTGTCTCTCTCTGGTCTGGTCTGGTCGGTTGGTCTGTCTGTCTGTATGAATGAATAAATGAATGAATGAATGAATGAATATTCTTTAAAACAAAAGAAAAGAAAAATCTAAAAGATTAAGTGTAAAGGGACCAGCAGTTAGTGTAATGGCTATGACACTGGACTCCCATGTAGTCGACCGTGGTTCGCGTCCCAGACCTGGTGGCTTAAACTGACGCTGGGCGCGTGTGCGTGCGTGCCCAAGATCCCAAGAGGAGAATGGAGGAGAATGGAGGAGAAGGGATTGAGGTGTGACCATCCCCTCTGGGGGGTGATTTCTCACTTTCTGTCTCTCTCTCTCTCTCTGTCGGGCGAGCGCATGCGCCCTATAGCAAAAACCTCTAAAAAAAAAAAAAAAAAGATTAAGTGTAAAGGAGTGCTTGGCTCAGCTGTGGTGGTGCACCTGCTGGGATGCTACTGCTCAGAGGCTGAGGCTGCACAGGAGGCCCAGGACTGGTTCCTGGCCCAACCTGAACAGGCCAGGTGTGGGGGCACACACCTATGGTCCTGTTGTCAGGCTGGAGTAGGGGGATCCTGACATGGCAAGACCCTGCCCAAAATCAACCTCTCTCCCTCTCTCTTTCATAAATAAATAAAATAAACGTAAAAACATTTCAATAAGGACAGACCTTAAAGAGCCTGATAAGGCTCTTTAACTAGGCTCCATGGCCTAGTTAAAGGAACTGGCTCCCAGATGGCTAAGGGCATGGTTTAAACCCCAGCAGCTTGAAAAACATACTAAGTACATGTGTGCCCAAAATCCTGACAGGTAGGAGAAACTGTGAAAGCATTGGAGCATGAACCCACTTCACTCGGGGTGCCTTCTACCTCTCACTCTGTCTGTCCTGTTGACCGCACGTGCCCTCTAGCTAACTGGAAAAACAAACAAATGAACAAGCAAAAACAAAAACAATACAGCTTGAAGAGAAAGTCCGCCCTGAGGCAGAACTACAGAGAATTCAGGAACACGCTTCCATGGATGGTGGTATAGCAATGACAGAGAAAGCCTCAAAGGTCCTAGGGGTAAAGAGGGGAGAGAACACAGAAACGTAGCCAAGCTAAAAGAATTACTACCCAGCTAAACCAAGGCACTACACAGTCCCCAACAACAGGGCCACCAGGGTTGAAAATACTATGAGTAAGATGAACTTCCTGGAATGGAAAATGTTCATGCTTTGAAAGGAGATTGCATGGATGTTTGGAAATGAAATTGAGCATCTTTTCATGGTAAATAGGAAGGCCAGGGAAAGGTAGACACTTTGAATACCATTCCACTTAGTAAACTTTTAGGAAAGTGATAGGAATGGGCTTAGTAAACAGGAGTTCTTTGCTAGAATAGCAGTGCCACAGGGACACAGGATTCCTTCAGAAAATAACTAGTGCAGCAGTTATGCACTGTGCATAGGAAAGCACTATCCCACATGGCTGACTGCAGTTTGAATCCCAGGTCTGCTGGCTTGAAAAACGGGCAAGGTAAGTGTGCACGCATGCCTCAAATCCTGACGGGATGGAGAAATGGAGGAAAAATGGTTGCAGCGTGACTATGCCCCACCGCGTGTGTGTGTGTGTGTGTGTGTGTGCGCGTGTGTACGTGCGTGCACTGTGTCTGGTGAGTGCATGTGCTCTCTGGTAATTAATTAAAAAATAAAAAGAACTGTCATGGGACCAGCAGTTAGTGTAATGGCTAAGTTGCTGGACTCTCATGTAGTCGACTGCAGTTCAAGCACCGGACCGGGTGGCTTAAACTCACGCCGGGCGTGTGTGCATGTATGCCCAAGATCCCAAGAGGAGAATGGATGAGAAGGGATTGTGGCATGACCATCCCCGAGGGGGTGATTTCTTGTTTTCTCTCTGTCTCTGACTTTCTGGTGAGTGCATGTGCCCTATAGCAAAAACCTCTCCAACAAATAAATAAATAAACTGTCATGTCTAATCCTAATGAAGAAAAACTAATATTTTTTAATGCCTTTTTTCCCCTTTTTAGTTAGGAAACTTATCTAGTAATAAAAAGAAGGTTAGGAAGTTAAAATGTTCTTGTTTGGAGCTGTAGAAGGGTTAGGAGAAAACTGTTTTCCCCAAACCACCACCACAAAAGCAAGACTATTAATCAAATGATGCCTTTTCCTCCCAATAGCCATGTTCCCTGAATATGCCTCCTTAACTTTGCTCATGATCTGCTTCCATCTGGGATGTCACCTGATTGTTTGTTTGTTTCTTTCTTCCGAGAGAGAGAGAGAACCCCTAACAGGACCCTGATACTGTTATCCACTCCCAGCCTCTGCCAGCCATGGATCACGAGCACACATGTGCCTGGTGTACTCAAGGAGGTCTCCGACACAAACCTGAAACCTCCCCGCCCAGGTCAGCCTTGTAGAACATCCTGTTTTACTGCCATGCCACTGTCTGGTCTTCCTGATTAATTCTTGACCTTCATAGTCCAGAAGAGAGGTGACCTCAATATTGCTTTCACCATCTCCCAGGGTAAAATTATTATTTACAGTCCTATAGTACTTTTTTTTTGGGGGGGGGGAATATTTATTTATTTATTCCTTTAAATTTATTTTTTACATTAATTCACTATACATCATTACCTATAGTACTCTTAATTACAGCAGTTATCACAGTCTCTTTTGATTTGTTTATATGTCTGACTGTGAAGGACTTAAGGGCAAGAACTGTATCTCCTATTTACCTTTGTTTCCCTAATAAAGTACATGGCACATAGTAGGTGCTCAAATAAATGTCCACTGTATGAAATAAAATCTGAACACCTTAAGCGAGTACTTTTTGTGAAAGTCAAGCTCTGACTATAGAAAACAGAAATGGGATTAGGCTAAACCCCAGAAGTGCCCGGTTAGCAAGGCTCCATCAGGATTGCCAGAGAATTAATGAGCTAATTCCCTTTGATTTGAATGGCCCAGACTCAGTAAAGGGCATTATTTTCTCCTATAGGTCATCGCCATGGCTCAAGTAGATTTACTTAGGCTTTGATGTAAATTACCCATGACTGATCCACAGACTTGCTGCTTGGTGCTTTACCTGTACCTTCGCTCTGCTTTTGCACGTGGAATCTTCTAAAAGCCAGAACCCAGAACTTCTTCTCCTGTGTCCTCTATGACCTCACTAAAGTCCTTTGTTTATAAGGTCATTATCATTTAATGGAAATATGTCTGAAATCTTTTTTTTTTTTTTAACTTGTCATTAAATAGGTACTCCCCTCCCTTTCCAAAAAAAGTGCATGTGGGAGTAGGCGGTAAATTCAGATTCCCTTTGTTTTGGAAGAAAAGACCATGTTCTGTTAGAGTTGGATATAACAAAGTAAACCTGAGGGAAAGGAAGATAAACACTCTTTAAGCACTTTCTATGACCAAGTACTACTCTAAGTTACATATGGTATTTCATTTTGTCTTAAAAGTCAGCAGTGGGACCAGCAGTTGGCGTAATGGCTATGTCGCTGGACTCCCGTGTAGTCCATCATAGTTCGAGTCCCGGACCCGGTGGCTTAAACTCATGCTGGGCACGTGTGTGCATGCATGCAAAGACCAAGAGAGGAGAATGGAGAAGGGATTGTAGTGTGGCCATCCCCCTGGGGGGTGATTTCTCGCTTTCTGTCTCTATGTCTTTCTCTGTCTGGCGAGCACACACTTCCTATAGCAAAAACCTCTCAAAAAAAAAAAAAAAGAAAAAAAGAAAAAGTCATCAGCAAACTTAACAGCAGTGCTGGAAGCCGCAAGGCTGACTGCGGGTTTGGATTCCCCAGTCAGGCTGAAAACATACTGTGTGTGTGTGTATGCCTAAGATCTGACTAGAGGTCTCGAGAAACGGGTTTGTGGCATGATAAAACCCTATTGGGTGCTTGTCTATTTCTCTCTCTCACTATGCATGCAGTCTCTATCATGAATAAGATTTGAAAATAAAAAGTCACAGGATAAATACTATTAATCCCTTTCTTTTTTGAATTAACTGAAGCTAGATGAGATTAAGTTGCATAATTAACTAGTACATGATGGAGCCAGGATTCAAATGAGACCTTACCCCAAAGCCAATGATAATGCTATTACACAACCATACCCAAGGGAAATGACTGCCTTATGTCTACTTCTTGTCAGGTTTAGCATCAAAAACAGACATCAGGTAGCACTTCTTTTGAGTGTTTTGAGATCTCTTTTGTCATTTATCTCCAGCCCTGACTTCTCCTTTGACTTCAGGTTCCTATACCCAAGTGCCTACTCAACATACCGAGAACTTCTTCCCCTGAGTCTTCTTGGAAGTTGAACTGCACAAATTTAACATGTCTAAAACCTGAGCTCCTGATTCTAGGGCCTCCATCCCTTCTCAGGAGATGGCAACTTCATTCTTAGGAGTTTTTCATTCCTCTTTTCCCTTCACACCCCTCATCCAATCCATGTACAAATCCTACAGATTCTACCTTTGAACTTAACCTCAGAGGATTGTTACAAGCATGAGATGAGCTGATATTTACAAACGTTAGAAGTGCCTGGCACACAGAAAGTGCTATACAAGTATTTATTGGGTGACATAACTGCCCAGCATCCTACTTCTTCTCCCTACCTCTACCTTTACTGAGTCCACCTTGACGACTGATGTATAATCACCCAACTAGTCTCCATGTTTCCACCCTTGCCCATGCAGCAGAGCAATTCTTTAAAAACTCAAGTCAGTTTGTGTCACTGCTCAAAATCCTCTAGAAACTTTCTCATCTATTCAGAATACGACAGAGTCCTTATCATAACTTATAAGATTCTGCGAGACTCCTTGCCCTCCCAAACCTTAGTTCTAATTTCCTCTTTTTATTTTGAAATTAAATTTGCTAGAAGATGCATGTGCTTGACAGAGCTAGCAAGTGCGATAAAGTAAAAAAGCACCCCTTAAGGGAGGTGGTCATGCCACAAGCCCTTCTCCATTTCCCCTTTTGGGATCTTAGGCACGCACATACACATGCCCTGTTTTTTTTTTTTTTAAGTCATGGGCCCAGTACTCAAACTGCACAGTGTGCCATGAGGGATCCATCTGCCTTAACCACCATGCCACAGGTTGGCCTTGATCTCCTCTTTTATCTACCATAGTCATTTGGTTCTATTCATATTGGCCTCCTTCTTGTCCTCAGCACTGTCCAGCACATTCTTTTTTTTTTAAGAAGAATTATTTTATTGGGACAAGCAGTTAGTGTAACGGCTATGTCGCTGGACTCCCACGTAGCCGACTGTGGTTCAAGTCCCAGACCTGGTGGCTTAAACTCACGCTGGGCGCATGTGCGTGTGTGCCCAAGATCCCAAAAGGAGAACGGAGGAGAAGGGATTGTGGCGTGGCCATCCCCCCAGGGGGGTGATATTTCGCTTTCTATCTCTCTGTCTCTCTGGCGACCGCGCAAGCCCTATAGCAAAAACCTCTCCAAAAAAAGAAAGAAAGAAAAAAAAAGAATTATTTTATTGAACTTTATTTATTTAGTTTATTTATCTTAATTTGACCAGAGAAGGACAGAATGAGAGAGTGAGAGGGAAAGTGAGAAAGCAAGCAGCAAAGTCTGGGACTCGAACTGTGGTCGGCCCTGTGGGGATCCAGCTTCCTTAACCACCACGCCACCTGCTGGCCTCTGTCTAGCATATTCTTGCATTGGATCTATGCATTTGTTTCTCCTCTGTCTGAAACATTCTTCCCTTGGATATTCACAAGGCCTGTTCCCTCACTTCGCTCAGGTCTCTTCTCAAATGTCACCTTATTAGAGAGGTCTCCTTTGTTCACCTACCTGTCAATCTCTATTCGGTCTCTCTAATTTTTCTCTACAGCACTTATCACGCCTGACATATGGTTCTTTGTTAATTGAGCTACTGCCTCTCTCTTTGCCTTTGATGGGAGTTCCAAAAGGTCAGGGCTTGTTTTGTTTGTTGCCTTAACCACAATATTCACCTGAGCCAGGCACATAGTAAACAAATTCGTTGAGTACAGGGAAAGCATGTATATATTAACTCATTTGCAACTTAGGGTTATGTCCATAACAAGGAACAAAACAAATTCTGTAAAATCCCCATACCGCAGAATGAATTTGATTTTCAACAGCAGGAAAAAGAAATCATTTATAAATATTAAGAATTTTATCTTAGGGCTAGCCTAGATGGCCTAGGTGATAGCTAACTGGACTGCAGTGTTATAAGTCACATGGCCAGCCACTGGTTCAAATTCCCAGGTCCACTGAAAAACATGCCAGGTACAAAGGCAGACACCCAAGAATCCTGAGGAGTTGGAGGGCTAGGGAAAGTTGGAGGGCTAGGATCGTGGTGTGGCAAGACCTTGTCAAGGGTGCTTCTCTCATGCATGCACTATCATTAAAAAAAAAAAAAAAAAAAAAAGTTTATCGTCAAATTGTCCCTTTAAGTAGAGCAAAACCAACAGAAGATAAAGCACGCCCATTTTCCAAGACTGCCCTAATTAATTGTCACAAATGCTATATAAACAAGATATAAAATTAAGCAAGCCCATGGCATGGTGGTAAGGCAGCTGGTTCCCACATGGCCAACTACACGGTTCAAGTTCCAGACCCAGTAGCTTGAGAAATACTCTAGGCATGTGGGTATACATGTCAAATTCCTGACAGGAGGTAGAACTGAGATGGGACTGCAGGTGACCAATCCGCTTTTTCACTTTCTCTCTCTCTTTCTGTTTCCAGTGACTGGGTACACTCTAACAAAAACTTAAAAAAAAAAAAAGACATAAAACCCCCCTTCCCCTCTCAGATTTACCTTATTTGTTGTATCCATTCTGTACAAATTATTCAATTAGATTTCAAGCACAATGTTATTTTTCCTTATGGAAAAAAATCCATGGCAAGGTTTTTTCTTAAAAGTATTTCCAATGAAATATTCAAACACATATTTGTGGCAAAGTAGAGTTTAGATTTTGGACACAGAAGCTAAGTAGTCTAATAATCTCTCAGTGGGACATTCTACCAACAAAACTGAGCATTTGTTGATGAAAATACTTCTCATATCTTGCCTCACCAGGATTATGCACCATTTGATGGTTGCCACGGAAACAGTAATGCTAACAAGGATTAGCCCATAGGGCTTCACCACTGGATGCAGAATTATGTGGGGAAGCAACAGATAGTAACTCAGGGCTAAAAAGCTGGTGAGACTTCCTGAAACCAGCAGTGGGTGGGAGTCCAGACCCCTCCATATCAGGATGGATCTTACCCTTAAAATACCTACAGCTTGATAATCTAAATTCGAGAGCCTCTTTAAATTGTACATCCTCCATGAAGTCTTTCCTAATAAATTGCTCTCAGTCCTTGTTCTCTCAATTCATATTTTTAAAAATAGCCTTTATGGAATCAGCAGATAGCATAATGGTTACATTGCTGGACTCCCATGTAGTCGACTATGGTTTGAGTCCTGGACCTGGTGGCTTAAAACTCACACCAGGCATGTGCACGTGTGTGCCCAAAATCCTGAGAAGACAATGGAGAAGGGATTGTGGCATAGCCATCCCCTCTGGGGGAGTGATTCCTCGCTTCTGTCTCTATCTCTCTGTCTCTCTGGTAAGCACATGCACTCTACAACAAAATCCCCCCCCCCAAAAAAAAGCATTCATACACTGGACTCCCACATGGCCGAATGTGGTTCGAATCCCAGACCTGGTGTCTTGCTTTCTCACTCTCTCTCTGTGTCTTTATCTGGTGAGTGCATGTACCCTTATAGCAAATTTAAAAATAATAATAACAATAATAAATTATTTTTTTAAAAAAGAAAAAGTTGTTAAGTACTTTTCTGTTGGATTATAAACTTAAGGAGAAAATAGAATTTTACATGCTATTTCCCTTACTGCATTAAGCTGTAATGTGCTATACCTAGCTGTCTGTAGAGATGGGGGAGTTGTGAAATTCATGTACTACCTAATTTTCTATGTTATGTTAGTTCATAAGATTATTAAAAAAAACTTAATGAGAAAAAAAAAATGGTCTTCATATAATTTAAGCACCTAGGGATAGTGCCTTGCATGGTTTTCTAGATGCAAGCTGAATGAACACTTACTAAGCACCTAGCCTAAGCTAGGCATCAGTGTCCAGGATTGTCATAAATTATCTCATTAAATCCTCATAATTAAACATATTATGCAGGTATTATTAACCCACTACTTAGACAAAGAAACCAAACACTGAAGAGGTTAAGTGATTTTCCCAGGGTATGGTAAATTTATTTCCCCCAAATAAGCCTTCTCACTCACAATAAACTGTAGGCTCCTCAAAGCAAAGGTGGCTCGACTTCTCTAGTATTCGAAAAGATCTTGGCTTACAATAGTTGGCAGAAAATTATTTGTAAAAAATCAACAATGAAAAATAAACAACTACATTTGATGTGAGCATGTGGGAAGGGAGAGACTGCTGGGTTTGTGGGTGTGTGTATGTTTAAGAAATCAAATATAGGGGCAGGCAGGTGGCATAGTGTTTAAGGGCACTGGACTCCCACATGGCCAATTCGGGTTCTAGTCCTGGACCTGGTGGCTTGCTTTCTGACTTTCCCTTTCTTTCTCTCGTTCTGTCCCTATCTGGTCGAATTAAAATAAGTAATAAATAAAGTTAAATAAAATAACTCTTTAAAAAAAAAAAGAAAGCAAATATACTAAAAGACTTCTAACAGTGTCCATGTACTATTTAGGAAAAAAAAAACATAAACATAAAGATTTAACACTGAATATATTGGTGTTTAGTCCTAATCAGTTGTGAGATACCTTGTTAGTCATTTATTTTAACTGATAAAGTAATGATGTAAATCCTTTACTTCAAAAAGTATTACTAGAAGCAAATTAAAAATATTCGTTCACTATATTTTCTCAAGTGGGAATGAACAGGTGGCTACAGGTAGCTCTCTGGACAAACTGATCATTACAGAAATTTTGTGAGCATGTGTCATGATGAAAAACATGTTAAATACTTGAGCCTGGAGGGTAGTGTGGTGGTTAGGACGCTGGACTCCCACAAGACCAACCATCGTTCGGGCCTGGACCTGGCGGCTTGCTTTGTCACTTTCTCTCTCTTTGGTGAGCATATATGCCCTATAACAACAACAACAACAACAAAAACCAAACAAAAATAATAATAAATAAAATAAAATAATTCCTTTTAATAAAAGAAGAAACAAACACTGGCTTAAGGAAAAAATACTGGTTTGGGGACCTCTTGTCCCTGGATTCCACTCCTAGCTTTGTTGGCTCTCTGAGTGAGCATGGGCAATGCACATAAGCAATCTGGCCCATCTTCTTGGGCCTTCAGAAAAATGGACTGCCTTCTGTCAGATCACCCTCCAGAAAAATGGAAGGTCAAAGTACAAGACCTAAAAATATTCAGATGTAAAAAATCTAGAAATGTATTATGTAAACCAGGCTACAAAAATGATTTACAAATAAAATGGTTTCCAAGTGAATGCCAACTTCTCAGGAAGAGTTAAGAGATTAAAAAAAAAAGCACATCTATTTTTCAGCTACTGAATACATAATAAAAACCCATTTCCTAGTTCTCCCAGGTGTTGGAAAAATCGATTAATGTCTATGAAGACTTTCAGGTATAAAGCTATCTCACGACTAAGCACTAGTCTATTTAAAAATATCTCTGCTTCCTTCCTGTCAGTCAACTTCCAAGACTACCTTGGATGCCATTCTAGAGAATATTAATGAACTGCAGTCTTAAAAGTCTGAATAATCTTGGGAACAGGAACGCTTAAAAAGATAGACATGAAAAGTTGGAGCCTCTAGACCAAGGCTATTTTAAATACCAGAATAATTATTTTAAACCCAAAAGAATAAATTCCAAATAACCTGTCATCCCAAAGCTCCTGGGTGAGAGGGTTATAAACATTTACTATAAAATCATTTATTGATAATATGATCAATGATCACATTATAACCTATTATACTAGAGAAGAATACAAAACAACAAAAGTAACAACTCTAAATAGTGTTTTTGTTTGTTTGTTTTGGAGAGGTTTTTGCTATAGGGTGCGTGTGCTCGCCAGACAGACAGAGACAGACAGAGAGATAGAAAGCGAGAAATCATCCCCCAGGGGGTATGGCCACACCGCAATCCCTTCTCCTCCATTCTCCTCTCAGGATCTTGGGCACGCACACACACGCGCCCAGCATGAGTTTAAGCCGCCGGGTCCGGGCCTCGAACCATGGTTGGCTACATGGGAATTCACCGACATAGCCATTACACTAACTGCTGGTCCCTCCAAATAGTGTTGTATCAGTACTATTCAACATACAATTACTGAATGTCTACCATGGCTAAGGCAATATGTTAGGCACTGAATAAGATGCAAGCCCTGCTCACAGTAGGATACGCAACACGTGAATGAACAAATTGGGAATCACACTTTCTAACGTACATGCAACAACATCAAGACCACAGATATTAACGGAAACTTAGTTCTGGAGAGCGAGTCATCCATTTCCTTATTATACATTTGATCATGGTGAACTTTGATATATTTCTGTGCAATGAGATTCTCCAATAGTTCTAAGTTTTCCAGACAATCAGCCTTATATAATTATTACATAAATCCAAAAGAATGAGCTTTAGGCAGCATGAAAGAAATAAATTTCCAGATGAAAGGCAGAGAAAAATGAGTCTAATGCTCCCAGTACAAGGAAATTGCTTACTGACTCTATAGCTTGTTACCACAGACTTAACATAGAGCATCTGGTTTACACTTCGGCAGGAAGACTTAGACTAGAATAGAGGCTATCCTACTGATATGGAACAAATTCATAGAGCATCTGAAATCAGCTTCCATGGTTACACCTTCTGACCCATTAACTTTACTGCTAGGAATCCATGCCCAGGAAGTGGTGGTTAAGATGCCGGACTTCCACATGGTTGACCATGGTTCAAGCCCTGGATTTGGCAGTTTGCTTTCTCACTTTCCTCTTTCTCATTCTGGTCAAATTAAAAATAAATAATAATAAAATAAAAATAAAAATCTTTGAGCTTCATTTTTCTCATTCTAAAGAAATGGAATAAGGTAGAGACAGCAGGTCATGTGGTGGTAAAGGATGCAGAACTCCCACACAGCTGACCATGGTTTAACACCCCCCAAACTCTGTCCCTCTCTGGTCAAATATAAATAAACAAACAAATAAATAATGTCAAATAAAATAATTCCTTTTTTCCTGAGGAATTATTTTATTTAACATTATTTATTTATTTTTAATTTGACCAGAGAGGGATAGTGTGAGATGGAGAGAGAGAGTGAAAGAAGTGAGAAAGCAAGCTGCCAGGTCTGGGACTTGAACCACTGTTGAACATGTGGGAGTCCAGTGCCCTTAACCAGCATGCCACCTGCTAGCCCCAAGTCAAATAAGATAATGCTTTTTTTTTTTTTTTTGGAGAGGTTTTTGCTACAGGGCGCATGCGCTCACCAGAAAGACAGAGAGAGACAGACAGACAGAAAGCAAGAAATCACTCCCCAGGGGGGATGGCCATGCCGCAATCCCTTCTCCTCCATTCTCCTCTCAGGATCTTGGGCACAAATGCACATGTGCCTGACATGAGTTTAAGCCACCAGGTCCGGGACTCAAACTGCAGTAGACTACATGGGAGTTCAGCAACATAGCCATTACACTAACTGCTAGTCCCCAAATAAGACAATTCTTAAAAAAAAAAAGAAAATGGGGTAATTTACACCTATACAGGGTTAATGGGAATCAAATGATAGAAACTGTTCAACACAGTCCTTGGTACACAATATGCAGTATTTTTTTCTCCTTTTATTCTAATTTTAAAACAATAATTATATAAACAACCCAACTAGAAGTATATTTTTTACACAAAGGACAATTACACTAAGTGCTATGGAGGAAAAGACTGCTCTAATCTATGTAGAGACAAGACAATAATCATTAAAAAAATTTGAAGATTGGGCCAGCCCCACAGGCTAGTGGTTAAGGGAGCCAGATCCACATGGCTGACCAAGAGGTTTAAATCCTAGCACCAATGGGTTGTAAAGCAAGGCGAATATGTGTGTGCATACCTAAAATCCCAATGGGATGGAGAAATGGAGAATGACCAGAAACTGTTAAATCTTTAACTTATCAATGAGCCTAAAAGTGACAGGACTAGGGGCCAGTAGGTGGCATAGTGGCTAAGCACTGCTATGTGACCAACTGTGATTTGAATCCTGGATCCAATGACTTGAAACTCACACTGTGCATGTGTGCGTACCCAAAATCCCAAGAGGAGAATGGAGAAGAAGGGACTGTGGTGTGGCCCTCTCCTCCTCCCACTCCCCCCCCCAGGTGGGGGGCGGATTTCTTGCTGACTTTGTCTCTGTCTCTATGGTGACTGCACAGACTCTATAGCAAAAATCACTCAAAAAAAAGGGGGACAGGGCTGTATGGACAATAGCTTGGGCTAAGTCATAAGATGCCTTAGGTTAAAAAACAAACAAACAAACAAACAAAACACACTTTAACTCCCTAGCCAGTTGTTCCTTGTATCTGCTGATATTCATGATCTCAGAACTCCTCAATTTATCACTACCAGGAAGTAAAGTGCCAACTTATTCTGGTTTCATTTTCCTACAGGAGTCCTTCTTTCTGGCTTCTGTGAATGGAATGTTTTACCTCCGAGAATGGAATGTTCTACAACAGGTATGTATGGAGTTCTGTACACATGTAATGGGATAAAGGGAATTTTGTTTTGAGACTATTAAGACAGTAGACATGAAATAGCCTTTCTAAACTACATAGGATTCTGCCACTTCCATGAACATGCAGATTCCAGTCTTCTCTCATTTGTTTTAATCTGATGGAGTCATTCACACATTTAAAAGACACTTGATAAACACCTATCAGGAGCCTGGAACATAAAAAGTTAAACATGCAACAAAAAAGAAATTCTAAACAAATGTTCAACTCTAGTTAATGATATACATCCTAAAGTATTTAGGAGTGAAGTATAGTGATGGCTTCAGCTTACTTTAAAATGCATCAAAATACAAAATTAAGTGATGAATAACATGGATGTATAATAAAGTAATATGTTAACTGTAAAAAAATACAAGTAATGGGTATATGAAGTTCAGTGAATAGTTCTTTTAACGTTTCTTTTATGTTTTACTTTTACTTTTTACTTTTTTTTTGGAGAGATTTTTGCTATAGGGCAAGTGCACTCACCAGAGAGACAGAGACAGACAGAGAGATAGAAAGCGAGAAATCACCCCCAAGGGAGAATGGCTATGCCACAATGCCTTCTCCCCCTCTCTCCTCTTGGGACTTTGCACGCACACGCACACGTGCCTGGAGAGAGTTTGAAGCAACTGGATCCGGGATTCAAACTGCGGTCAGCCATGTGGGAGTTCAGTGATGTAACCACTATACCATCTGTTGGTCCCCTTTTTACTTCTCTGAATGTTTAGAATCAAGTGTTGGAGAAAAATATGTATAGCTTAGAGCCTTGCCTATGTCTGGTAGATAGTCTTCAATTAATGTTTACTGAATTTATTAATGAAAACTAAAATCAAAACAAAAAAAAAAGATAAACACAATAGGTTCTAAATTCATATCTGGGAGAATGTTAAAAGAAAATTGAAATTTGGTTAAGTCTATGTCTGAGGACCAAAACCCACGCCTAGAAACAAACTGGGTATGTGTCATGTTCAGACTGTGACCAGCACTCAGCTGCTGTGAAGGTGGCAAAGACAAAGAGCCATCCAGGGGTAGAAAAGCAAACTAAAAGTACTTTTCAGGGAGAAAAGGAAAGTGAGTAAGAGAAAGTGTACTCTTCCATAAAAGCAACACCCATCAGCACACGTAGTGATGTGGGATAAGTTCTAGACTTGGACTGAAGCCCAGAGTTCTTGGTATCCCAGTTTGAGTACATCCTAGCCATGTCATGGCTCTGGGAACGTCTGAAGTTTCTCATAAAATGGGGATTATATCTGCCTTTCTGTCTCAAGAAGTTCTGACTATGGAAATGTAAGTTTTGCAAATCTTTAAAAAATACTTTATTTATCCATTTATTTATTTTTAATTTGACCAGAGAGGGACAGAAAGAAACAGTTAGAAAGCTGCCAGGTCCGTGACTTGGCCATGTGGGAGTCCAGCGCCCCCAACCATCATGCCACTTGCTGGCTCCAATTTTGTAAATCTTAAAACATAATACAAATGTGAGGTCTCATCATCCCATTCTCTCCAAGTTTTGCAAACCCTTCCCAATTTCCCAAATATGCTTATCTATTCAGGAAAACAGAACAGAGGACCATAATTAACCTCCTTGTTGGGTTTATTTGTTCTTTTAATGAGGAACAAATCAGGGATACATTAATGGTAATCTGTATTTTCCCTTCTCATTACAAGCTCAATCCACTTAGCATATAGCTATTATTTCCAGGAGCATGTTCTGTTCCCACAAGAAAAATAAGAGGTCCTCAAAAAGTTTAAGGAAAATATGCATTATGAAAAATGATGCCCAAATTTCAAAATTATTTTACACCAAAATATTATCTTGTTTATTTTCTATAAACCTTTTGAAGCCTCCACATATTATTAAAATCGCAGTACTATTCACTAGAGTTTTTGGGGTTTTAAAAGTTTTTGCTATAGGGCATGTGCACTTGGTCAGGGAGGGAAGGACAGAGAGAGAAAGAGAAAGTGAGAAATCATTACTTAGGTGTAGCTACACAGCAATTCCTTCTCCTCCAGCCTCCTTTCAGGATTTTGGGCATGCACACACAAGCATCTAGTATGACTCTCATTTTATTTTTTTAAGAATTATTTCATTTAACTTTATTTATTTAATTAATTAATTAAAATTTGACTAGACGGAACAGAGTGAGACAAGGGGGGGGGGGAAGAAAAGAAGATGCCAGGTCCGGGACTCAAACTGCGGTCAGTCATGTGGGAGTCCAGTGCCCTTAACCACCATGCCACCTGCTGGCCCCCTCAGCATGATTTTCAGGCTGCCAGGTCCAGGACCCCAACCGTGTAGTTGGCCATGTGAGATCCATCTGCCTTAATCTCCATGCCACCTGCTAGCCCTCACTTGAGATTTTTTTTTTTTTGAGAGGTTTTTGCTATAGGATGCGTGCACTTGCCAGAAAGACAGAGAGACAAAGAGACAGAAAGTGAGAAATCACCCTCCTGGCGGGGATAGCCACGCCGCAATCCCTTCTCCTCCGTTAGCCTCTCAGGATCCTGGGCATGCATGCACACAAGAGTTTAAGCCTCCAGGTCCGGGACTCGAACCGTGGTCGGCTACATGGGAGTTGAGTGACATAGCCACTGCACCAACTGCTGGTCCCTCTTGTCTGAGATTTTTAAAGAGAGATCTTAAGTGTCCTTACCCATAAACATGCACAAGTGATAACTAACTGTGATGACAGATGGGTTAATTAATTTCAATGTAGTAATCATTTTATAATGTAAACATATGTCAATAGAATCCATAAATTCAGAACCCATAGATATGGAGAGCCAACTGTATTAGCACCAAAATCACAATTCTGGGGTAAAACAATTAGGAAACATTGGATTAAACAGTTTTGTTGTTGTTGTTGTTGTTTGTGTTTGTTTTTTTTACTGTAAGATAAAAGCTTTTGCATATGTACTAATATACACTTCAAATCTCCAAAAAAAGGGATATAAGACTAAATGTTTCCTGGATTCACTTGGCCATGGAACCTTTTCTATTCGAGGATACTTTTCTTGGAAGTGATGCTATAAAGGGGCACACTTTGAAAAACTGCTGTAAACACATGAACATTCTAAATAGACCTTTATTTCAATTCAGGGTCCATGGATGGCAACTAAGTTAAAAATTAAAAAAAAAAAAAAAAAAAAGAAACACTTAGTTATAATCAACTAAGTTAAAAATTAAAAAAAAAAAAAAAGGAACACTTAGTTATAACAATCACAAAGTCACAGACTGTGTTCTCTAGAATGAAGCTGAGGGATCTTTGTCCTACCTACTGAGAGGAAAAATGGTTCTAACCTTTAGGTAAAAATTGCAGCTATGCAATTCAAGGCAGAGCAGAACACTGCCCTGGGGCTCGCAGAGCACATTCTGTTTGCACCATTGGAGATCTCCGCACGTCTACTCCTGCATGATGTAGGAGCAGGATCACTTGGGGCCTTGGACCACCACACTAAGAACTATGGTTCTAAGGCCCCATTCCCTCCACGCAGGGGCCTACCTTCACTTGGCATGCGCTGCTCGAGTATCCTCAGCAACTTCGAGGATCATGACCACCTACCTCAATGATCCTTTCTACCAGCCTGCTTTCCCCAAAGTCAGCTGGCTGCCCTTCAACTTGACTCCTTCCTCACCTGTAACGGTGGGAACTATAGAGTCCGCCTAAATGGGTTCCTGGCCAGTCCTCGCTCTATTCAATGCTGACAGTTTCATAAGATAACATGTTTTCTCATTATTTTTCAGTATCTTTCTTTGTGTGTGCATGTGTGTGCGGCACGGGCACAGGGAAGAACTTGTTCTAGGATCAGTGATTGATATGAGTCTCTGTAAAAGCCAATGAAACGGAAGAATCTGAAAGGTAGAGAGCAAAACAAAGAATTAGAAATCTTTTCCTATGAATTAAAATTCTAGTGAAAATGAGACTTGGAGAGACTCTACCAAATTGGTATTTCTAATAAAGCCCATCGTCCCAGATAACAATAGAGCTGTATTCCAATTCCAGATCCTCGACTAAAATGACAGTCATGACTCTGATGACAAGACATTATGAGAAAAACAAAGACATTTAACAGCTAGCCTTTAAAATAGCCAATTTCTTAGATGAATTCTGAGACATTAACAGTATAAAGGTATGGTAGGTAAAGCAGAGTGAGATTAATACCCACCACGGAGTCAATTAAAACTGTGCCTTAAAAACACCCATTTAGGAAGATGACAGTCAACATTTCAATGCTTCTGAACCTGAATCTTCTTGTTCGACCATTTTATACTAGAACTGCAAATTAAGAGTAAACAGATCTGTTAATTAAGAATGATGGTGTTAAGTGATGTGTCTCTACCTTGGATAAAAATAGCCAAACCAGTCCTGAGGGGACCAAAGATATTTTCTATGTGTATTATAGCATGCCCAAGAGAAAATTCTGGGGCATAAATTGTTCTACAAGAAAGGTCCTACTTTCAACAATACCCGGGGGTGAAAACAGGAATTTTAAAGATATAAAAGAGGAAACAGTCATGATAGAACACAGAGTGAGAAGAATATGACAGTTTGTACAGGACCTAGCTGGTCATTTCTGGACAAATTACAAATAGTCTGGGTCTCTATAAAATTGGGACAGTAATACCTAATTCAGTTTCCTTATCTGTAAAAAAGGGATATCTAACTTAAAGTTATAGCTGTGAGTCTCAAATGAGATAATAAATGAAAATAAATCAAACTATAAAGTGCAAAAATATTTTGAAATTTATTATTATTTTAACTTGCTATAAGGCACACACACTCACAAGAGAGAGAAAGCGAGAAAGTAAGTGAGAAAGTCCCTGCCAGGCCAGGGACTCAAACTGTAGTCGGACATGTGGGAGTCTAATGCCTCAACCACCATGCCACCTGCTGAGCCCAATATTGTTATTATTACTGAGCATTTTCAAGGGAAAGTGGTATCTCAAGGAGAACTGGGTGAGGTCAACTTTATTTCAAAGGGACTTGAGGGACCGACCTGCAGATGATGCAATGGTTATGTCACTGGACTCCCATGTAGCCGACCACGGTTTGAGTACTGGACCTGGTGGCTTAAAATTCACACAGGGCATATGGGTGCATGCCCAAAATCCCAAGAGGAGAATGGAGGAAAAGGGATTGTGGCATGGTCATCACTCCTAGGGGGTGATTTCTTGGTTTCTGTCTCTCCGGTGAGCATGTGCATCCTATAGTAAAAAATCTCTCTTAAAAAAAAAAAAGGACTTGAGATTATACCATCATTCTCAATCTCTTCTCATTTCAAGCTCTGGAATAGCCAATAATTTGTATTTTTTTTAAAGAGTTATTTATTTATTTATTCATTTAATTTGACTAGAGAGAGATACAGAGAGAGGGAAAGTGAGAAACCAAGCCACCAGGTCTGGGACTCGAACCATAGCTGGCAATGTGAGAATGTCCAGCACCTTAACCACCATGCCAACTTCTGGCCCCGATAATTTGTATTTCTCATGTGATCTGTTCAACTTAGTCAGATGTGGAGAGAAAAAACTCAACTTTCTGCAGTCCCAAGTCTTTGTCATACCACAGCACAGAGATCTCACAGTAATGCTGGGCAGGTTAGTAGAGTGCGTTCATAGAGGCAGTCAAGAAAGTAAGACAGATGGCTAAGAGGCTAAGGTCTATGACGATGATGCTCATGAGAGCCTCTTGCTCACATCCTGTGCCACCAAGAGTTGGGAGTATTGAGAAGCTGCATCAGAGACTGTTCCCCCCTTCCACAGGAACACCTCCCGGGCTGAAGCAGCCCTTTGCCTCAGTTATTGGTGAATTTCCTTATTATAGGTGCTTTGACTTTATCTTCTACTCAAGAGTGTAAGGTCATGTGAAGGCTCTAGTTGATAGATTGAGAGTTAGAGAGGAAAGGGGTACAAACATTGCAGAGGGACCATGCTCTGGGGGAGGCTCCACAAGATGTCCTCATACCCACACCTCTGATGCCTTGTTTGCAGCAGAAATGAACCTTGTCTCCTATGATGTTGCTCCAGTACCCTGTATTAAGAAAGTTGAACGTCACGCACACTCTAGAAAAAAAGACTTACTGGAAGTATTTTATTTCAGAGCATATACTGAAGTGTACTGGGAGATGAGAGGCAATAATATGATAATTAACACTGTCGTTTTCTTTATGTGTCTTGTTTAGTATTTGTTGAGCTTCTTTTTTTTTTTTGGAGAGGTTTTTGCTATAGGGCGCAAGCGCTCACCAGACAGAGAGAGACAGAGAGACAGAAAGTGAGAAATCACTCCCCAGGGGGGATGGCCACGCGGCAATCCCTTCTCCTCCATTCTCCTCTCGGGATCTTGGGCACGCACGCACATGCGCCTGGCATGAGTTTAAGCCACCGGGTCCGGGACTCGAACCACGGTCGACTACGTGGGAGTCCAGCGACATAGCCATTATGCTAACTGCTGGTCCCTGTTGAGCTTCTTTTTAAAGGAGTTATTTAATTATTTAGTTATTATTTTTCTTCAATTTGACAAGAGAGAGAGAGAAGTTGAGTAAGAAAGCAAGCTGCCAGGTCCAGGACTCAAACTGTGGTTGGCCACATGGGAGTCCAGTGACTTACCCACCACACCACCTGCTAGCTCCTCACTGAGCTTTTTAATTCTGTGGGTTTATACTTTTAATCAAGTCTGGATAACTGTCAGCCATTATTTCTTTAAATATTTTTTCTGTAGTGTCTTCTCTTTTGGGACTCTAATTACATATCTATTAGGCCAGTTGTAGTTATTCCACAGTTCATTGATGCTTTTCTCCCCTCTTCTTTGTACTTCATTATGAATAATTTCTATTGCTATGCCTTCTAATTCACTAATCTTTTCTTCTGTAATATCTAATCTGTCATTAATCCCATCTGGTGCAATTTTTTCATGCCAGACACTGTACTTTTAACTTCTAGAAATTTGATTTGGGGCTGTTTTATAACTTCTAAGTCTCTACTTAATTTTTTAACATACAGTGTGCAGTTACAGTAATTCTCTTAATGTTCTTTTATGCTAATCATAACATCTGTGTTAGTTCTGGATCAGTTTCAATAGATTGATTATTCTCCTTATCATGGATCATATTTTCCTGCATGTAATCTCTGACTAAATGCAAGATAATGTGTGTTTTTTAGAGACAGAGATTTTTGCTATAGGGTGCATGTGCTCACCAGGGAGACAGAGAGACAGAAAGCAAGAAATCACCTCCCGGGGGGTGGGCCATGCCACAATCCTTTCTCCTCCATTCTCCTCTTGGGGTCTTGGTCATGCATGTACACGTACCCGATGTGAGTTCACAATCCTTTCTCCTCCATTCTCCTCTTGGGGTCTTGGTCATGCATGTACACGTACCCGATGTGAGTTTCAAGCAGCTAAGTCCAGGATTCTAACTGTGGTTGACTACATGGAAGTCCAGCAATGTAACCACTATGTCATCACACACACACACACACCCACCCACACCACAACACACACACACACACACACACACACACACACACACACATATATATATACACATTATATATAAAATCATCCCCCAGGGGGATGACCATGCTGCAATCTCTTCTCCTCCATTCTCCTCTCAGGATTTTAGGCATGTACATATACATGCCCAGTATGAGTTTTAAGCTGCCAGGTCCTGGACTCAAAATGTGGTTGTCCATGTGGAATTCCAGCACCTCAACCACCATGCCACCTGCTGGCCCTCACATATTTTTCATTTCTGTAAGTCTTGATCTTTGTTATGGGATACTGTAAGTTACTTGAACACAGCTTGATCCATTTGAATTCTGTTTTTAAGATTTAATAGGCAGGTCTAGGGAAATGTTTAGTCTAAATTATTTCCTATGACTAGAGCAAGACCTTCCCAGGTACTCTATCCAATGACCCATGAAATATGAAAATTTCCTGTCTGGCTGGTACAACAAGTACTGTTGCAAATATTTCTTGTCTGAGTGCTGGACACCATTCCTCCTAATTCTCAGTTTTGAGTAGCTTGCTCACATGCTCTGTTGAGCAGTCTCTACCGAATACTCAAGAGAGACCTGCAGATCTCTGGGGTTCTATGTATTTCTCTTCTTTCTCATACTCTAGCACATGAACTGTAGTTGCCTTGGTCTCCCTGGACTCAGCTCCATGTCAACTCAGGGAGTCCACTGGGCCCTGCTTCCTTTTCTGCTCTGAGTATAACAGCCTAGGAAGTCAAAGCAGTTGGGGGGACAATTGCAGGACTCACCTTTTGTTTTCCCGTTTTTCAGGGATCACTCCTTCATTTCCTGATACTCAGTGTCTTGAAAATATTGTTTTAAATAGATTGTGCATAAGCATAAATGTGGTCTTTCTCTGGCTGGTCCGCAAGTGGAAGTATTCGCGGTATCTTGTAAAGCTAATTTATTCAAACTAAGATCCACACATTACGTTTGGCTTTTCTTCCTCTTGTCTTTTAAAACATTGAGCAAATTCCTGTCCCCTATCTCTTTACTGTTTCTATGAAACTGAGCAGCCTGGCTAGTTTTACTATAGAATGTCCACTTTCTGGCCTTGTCTGAGGGCTTCCTTGTTAAGTTGGTTCCTCTAACCGAGGGGTTAAACTTTCTATAAAGATCCAGAAAGTAAATGTTATAGGCTTTGTGGGCTACATACTACCTCTGCCATACATTCTTTTTGCTCTTTGGTTTATTTTTGTCTTTTATTTTTTTAAAAAACCACCTTTTAAAAAAAAAAAAAACTTTTTTTTGCTCTTTGGTTTATTTTTGTCTTTTATTTTTTTAAAAAACCACCTTTTAAAAAAAAAAAAAACTTTTTTTTTTTTTTTTTAAATTTGCTAGAGGCTGCATGTGCTTGCTGAGAGAGACAGAGAAGGAAAGTGAGAAAACACCCTTCCCCTGGGGGATGGTCAATGCCACAATCCCTTCTCCTTCATTTCTCCCTCCTTCAGGATTTTTGCATACACATGAGCCCAGTGTGGGTCTGGGACGCTAACCTTGTGGTTCACTACGTGAGATCCAGCCACCTTAACCACCACACCATCAGCTGATTCTTAAACAATCTCTTAAAAATGTAAAACCATTCCTAGTTCAAGGGCCATAAAAAGGCCTTGGGCTGGATTTGACTTGAAGGTCATAGTTTGTTCCTATAATCTGGAAGTCGACCTAAGGTAATCTCTCCATTGTAAAGTTATGTGTTTCTCCTTATAGTCATTAACTAATACAAAGGGTGATATGTCCAGTTCTCTATCTACCATCAGTCTCATCACCCTAATGAGTATATATCATCTGTAGATGATTTTTGCCTAAATTAGTTATTTCATTAGCAATTGAAATAGTTTTTATTTTTTAAAGGATTACTTAACTTTATTTATTTAAATTTGACCAGAGAGGGAAAAAGTGAGAGAGAGGGGTGGAGAGTGAGAATTCATGCTGCCAGGCCCAGGACTTGAACTGTGGTTGGCAATGTGGAAGTCCAGTGCCCTTAACCACCACACCACCTGCTGGCCCCAAAATAGTCATTTTCTCATCATATCATTATTTCATGAATTGAAGCATCATTACTACTCGTATGTCATCACTGCTTCTAGGACCTTTTGGGACAGATCTAGGAAAGAAATATAAGATATGATGAACTGCACTTCTAGGTTCTGATTCTGGCTTGCCTATCCCTCTTACACTGTTTTGACCTCTCTCTCATTCTTGCCTGTCCCTCGTACCCATTTTCTTGCTTACACTATACTTCCTGTAACTACTGAAGCCTCTCTTACTAAATACTAATGTGCTACTATTTTTGTCGCTGGGTTGTATGACATTGTATGACTTTGACCATGAATCTCATTAAACAAAAATGAAGGGATATTACCATTAAAATAATAGGTAGCAAGACTTATTTGCTGAGCACTTATGCTATAATGCCACCTCTCTGTTAATCATTTACCTGAGGTCAGCCATACTTTTCTAAACATAAATTTTCTGTTTTCTGTAACGTCAGCAAATTGTATAACCTTCTGAGTGCAGGCCATTATGACTGGCACTGGAGACACAGTCTGACACATTCTCTAACTTCATAGTCCCCAGGCTTTAATGCCCTCTTGGTGAGACATGTGAGTAGGAGTACAAAATGCAGTTACTATGTTCTAAGCCAGGTAGTAAGAAACTTATTATACATAGTCTACAACCTAACAACCCTGCAAGGCATATAGTGTGATTTCTTTAAAAAGTTTTTTTTTTTGGGGGCCAGCAGGTGGGGTGGTGGCTAAGGATGCTGGACTCCCATATGGCCAACCACGGTTCAAGTCCTAGACCTGGTAGCTTGCTTTACTCACTTTCCATCTCTCTCAGTTTCTCTCATTCTGTACCTCTCTGGTCAAATTAAAATAAATTAAATTAAATTATTAAAATTTTTTTTTAATTTCCCTATTTATTTTCAGATGAGGACAATGTATAACTGTAAAGTCCATGAACCTCAATCAACAGCTGTAATCAATGGAGCCAAAACAATCCTGGATTTATCCAGTGCCAAGCCCTGCATCCATTTCCCTATACCATACCGCCTCTGTAAATCCTAACTTCAGTGAGGCTTTTGCTTTCATTCCACACCACTTCCTTCTCAGACACAGACTGTGCTACAGAGGTGAAAGACAGGCTAATTTGAGAGGCTGTGTCAGTGGTTTGGTGTCATTCTAAGAGGGAATTTTATGGTCCATTTTGTTCAGACCCTTTACTAATGAAAGAATTAAGATAACTTGTAACAGAGCACGTAGCATGGAGGTTAATGTGGCTGGTCCCACATGGGCCACTGTACAGATTTGAGTTCTGGACTTAGGGGCTTAACAGCATGCCAGGCACGTATGCATGCATACTCCAAATCCTGGAAGGAGAATGGCTGAGAACAGACTGCTATGTGACCATCCCTACTCGGGTGGTGATTTTTCACTTTCCCTTTTTTAAGAGGTTTTTGCTCTAGGGCACGTGCGCTTGCCAGACAGACAGAGAGACAGACAGAGAGATAGAAAGCGAGAAATCACCCCCAGAGGGGATGGCCTTGCTGCAATCCCTTCTCCTTCATTCTCCTCTCGGGATCTTGAGCACGCATGCACATGTGCCCGGCATGAGTTTTAAGCCATCGGGTCCGGGACGCGAACCGCGGCTGACTACGTGGGAGTCCAGCGACATAGCCATTACGCTAACTGCTGGTCCCCCCTTACCCTTTCTATCTCTCTCTCTCTCTCCAGAGAGCACACATGCCCTATAGCAAAACTAAAAATAAAAAAAGATAACTTGTAACATTGGCTGCTGGTACTAAATTAGGCAAGAACAGCTGTCCCCAGTCCTGGTTTCATATCATAATAGAATTGTCATGCTAGGCTATACATTATGATCACCTGCTTTCAAAAATCCTGATGCCTATCCATAGCCAAGAGCAGCTAAATCAAATATCTAGGGGGAAGGGCCCAGGCATCAGCATTCTGTTCGAAAACTGCCCAGGTGATTTTTTTTTTAAGTTTATTTATTTATTTTTTTAATGAGCGAGAGAGACGGCACCCTCAACAGGATGTTGATGCCATCATCCACTCCCAACCTCAGCTAGCTTTGGATGATGGGCACATGGGCAACTGATGTACTCAGGGAGATCTCTAGGTCTGAACTTGGAACCTTTGTATGTAGGTAAGTCTTGCAGAGCATCCTGTTTAACTGCTGTGCAAATGTCTGGCTCCTGCCTGGTGATTCTAATGTGCAATCAGAGATGAGAAACTACAGCTTTAGAATACAGGAATAATATGTACGACATGACATGGATAGTGGGAAGGAGATTTGAGGGTGAGAAGGTTCCTACCCAAAGAAATGGATAGGAACAGCAATCTCAAATCAGAAAGAACTAAGCACGTATGCTGGCTCTATTCCAAGGCAACTTTGAGAAAAGAAGAGACTACTATTAATCTAGCTTAATTTAAGTAAATTAGAATTCTCTTCTGTATGGCTCCATAACTATTAAATTACATTGCTCGTCATAATAATAGCTGTCTCTAATTGAGCAACTATCATGGATCAAAGTTTGACCTGTTTTCATTTAGTCTTCAAACAACTTTATGAGGTAGGCCTCCTACTTTACAAAAGATGCATAAGGAGATACAAGAGGCTTAGCCACAGTGGCACGTGCTACTAATTCGCTGTCCTCTGCAGACTGGCCCCCTATGGCAGCATGGGTTCGAGTTCTAGTCCAAACTAAAGGCTGGTGTGTTTATAATCCCAGTGACTCAGAGGCTGAAGCAGGACTACAAGCTCAAGACTGGTTTGAGGGGGAACCAGCAGTTAGCGTAATGGCTATGTCGCTGGACTCCCACGTAGTCGACCGCGGTTCGTGTCCTGGACCCGGTGGCTTAAAACTCACGCCGGGCGCGTGTGCGTGCGTGCCCAAGATCCCGAGAGGAGAATGGAGGAGAAGGGATTGCGGCGTGACCATCCCCCCTGGGGGGTGATTTCTCGCTTTCTGTCTCTATGTCTCTCTCTGTCTGTCTGGCGAGCGCACGCGCCCTACAGTGAAAATCTCTCCAAAAAAAAAAAAAATTATTGGCAATAAGTCATTGGGAGCAATCACTGGCAAGAAATCATTGCCAAAACAACCACAAAATTTCCTCCTGTGTTTTTGACTAGTAATTTTATAGTTTTAGATTTTACATTTTAGTAATCTACTTTCAGATGACCTTTGTATGTGATAGAAGGATCTAATCACATTCTTTTGCAGGTGGCTATACAGTTTTACCAGCATCATTTGTATAAGAAACTATCTTTTCCATGTTGAAATCCCTTCTCCTCCATTCTCCTCTTGGGATTTTGGGCATGTACACATACAGGCCTGGTCCAGGATTCAAAATCCTCTGTTGGCCATGTGGGACCCAGCTGCTTTAACCTCTACACCACCTCCTGACCTCACATGGTATTTCTTATTGAACTTCCAGGACTGAAAAAGTAATTGTCCCCAACTCTTAGATGGGAATCTTCCAACAGAAACATAACATGGACCACACTTATAATTTCAAATTTTTAGCACCCACATTAAAACAAAAGAAAGGTAAAACTATGCTTAGTAATAGACTTTTATTTAACCTACTTTATCTAACAGAGTATCATTTCAATATGTCATCAGTAGAAATACTACGGATGAGCTTTTTTCCACTGTTGTGTGGTCAGGAATCTATTTCTACCAGCCCAGCATGCCCTTGTTCGGTTTGGCCTCAGCCCTGGCCTTTGGTTATCAGTGGAGGGATATATGAATTTAACTCAAGGCTCCCACACCTTCCACTTCCTGCACCCGGTTTCCGTGAGGGCTCATTTCACATTAGATGTGCCTGTCATTCACATTTCCCCATCAAGCCTCATCACCACACCCTTAAAAAAATAGTATATCAGATAATTTTCTCAGGTGGCATAAGATTTCTGAGCTATGATTCACTGCAAATTTCAGCATGACTTTTGTGCTTTAATTTCTTTTTAAATAGGGTTGGCAGAAAAGTCAAACAGCCCAATAGAAAAATGTGCAAAGGATATTAACAAGCAGTTTTCATACAGGCAGATACAAAGGAGCAGCATAAAAAAAATGTTTGGACTTATTAGGGGTTGGGAAAGTATAAATCAAGGCAACAATTTTTCCTATCAAATAGGAGTTTGAAACTAGCGAGTGCTGGTGAGGGTGAGGGGAAATAGGGACTCCTGGAAGCTGGGGTGGGGGAGTGCAGTTTCCAGCGGTTCCTCTGGAGAACAGTTTGACAGCGTTAGGAAAGCCGAAGATGCACAGGCCCTGTGACTAGCAGTTCCCCTTTGTACCTTCCTTAGAGACGCCATCTCATGTGTGCACCAAGAAGCAAATAGGAGGATTTTAAAGGTGGCATAATTTGCAATAGAAGCCATTTGGAATGGCCTTCTCCAATACAAGAATGCATAAATACACCATGAGAGATTCACACCAATGACTACAACATATGAGTTAAAAAAGAATGAGAGTGATCTCCATGTACTTCCACAGAAAGAGTTTTGAAGACACCATGTTTGGAAGGGGAAAACAACTTGCAAAACAGTTCAGGAGGAAACATGGAAGCATTTCTATAATATGTCACACTGAACAATACTAATATATTTTTATGAATATTTATGCATATGTTTGTAATGGAGGAGTTTTTGAAAGGAGACACATTAAAGTGATAACAGCAGGGGACCTTGGGGAGACTCAGAAGAGAGAGTCGCTTAAGCCTGGTGGTCAGAGAGGATATCGGCTTTAGCATCTATAATTTAAAATGACTAAGGAGAAGCATGCATTACTTGTAGACTTTAAAACTAATGAAAAGGAGTGTCATGAATAATGGCACTCAAAATAAAATGTAAGAGATTTGATGCTTCATGGAAATGGTATCTGGTGTCAAATGTCACATTGTTGATTCATGACTGAATGTGAGAGGTCTGACTTTCCCAAGAGAACTGGGATGAGGGAGGAGAATCTTTCAGCTCCTTTGCGCTTGAAGTCCGACAATGGAATGGCCTATGAATGGGAGACATCTGGGAATTGACTGGCGATGTCTGCTAGAATAGTAGACCATTAATCTAAAAAGAAACCGTTGGAGAAAGGTGAGACAAGTCCATTGAAGTCAACTCTAATTCAATTTGTTAGAACTGGTTTCAGTCGGCCCTATTTTGTGCATGAATTTATTCATTCAAAAAATACAGAGCATCCGTAAATTAGATAGAGTCGCTGCTGTTTTGTAGCTTAAGGTTCACTAGTAAAGACTCCCAATGGGCAATAAACTAACTAACATTTACTAAGAAATTACTTGTGGTTCTAAGGGCTGTCCAAGATCCTTAAATGGCTTATCTCATTAGATAGTCCTAGCAACCCCATGAGGTAAGTGTAATTTTTACCTCAATTTGCAGATTAAGAAGTTAAGATCCAGAGGGATTGACTTCCTTAAGATAACATATCTGATCGGGGTGGGAGTTGGACTATTTTGGTAGATGCCGAAGTCTAGATACTCAGGTAAACAAACAAATGAATCTATAGAGGCACAAGAGGGGAGTGATATGAAGAAAAAGAGCAGGCTTATGTGAGACAGTAAGGAGAAGGTGTGATTGGCATAGGTGGTCAAGGGAAGACGGCTCTGAAGAGGTGATTGTCAAAGTGAATGTCTCATCCCAGAGGGTTGAACGGTGCCGACATGCAGGACCAGCTCTGTGGTGCTGCAGTAGAGTGCTGCTCAAGAGAAGCTGGAAACCATAAGGCCACTGAGACTTGAACCAGCTCAGCTTCTCCAGGACATACCAAGCACGTCTGTGAGTGCCCAGGATCCAACGAGCTGGAAGATCAGCAGAAGGGGATTGTGGTGTGATCAGACTCTGTGGAGGATGCTCTTCCCTCTTTCCTCTCTCTCTTTAGAAACAAGAGGCTTAGCCACAGTGGCACGTGCTACTAATTCGCTGTCCTCTGCAGACTGGCCCCCTATGGCAGCATGGGTTCGAGTTCTAGTCCAAACTAAAGGCTGGTGTGTTTATAATCCCAGTGACTCAGAGGCTGAAGCAGGACTACAAGCTCAAGACTGGTTTGAGCAGTGAAACTCTGTCTGAAAGAGACAGGAGTGGTTGTGTGTTCCTGCAGTTTCACCAGAGAGACTGAGACAGGATTGTGACATTGTGAGACCCTGTCTTCAGTGGAAAAAAAAAAAAAAGAAAAGGGGGAAAAAAAAAGGACTCAAGAAAGCTTATAGTTACTTCTAAACAAGATGCCTGGGCCAGTGAATCCAAACTTACAAGCCATGGATCTTTTTGGGGACATCAAATTGTTGTAATAGTGCACACAAATCACTTCCTATAAAGTGAATACACCATCTCAGTAACTGCTGCTGTGATGACAGAATATGAAACTCTCTAAAAGTATTACTTGATTCCTGGGGCTGGCAGGTGACGTGATGCTTAAGGGCGCTGGACTCCCACGTGGGTAACTGGCGGTTCAAGTTCTGGACGTGATGGCTTGTGTTCTCACTCCCTCTCCCTCTCTCTGTTCCTCTCTGGTCAAAATTTAAAAGAAATAAATTTAAATAAAACAATTCTTTTAAAAAATGTATTACTAAATTTCTAATAATGTCATTTAGGTACTTCATCAATCCGTTGATACTAAAATGACATCTGTTATCATGTGAGAATCTACAGGGTTTTTTTTGTTGGTGGTGGTTTTTTTTTTTTTTTTTTTGGTTTCAACAGACTAGGATTATTTTTTCTAATTTTTTCAAGAATTATTTTGACTTTATTTCAATTTGACCAGAGAGGGACAAAGTGAGAGAGTGAGAGTAACAGAGAGAGAGAGAGAGAGAGAGAGAGAATGAGAGAGAGAGAGAAAGCAAACCACTAGGTCCGGGACTTGAACTGCAGTCGGCCATGTGGGAGTCCAGCACCCTCAATCACCATGCCACTTGCCAGCTCCAGAGACTATAGTTTTTTGCCCTTTTTTTTTTTAATTGCCAAAAGGCATGTGCACCCACCAGAGACAGAGAGTTGGGAGTGGGTGGGACACCGCACAACGAGGAGTGATCACACTGCAATACCGCCTCCATTTTTCTATCCTGTTAGGATTTTGGGTACACAAGCATCTATGCCCGGTGTTTTATTTTGTTGTTTTTTCTTTTTTGAGAGAGAGAATTTTGCTATATGGACAGAGAGACAGAAAGTGAGATCCTTTCAGGATCTTGGGTGTGTCTCACATACGCCCGGTGTGAGTTTAAGCTGCTAAGTCTGGGATTTGAACTGTGGTTGACTACATGGGAATCCAGTGACATAACCATTATGCCATATGCTGGCCCCTACCCAGTGTTTTTCAAGCTCCCAGAGCCAGGATTCAAACCACAGTCAGCCATGTGCGGATTTAACTCCTTTAGTCACCAGACTATGGGGTTGGTCTTTATACTTTTTAAATTACGTTAAAAATGGTTCTTCTTGAGGAAAAACTGGATCCATCATGCATTGTGGGTGAGACTATAAAATGATAGAAACTTCTCTAAAAATCAGTTTGGTAGCCTAAGTGTCTAACCAACAGAAATGAAAACACATGTCCATATGAAGTTTTATACATATCAATGCTCATAGCACTTTTTTTTTTTTTTGGAGAGATTTTCACTGTAGGGCGCGTGCGCTCGCCAGACAGACAGAGAGAGACATAGAGACAGAAAACGAGAAATCACCCCCCCAGGGGGGATGATCACGCCGCAATCCCTTCTCCTCCATTCTCCTCTCGGGATCTTGGGCACGCACACACACGCGCCCGGCGTGAGTTTTAAGCCACCGGGTCCGGGACACGAACCGCGGTCGACTACGTGGGAGTCCAGCGACATAGCCATTACGCTAACTGCTGGTTCCCATAGCACTATTGATAATAGTCAAAAACTGGAAATGGGCCAGTAGGTAGTGTGGTGGTTAAGGCACTGGACTTCCACATGGCTGACACCAGTTCGAGTTCCAGGCCTGGAGGCTTGCTTTGTCACTTACTTTCTCTCTCTCTGATAAGCACATGAGCCCTGTAGCAAACTTAAAAAAAAAAAAAAAAAAAAAAAAAAGATAAATAAAATTAAATAAATTACTCTTAAAAATAAAACAACTGGAAACAATGTAAATCTACATTGCCTAGCTAATGGATAAACAAAACACAGTATATCCACACAATGGAATACTATTAATAGTAATAAAAAGAAGCTACTTATTGTATACTACAACATGAGTGACTGTCACAAACATTATGCTAAGTGACAAAGCTAGATACAAAAACTACATACTATCTGATGACACATACTCAAATATTGAGAAAAAGAAAATCAATATTGATAGAAAGCCTGGGGCTCAGGTTGGGGGTGGGGTGAGGATTGACCACTAGGGCTGAACATGAACTGCGGAAATGATATAAAGAATGTTTTGAGGTGGGAACCAGCAGTTAGCGTAATGGCTATGTCGCTGGACTCCCACGTAGTCAACCGCGGTTCGCGTCCTGGACCCGGTGGCTTAAAACTCACGCCGGGCGCGTGTGCGTGCGTGCCCAAGATCCCGAGAGGAGAATGGAGGAGAAGGGACTGCGGCGTGACCATCCCCCCTGGGGGGTGATTTCTCGCTTTCTGTCTCTATGTCTCTCTCTGTCTGTCTGGCGAGGGCACGCGCCCTATAGCGAAAAAAAAAACTCTCCAAAAAAAGGAATGTTTTGAGGTGATGAAAATGTTCTAAAATTGGACAATGATGATGAGTGCATAATTCTATCCATTTGCTAAAATAACTGAATTATACATTTATAATGGGTATACTTTATGAACTGGAAATTATACTTCAGTAAGCCTGCTTCAAAATATTGTAGGTCAGTGGATTAAGTTTTTAAAGGAGAGGGTCCTTAGACTAAAAGTTTAGAAACCATTGACCTAGACAATGGTCAAAGAATTCATAGTGAGTATATATTTGTGGAAGTAAATATTCATTTCTCTGGGTAAGTAATTAGCATTTCAGTAAATGGTCAAAGTTGCTATACATTTGAACCACAGAACTATTTAATGAGTAACATATGCTTTCCTGACTTGTGAACCTAGCTCTAACACAAAGCTCCCAGATAAATGCTCAGCCCTCTGTGGGCGGTACTGAGTGCACAGTCCTTTGTGACAAAATAGATGGCAGAATGCAAATGACAAAAGAAACATACTGCAGTGTTCTTGGTGGTCAGCAGAAGCAGAAAGAAGTGGAAGGAAAAGAATAGCACAGGCCTCTGAAGAAAGTGGCAACTGGGCTTGGCCTGAAAGACTGGGAGAAATTCCAACAGGTGGCAGTGGGAGTAGACAATGTGAGGTGGGAAAGCACGGGGCATTCTCAGGGAAGAGGCTAATTTGCTTGAAGCATAAGACACAAATAGAAAGGTAATGAGACAGGCTTGCAGTATGTGCTAGGTTCTGCTGGCATAATGCTATAAGGCAAAGCAGGATTCCCTGAAAGCAGTAATTGCTCAGACCTGGGGCCAGCAGGTGGTGTGGTTGTTAAAGTACTGGATTCCCACATGGCCAACCATGGTTCAAGTCCCAGACCCAGAAGCTTGAAAATCATACCAGGCATGTGTGAGTGCTCAAAATCCTGAGAGGAGAATGGAGAAGAGACTGTGGTGTAGCCAACCCCCCTAGGGGAGTAATTTCTTACTTTTCCTCTCTCTATCTGCTTCTCTCCAGTGAGTGCATGTGCCCTGTGGCCAAAACAAAACAAAACAAAAAACTAAAAAAAGGAAAAAAAAAAAAAAAAGTACACACCTTCCAAGTAGGAAATGAAAAATGACCATGGGAAAAAAATAGAGGGGCAGAACTTAAAGGTAGGGGATGTGTTCGGGATTACTACATGAAGTTAAGGAAACTTCAACAGGGGTGCACCAGTGAGAAAGGAAAGGAGAAGGCGCTTCCATTCTCTGGTCCTCAGGGAGAGGGAGTTCGTCTTACATGGCCTCTCTCGAGGGCTTCTGCTTTGTCTCTTTCCCCGACTCATAGGATTTGTCTCTCCTACTGACATCAAAGTCCATAAGTTACATCTTTAGCAAGCTATTTCAGAACACACATTTTCATTCACTTTGCTCAAGTTTTCAAACAAAGAAATTCTATTTGGTAAATAAATGTCTTTCACCTTAGATAAGTGCCATCACATAAAATGAATGGCTTTTTTAAATTCAAGTTCTGCCAGTTTTTAAACAGGATGCTAATTTCAAAAAACTGGCTTCAATCCTATGCTGTGTTCAATTTCAATTTGTTTTTTGATGAGTAAGTCAAATATTTAAGTAGACTGCAAGGCTCTGAGTTTACTTAAAATAATAATTGGTATGTTCTTCATAGGGTTCCTGTTAAAACTGAAGCTGCTCTCTAATAATATATTTCTGTCTGCCAGCTTTACAAATAAACAGACTACATAAAATAAGCACTATAGTTTAAGTAAATGGAATTATTTTTAACTACAGAAAATTTTCTATAGCATATATTTGCATAAACCATAGCTTTACTGGCTCTGTGACCTGAGATGAGTCATATCCTCCTAAAGCCTTGGTTGTTTCTTCAACTGTGAGATCAAAGGGTCAGACCTGGTGAGAACTACGTAAACTTGCCTTCCTGTGACTGTAGTATGAAGGTGTTTGCACCATCTTAAAACATTATTCTATAAATCTCAAGTCGAATTATCAATTACCTACGCTCTCAGTCTTCAGAACAAATCATTAAGCTCATTCTGGATCCCTGCCACTCATGTGGCACTGAAAATTGTTGTAAATAAACACTGGTTAAAGACTTAGTCCCTTCCTTCATGGTGTCTGACACCTCACAGGAAAACAAACATAACCATGGGTGATATGAAATGGTAGTAACATTAAGACCACAAGCTTTAACATAAGAAAAATTAAGAGTCTAACAAAAAAGCATCTCCAAACGCCTATAACTTTGAGGGTACCATTAAAATAATTATATTCTTGGGACCAGCACATGGTGTAATGGTTACATCGCTGGACTCCCACACAGTTGACCACAGTTCGAATCCTAGAGTCAGTGACTTAAAACTCGTGCTGGGTAGGGCCAGCAGGTGATTAAGGTGCTGGACACTCCCATGTGGCTCACCATGTTCTGAGCCCTGGACCTGGTGGCTTGCTTTCTCACTTTTCCTCTCTCTGTGTATCTCTCTCTGGTCAAATTTTTAAAAATAAATGAATAAAATTAAATAATTCTTTAAAAAAAAACTCATGTTGCATGTGCACACATGTGTGTGCGCCCAAGATCCTGAGAGAAGAATGGAAGAGAAAGGATTGCAATGTGGCCATCCTCCCAGGGGGTGGTTTATTTTCTGTCTCTGTCATTCTCTGTCTCTCTGGTGAGCACCCATGCCCTATAGCAAAAATCTCTCTTAAGAAAAAAAGATAATTATATTCCATGTACAGTCTTTCCTATAGGAGGTGGGACAGGACGCTGGTCTGTGTGAAGCATGAACTAGATTTAGTATGGAAGGTCTTGTATTCACATTTTATAATCTGATAGTTTTAATTCTGTAGAATAAAAATGGAATAAACGTCCCAAATAAACTGTGTCACAGGTTCAGTTAATACTTCATAACCTTAATTAACATATTAGAACACATAGAATTATATCTATTAATTAGATCTTTCATTAAATTAAAGACATACACTAAAACATCTCTGACATCACAGTTACGTCTTACCTACATTCTGAGCCTGACCAGAACAGTGTCATAGGAGGAGGAATAACTTGTATCCATAGTAACATCACCAGACTGGGACAATGTAAAAAGATGTAACCTAGCAACTGATGACGAGATGTGTGTAGGGGGAATTCTTCCAGTTCTGCAAATGACAAACATGCAGCATCGAATGCAACTAATCATACAAGGGCAGTACGGAAAATCTGACTTATTTGTAGAGAGTTGGAGAATGTTAGCCTCATAAAACCTTAGTGCCATGATGTATAATTTTACAGGAAGAGCACATAAACACCTCCTCAAAACCTATACCATTAGTCATTTGCAGGGAAAGTACCTTATGTGTCATGACTAGAATGGAAAACAAATTTTATTTTGGCATTCGGCATTTGGACCTCTATTTCTCATTATACAGAACAATGAATTTGTGTGAAAAGCTGCCCTGGCCCCAGAGAAAGATGAGTATGTTCTGCATGCAAAGAAGGCAGTATGACAAAGCTTAGTAGAATCACTATCTACCAGACCATGTGAGTATTTCCCCTAAGATTTTTCTATCTAATAGAGATCACATACTTTCATGTGGATATTTAGAGAATGAAGGAATCATCTAGTTCAATTCCCTTATTTTACTGACACAAAACCCAGGACCCACAGTGAGGACTTACTCAAGCTCAGAAAGTTAACAACAACATGGGCTGGAACCTAGGAATTCTGTTTTCCAGGCCAATTTCCCCCCATTAAATATGATGTTATTATTTTCTTCTTAGTGTTTAAACAGGAACACTGTTAGGACTTCAAGGGAATGAGAATAAATTATTATGTAAATCACTGAGATAACAGGGTTTATCTGTTATAACAGTGTTACCCTACCTAAAATGACCATAAAAAGGTCTATCTTACCCCAAGGCAACCTGAAAAAGATACCCACTTTTTAATTTGTGTCTTCTGGATCAAGTTACAACATCAAAGGAATTCACCCACGTCTGTGATGATCAGAGATATTACCTGAGTGCAAATAGATCAAATAGCTTCTTTATTTGGGATAGAATGGTATATGTGTACAAAAAAAGATGGTCTGTTAGGACTACGTCTGCCTTGGAATCCTGCTTAGTTGAAACTGGAAATATCTTAGCAATCAACCACTCCCATTCTTTCAGAAAACTGAAGCACAGAGAAAGAAAAGTCCAGTGCCCATTCTACTGGCACCATTATGGTGTGACTGTCCAGGGGCTGACTAACCCACTTCTTCTCCCTGAGCAAAGCTGGCCTATATGTCCCAGTTTTTCTTGTAACTGAGTGTGGCCCTGTGACTGAATGCTGACCCGCAAATGAGTGGAAGCCATGTGTACCATTTCCAGACATGACTCACAGAAGCCTTCCAGGATCTTTTTCTTCTGCTAGGATCTTGGAAACTACCTGTTGAAGATGGCAGAGGGGACCAGCAGTTAGCAAAATGGCTATGTTGCTGGACTCCCACGTAGTCGACCGCGGTTCGTGTCCCGGACCCAGTGGCTTAAACTGGGGAGAATGGAGAAGGGATTGTGGCGTGGCCATCCCCCCTGGGGGGTGATCTCTCGCTTTCTGTCTCTCTGTCTCTCTCTATCCGGCGAGCACGTGCGCCCTCTAGCAAAAACCTCTCCAACAAAGATGGCAGAATCTCATGATGGCAGGTGATGGCTAGATCAATGATTCACTGCCTGAATTGAGAGCTACTCATCAATCAGGAATGTAGTTTTTTTAAATTCCTCTTTTAAGCTACTCACATTTGAGGATTTATCTGTTATAGCAGCTTTAATATTAATTAATAAAATCGTAAGTAGGGTCGCTCCTCTATAAATAATGAATACCACCTCTTTTTTTTTAAAAGAGATTTTTGCTATAGGGAGTGTGTTCTCACCAGAGAGACAGAGAGACAGAAAGCAAGAAATTACCCTCCAGGAGGATGGTCATGCCACAATCCCTTCTCCTCCAGTCTCCTCCTGGGATTTTAGGCACACATGCACATGCACCTGGTACAAGGTTTAAGTCACCAAGTCTGGGACTTGAACTGCAGTTTTGCCATAGGGCGGGTGCCACCACACCCTGGAACTGCAGTTGACTACGTGGGAGTCCAGCGATATAACCATTATGCCATCTGCTGGTTCCATAACCTTTTTTTAAAAATCAGAATTAACATTTATTCCCAAAGAAATTACTTGTTTTTTGTTTTGTTTTGTTTAGACATAGTCTCGCTACATCACAATGCTCTTGCCTCTCCTTCTGAATGGCCAGCACTACAGGGAGGAGATACCATACCCAGCTTTTTAGGATGGCCTGATAATTGAACCTGGGGCCTTGAGATGGCTTGTTTTACTTGCTGAGCCAGTAGGAGTCCCACTGGAAGCAGTAAAGGACTGGAACTGCAGACTTGGGCAAGCCACTTAACTTTCCTGGGACTCAATTTCCTTAACTAGTAATATATTAGTGATTTGCCAATCATTTTTTTCCCCTAATACATAGCTGAAAATCACTTTTCCCCCCAAATTAAATATTAAGCAGATCTTCAATATATAAAACTTAAAAATGCTCAGATTGAAATGGAAATGAGGAGACCAGCAGATGGTGTAATGGTTACATCGCTAACTCCCACATAGCCGACCATGGTTTGAGTCTCGGACCCAGAGGCTTGGAACTCACGCTGGACATGTATGCATGAGTGCCCAAAATCCTGAAAAGAGACTGAAGGAGAAGGAAGTACAATGTGGCCATTCCCCCCTGGGGGGGAGGGGAGAGTGATTTCTTTCTATCTGTTACAGCAGCTTCAGTTTTTTTTTTTTAGAGGTTTTTGCTATAGGGCGCGTGTGCTCACTGGAAAGACAGAGAGAGACAAAGAGACAGAAAGCGAGTGACAGAAAGGGAGGATGGCCACGATGTAATCCCTTCTCCTCCATTCTCCTCTCGGGATCTTGGGCACGCACGCACATGCGCCCAGCATGAGTTTAAGCCATTGGGTCTGGGACTCGAACTGCGGTTGACTACATGGGAGTCCAGCGACATAGCCATTCCGCTAACTGCTAGTCCTGCAGCTTTAGTATTAATAAAATCACAACTAAGGTTGCTCCTCTACAAATAATGAATATCACCTCTATCTGTCTCTATTTCTCTGGAGAGTGCACGCACCATATAGTAAAACTCTATTAAAAAGAAAAAAGAGGGAACCAGCAGTTAGCGTAATGGCTATGTCGCTGGACTCCCACGTAGTCGACCGCGGTTCACGTCCCGGACTGGTGGCTTAAAACTCACGCCGGGCACGTGTGCGTGCGTGCCCAAGATCCCGGGAGAATGGAGGAGAAGGGATTGCGGCGTGACCATCCTCCCTGGGGGGTGATTTCTCGCTTTCTGTCTCTATGTCTCTGTCTGTCTGGTGAGCGCACGTGCCCTATAGTGAAAAAAAAAAAAAAAAACTCTCAAAAAAAGGAAAAAAGAAATGGGAAGGGGAAGGGGGTAAGAACCCATCAGATTAAAATTCCCTTCAGCTCTTTTTTGCAACTATTCCTGAGGCACCGCTTAGAGACTGATGGCTCCTTATAGTTTTAGAACTGCTGATCTAAACCACCAGTTTTCCATATATGGAGGGTTTTTGTGAGCAGCACAGTTCTTTTCCATATGAAATCTTATGAGAAGTCTCAATAAACAGAACAAACAAGGTAATCTTTTATTACCTTGTTTTATTAACAGTAAATATTTTATAAACTTAAATGTTTAGATTCACAAATTCAAGAAAAACAACGAGGTCTTTTCAATATAATTTGAAACTGGAGATTAAGGATGATAATGGCAATTTCAGTATTGATGTGCTTGTGAATTTAGCTTTAAGTTTAAAGTCATCTAATGAAGCAGCTGCAAATGCAACCGATTTCTACACAGTCCACTTTACAAACGCATACTACTACTTAGGCAAGTTAGGCTGGCAGTACAAGGTGAGGCACTGATGTCTCCCGTGTGCTAAATGCATGATGTCTATTTTTGTAATGGTTCACTTAAAGTGTTAAAACAATTTTAAAAATCAAATTTGAAGAACAAATCTCTGAAAAGCAAATATTTTACAAACCTCCAGTTCAGATAGATCAGAAGCTCTCTTTTAGATCTAAAAATCATATGATACCATTGGGTTATTGTCTCTGACTCCAACAAAGAGAAATGGAGGAGATACCATCAGTAAGTGTCAAAACATTAACTGCTTTTTTGCTGATTATGTTTATTCACTGAATATAGGCATTTAATTTTTCAAAGTAGCAATATTTAGAGACTAGAACTATGGGCTAAACAGTGCAGGTAATAAGAGGGCACAGTTCGTTGCAATGTTTTTTCAGTCTGTCTGCCATGCCCACCTTCCCACCTTCTGAAACCCATCTCTCAGGTACAAAATTTGGGGGCACACCTCAAATCAGGCAAAGACAATTCATTTAACATTGTTTTTATTTCTCCAACATAATATACTAAGTTCTCTATAGGGACTAAGACAATCTATACTTCAGTGCCAAAAAGGCTGACTGCCATTGACTGTCAAATCTAGTCTCTGTGTCTCTCTGCCTTGCCAGCAAGTGGATGCACCCGATAGCATACATCTCTCTCTTAGAAAGAAAAGAAAAGAAAACAAAACTAGAACTAGGTACTGTTTGTTTTTAAGAGAGATTTTTCCTACAGGGCATATACGCTTGCCCAAGAGAAAGAGAGTGAGAAATCACCCCTCAAGGGGAACAGCCACATCACAATCCCTTCTTCTCTACTCTCCTCTTGGGATTTTGGGCACACATGCCCATCATAAGTTTTAAGCCTTCAGGTCTGGGACTCAAACCATGGTCAGTCATGTGGGAGTTCAGTGACATAACCATCATGCCATCTGCTGATCTCAAGAACTAGGTACAGTTTTAACCAACATGAAGACTCCCAAATCAGTCATGGCTCTTGCTGGGTAAATTATTAACAATAGGCTTAGGACCAGGAGGTGGGTTAGTGGTTAAGGCGCTGGACTTCCACATGGTCAACTGTGGTTCAAGTCCTGAACCCGGCAGCTTGAAATTCACACCAGGTACATGTATGTGTATGTCCAAAATCCTGAGAGGAGAGTTGAGAAGGGTTTGTGGTATGGCCATCTCCCTGTGGGGCGTTTTCTTACGTTCTTTCTGTTTCTCTATGTTTCCAGTGAGCGTATGAGCCCTATAGGAAGTATCTCTTAAAAAAAAAAAAAAAAAAGAACAGGCTCAAATAAAACCGAGATAAAAATCTACCAATAGAAACACCCATATGCTGAAAGCATAAGTAATTACCACACTAATGTGTTTAACCTACTAATTAGCAATAGTTCCAATCTGGAAATGCTGGAAATGCTGCCTTTATAGAGAACTCCTACGTGCAAAAGTCCTTTTTCTGTTTTAGTTGAAGTGATCCTCAACATGCAGTAGTCAGTCCTGTCAGGACACCACACCCCTAATATACACAGAGAATGCTAAAAATGAATCCCAAATCCTTGGATTCATTTTATCTAGTGATTCTGAGGTTAGGAGTATCCAAAACAGTACCACCCAGCAAATACCAACCAAACAAGTAACGAAACCAACAAGATAGAAATATATATGAAGGCCAGGGAGTGATGTGACTGGACCCACACGGGACATGTCCTAGGTTCGCATTCCAGGACCTTCTGTGGGTACCACGTACACACATGTTCTCACCCTGGGCAAGGTGAGAATGGGGTAGACTGTGGTGAGACAATCCTACTAGGGATGCCTATCTGTCTGTCTGCCTCCTTCTCTCTCTAATGGAAGAAATAAGTGAGTAAACTTTAAAAAAAAGGGGAAAAGGGTTTTATTTTTGATTGACTATCCATCCTTAAAAATGTACAAAAACCAATCCTCAACCAATAATTAACTTGCAATTGATGCAAGGCTAAGGCCTTGGGCAAGTGCCACTAACTTATGATCCTCAGTTTCCTTACTGCTAAATAAAGAAAAATTACCACTGCTTCCATCATAGGTGGAAATGAGATCAGAGGAGGTTGCATATATGAATGTCCTTTGGACATTTAAATTAGTATGACTTGCTGGGGAAATAATTTTGTTTTCATAACTTCCTTCAAGGCTAGGGTGACTCAAAATTCCCATGTCTTTATTTTTCTACAACACAATACCCATAAATGAATCATACTTTTAAGAAAACAAATAATACAGACCCCCATCTCATAAGGAACAAAAGTTCATTCAGCAATTAAAACTACTTCTGATGAACAGCTGTGGTTGATCACTGTAAAGTGTCCTAGAAACAGGGATGGCTGTGCGTCACTTAACAGGAGCGGAGTGACTGTGACACTTAGGGTCACTGTTTTACAGCCTTAAACCTTTGCAAGTAATTTGCCTCAAGAATGTATCAGAGGCAGAGTTGCTAACCCAAAATGATCTGTTTAAAAAAAACAGGGATCTGAGAGGAGAATGGAGGAGAAGGGATTGCGGTGTGACCATCCCCCCGGGTGATTTCTTGCTTTCTGTCTCTATGTCTCTCTCTGTCTGGTGAGCGCATGCGCCCTATAGCGAAGAAACCTCTCAAAACAACAACAACAACAACAACAACAAAACAGGGATCTGTTTACATTTCTGAGGAAAATGAATCTTTTCAGAGAAGATTAGCTAGTACGTAAACTGTGTTCTGTGTGTGTGGATAAGATATCAGGGGCTGACTGAGGAATACAGCTTCAAATAGGCAGGAAACAGACACAAAGCACCTGTTTGCATTAACTTCCTCCTACATGTCTCACCTCACAGACACAAACTCAGAAGAGTGGCTCTTCTAGAAGCTCAGTGTGGGGGTAGGGAGGAGGGGGGTGAGTGACAGGGGTAGAGTGGAGGAGAGCGCTCTTATCTAAACCCAACTTCAATTGCTCTGAATGAGTAAATTCTTGGGTGACAATCTAACTGAAATACTAGAACGGTCTCAGAGCCTTATAGGGCGCAGATGGTTGTGGAAATTTAACTCAACATTTCACCTCAATACAACAGAATTCTCATTGTTCTACTTACGTGAAACTTGCATGGATATTTAGAGGACAGCTTAAACTTAGTCCACGTGGTCCAAAAAGAATAATTTGATTGTTTACCCCAATCTACCCCTCTATTCCTCCTCTAGTATTTGGTCTCTCAAGTTAAGGATGCCATTATTATTCTAGTAGCTCCAGACAGAAACTTAGGAGTCATTTATTATTATTTTTTTCCTCCACCAACCCTCCCCACACCCATTCATTACAGTAGCAAGTCTTGTTGGGTCTTCCTTCAAAACATATATGCAATCTAACCCTTCTCAACAGCTCGGTAACAAAGCTACCATCAGCTCCCCACTTGGAGAATCACTTCCCTGCTCAGATCTTTTTTTTTTTTTTTTTTTGAGAGGTTTTTCACTATAGGGCGCATGCGCTCGCCAGACAGACAGAGACAGAGAGACAGAAAGCGAGAAATCCCCCCCCAGAGGGGATGGCCACGCCGCACTCCCTTCTCCTCCATTCTCCTCTTGGGATCTTGGGCACGCACGCACACGCGCCTGGCGTGGGTTTTAAGCCACCGGGTCCGGGACGTGAACCGCGGTCGACTACGTGGGAGTCCAGCGACATAGCCATTACGCTAACTGCTGGTTCCCCCTGCTCAGATCTTGATGCTTCTACAATGTATGCTCCTGCTCAAACCACAGTAATCTTTTTTTTTTTTTTTTTTTAAATGGGAGGAGGGGTATTTTATTTTTTAAGAATTATTTATTATTTATTTATTTTCAAGTGGAGGTGCATTTTTGACAGCCTCTCACCACTGCACAAGCATTCTGCTCCAGCCTCCCAGTTAGCTAGAATCACAGGCATACATCGCTGAACCTGGACTGTTTAGGTTGGGCCGGGAACTGAACCTATACCTCCTATGTTGCCACAGCCACTGCACAGCAGTACCCTCCTGCCATGGTGGCTGGATCACAGTAATCTTTTAAAATTAGTTAGTTCATGATGTTCTCCTGCGGAACCGATTAGCCATGTGGGAGTGTCCAGCACCTTAACCACCATGCCACCTGCTGGCCCTCTCTTTTCAAATTTTTTTAGATTGATTTAATTTTATTTACCTTTTTTTAAAATTTGATACAGGCACTCAACCAGAGAGAGACAGCAAAAGAGATAGATAGAGAGAGAGAGAGAAAGAGAGAGAGAGAGAGAGGGAGGGAGGGAGGGAGGGACAAAACAAGACACCAGTCTGGGACTCAAATCATAGTCGGTCATGCAGGAGTCCAGCACCTCAACCAACAAGCCACCTGCTGGCTTATGATTTGTTTTTTTTTTTTTTCAATTTGATAGAGGACACAGGGAGGACAGAGAGAGAGAGAGAGTGAGGAAGCAAACAAGAAATCACTCTCGCCCCCATGGGGCATGGTCACACCTTCTCCATTTCTCCCTCCTTTCAGGATTTTGGGCATACACGCACAGGCGTCTGGTGTTTTTTTTTCAAGCCATTGGGTCTGAGAATCAAACCATGCAGTCAGTCATGAGGGATCCAGCCACCTTAACTACCAACCATGCTACAGGCTGGCCCAAGCCTGTGATCTTAATTGCTGACACAGAAATCTGAAATTGAGGCACAGGACATCTAATCAATCTTGAATTGGAAGACACTTAATCAAGTCATTTACTTTTCTGTTCCTCAAGTTTCCCCAGGTGTAAAATAAAAAAAGTACCCATCTCTTTCTTCATCATGAGGATTCAGAAGCTCAAGGGATACATACACTTATTGGAGATAAAATATGTATTTTTAAAATTTGCCAGAGGGTATGTACATTTGACAGAGAGAGACAAAGAGAGAGAGAGCACCCCCACAATGGGGCAGGATCACGATACAATCCCTTTTCTATTTCTCCATCCCATCAGGATTTTGGACACACACTCAAATATGTCCAACATGTTTTCAAGCTGCTGGATCCAGGATTTAAACCCCATAGTTGGCCACATGGGATCTGGTTACTTTAACCGTTAGGCCATGAAGTCAGCCTGCAGGCCTATTTTATTGCTGAAAAAACCCTGGTCACACAAAAATCTGAAATGCACATTCATGGCAGCCTTATTTACATTAGCAAAAAAGTGGGAACAACAAATGTCCATCAACTTAGCGTTTATCCATTACGTAATACAATGAACTGTTTTCCAGCCATATATGGAATGGAGTACGATAAAAGCTATAACACAGATGACTTTTTTTCTTTTTTTGGGGAGAGGTTTTTGCTATAAGGCACATGCTCACCAGAAAGAGAGAGAGAGAGAGAGAGACAGAAAGTGAGAAATCGCCCCCCACAGAGGATGGCCACGCTGCAATCCCTTCTCCTCCATTCTCCTCTCGGGATCTTGGGCATGCATGCACATGTGCCTGGCATGAGTTTAAGCCACTGGGTCTAGGATTCGAACCACAGTCGACTACATGGGAGTCCAGCAACATAGCCATTACACCAACTGCTGGTCCCCAGATGACTCTTGAAAATAATATGCTGGGACCAGCAGATGGCATAGTGGTTATGTTGCTGGACTCCCATGTAGTCGACTGTGGTTCGAATCCTAGACCCAGTGGCTTAAACTCATGCCAGGCACATGTGCATGCATGCCCAAGATCCCGAGAGGAGAATGGAGGAGAAGGGATTGTGACATGGCCATCCTCCCCTGGGGGGTGATTTCTCACTTTCTGTCTCTCTGGTGAGTGATATAGCCTATAGCAAAAATCTCTCTCCAAAAAAAAAAAAAAAAAAAAAAAAGAAATATGCTAAGTAAAGGAAGCCAGGCACAAAGGCCACATATGGTACGATCTCACTAATATGAAATGCCCAAATAGGAAAACCCATAGAGACAGAAAGTAGAGTTGGAGGTACCTGGGGGTTAAGGCATGGGGATTAGAGGTTATGAGGAATATGGAGTGACTGCTAATGTGTGCAGGTTTTCTTTCTTTCTTTCTTTTTTTGCGGGGGCGGGGGGGGCAGGGAGGTGAAATGTTCTCTAATTAGATCATAGTGGTAGCTAAACAATTCTAAATAAAGTAGAGCTGTTTTTTGTTTCTTTTTTAAACTTATGAGACCAAGGCAACCAAAAGAAATGTATGGAAAAATACTTGCACGAAAGTATCATAGAAATATTGTACTACAATTTAAATAATATACATTTTGTGTTCATAAAAACACATTGTATACATTATAAAAAAAAACATGGCCCTCTACTACTTCTGCTGGTTGCCACCTTGTCCTGAGAATCCTAATTCACTTCAAAGTACTCAACTCCTCTAGTTCCTGAATACCCAGTTAATAATATGATAATAAAATGCAATCTAAACTTGCTGCTGATGGAAACCCCAGGGGCTCATCCGACTTAAAAAGAGAAAGGGAAAAAAAAAAGCCGCAAAATCACCAAGGGCCCATATTCAAGGCTAGAGAAGATAACAAGAATTTAGAGTTTATAGAAAGAGTATCTTCCTTTATTCTTCTGGTAATTTCTTATCAGGATTGTCTATAGAGAAATTAGGGAAGTATAAAGCAGTAACTATAAGGGTACCATCAATACTCTAACAAATCCTTACCTTTAAAGGTTGCTTCATATAAACACACAATCTCATTTTCATGTCAATAGTATCTAAATGAGGTACAAATTTTTAGCTCCTTTTAATTTTTTTAAAGTTTATTTATTTACTTATTGGGGGGAGTGAGTGATGGATGAGACACAGAGAGAAGAGTAGTAGGAAGGCATAGGAGAGAAGGACAATTATCCCTGGGGTCAACAGGTAGCATGGTGGTTAAGGCACTGGACCATATGAATGACTGCAGTTTGAGTCCTGGACCTGGCGGCTTGCTTTCTCACTTTCCCTTTCTCTGTCTCTTTCTGGTAAATCAAAATAAAAAAAATAAAATAAAGTAAATCTTAACAACAAAAACAAAGACAATTACCCTTAATAGTCTACAATTCTCACTGCACCCTGTACTTGGCCTCATAACCCCATTTTAGAGATAAGAAAACTGAGGCACAAACAAGGTCAACGAGTTAATAAGACATGGAGTCAATTTCAGGATCTGTGTTCTTTTGCTATATCATCCTTCCTGGTCACCTATCTTTGGCTAGATCAGAGAGGTGTTTTCTTTTTATTCATTTTTTAAAATTTACATTTATTCATTTTTTTTTTTTAAATCTGCCATAGGGCATGTGCACTTGTCAGAGGGAAACAGAGAAAGAAAGTGAGACAACACCTTAACAGAGGATGGCCACACTGTAATCCTTTCTCCTCCATTCTCCTCTTGGGATTTTGGGAACACACGCACACATGTCTGACATGGTCTCTCAAGCCACTAGGTCCAGGACTTCAGTCATGCAGTCAGCCCAGTTGGATCCAGCTACCTTAACCACAACCACTGGCTGGCTCTCCAGAAAGAAGGGTTGAGTCTGCTTTTGTTTGTATTATGTTGTAACAGGAACTTAGCCCTCAAGAAATTTTAATTAAAATCTTTAATTGTTCTGGTTTGTTGCATTCATTCCATAAATCTTTATAAGAAACACTTGGTCTGGGACCAGCAGTTGGTGTAATGACTATGTTGCTGGACTTGCATGTAGTTGACCACGGTTCAAATCCCAGACCCGGTGACTTAAAACTCATGCTGGGCATGTGTGTGTGAGTGCCCAAGATCCTGAGAGGAGAATGGAGGAGAAGGGATTGCAGCGTGGCGGTCCTCCCTGGAGGGTGATTTTTCACTTCCTGTCTCTCTGTCTCTCTCTTTCTGGCAAGTGCATGTGCCCGATAGCAAAAACCTCTCCAAAAAAAAAACTTGGTCAGAGTAAGCATTAAGTAAATGGTTTTGAATAAATAAGTCTACCTGTACGGGTCTATCTGGTTAGTTAAATCTTTCATGACTAATGAATATAAAGACTCAAAAATCTATTAAAACTTTACAAGAAAGTGATCAGAGTAGAAACTCTTTTTTTCACTGCTAACTAGAAAGTTGGTAGTTTTATTTCAACACCTCAGAAGGATTGAGGTACAATGGTAAATCAGTCCAGGTCTTAATTTTCCACAGTGAGTAGATTTATAGACCAGAGCATTAACAACATTGCAGCATTTGTTAAAAAGATATGGTCTGTATTTAAATTAGATTTGCACCAATTCGTGCTTTCAACCTCCTTCTTTGCAATTTCACAGCCTTGACCTTGGTTAATTAAACAATACTTCCATGATGCCAACTTATAAAGGTACAAGTGAAGCATGCTCCCCAATGCAGAAACAAAACAGACGTTAAATATAGATGACACATATCTCCTTTCATATATACCGAATATTACAGCTAGTTAGTCACAGGCGTGAATTTTAGCTCCTAACTCCTAGTTGGTAGGTACTTCTGTCGATCTTGTAGACAGAAGCTACTTCACTTGTTGATATCAAAACCGAAGGCATCAAAAGTCAGAAGTGCTCTTACTATACACATGACTGACATTACCCGGAAGTTCTGTTTCAATTTTTAATATTTTACACGATGAATTCCTAACTTGTGACTCACCCTGCTGAGCTGATCCAGTAACCTTTGGTTTTGTTCAGATAGCTCCTGGACAGCCCGTGTTTTCTCACGATCTGCCTCCCGCAGATGAACCTGCTGCCTCTCCAACTCATCCTGTAGCTGTTTCACGTCGCTCTCCAGCTCTGACACTCGCCCTTCCCACTCCCCTTCTCGGTTCTCAAATCGTCTTCTCAGTTCGTGTTTCTCTTGTTCTAAGTGCTAGGAAAAAAGTGAAGATGATTTAAAAACCGTTAAATATTCCCTGGTCCTTTGTTTTTTTTTTTTTTTCTTTTCTCATTTTTTTAACCTCTTTCCCCCTCCCTTCACCAATGATGCCAACTTATAAAGGTACAAGTGAAGCATGCTCCCCAATGCAGAAACAAAACAGACGTTAAATATAGATGACACATATCTCCTTTCATATATACCGAATATTACAGCTAGTTAGTCACAGGCGTGAATTTTAGCTCCTAACTCCTAGTTGGTAGGTACTTCTGTCGATCTTGTAGACAGAAGCTACTTCACTTGTTGATATCAAAACCGAAGGCATCAAAAGTCAGAAGTGCTCTTACTATACACATGACTGACATTACCCGGAAGTTCTGTTTCAATTTTTAATATTTTACACGATGAATTCCTAACTTGTGACTCACCCTGCTGAGCTGATCCAGTAACCTTTGGTTTTGTTCAGATAGCTCCTGGACAGCCCGTGTTTTCTCACGATCTGCCTCCCGCAGATGAACCTGCTGCCTCTCCAACTCATCCTGTAGCTGTTTCACGTCGCTCTCCAGCTCTGACACTCGCCCTTCCCACTCCCCTTCTCGGTTCTCAAATCGTCTTCTCAGTTCGTGTTTCTCTTGTTCTAAGTGCTAGGAAAAAAGTGAAGATGATTTAAAAACCGTTAAATATTCCCTGGTCCTTTGTTTTTTTTTTTTTTTTTCTGTTCTCATTCTCTTAACCTCTTTCCCCCTCCATTCAGCACAACAAAATGCCCTGTCACATAGGACAAATTGCTCAGTTCACAGTTATAAAATATTCCTTTCTTCTAAACAGGGAAGAGGATAGTTTCACAAAGAAAACAGCATTCCTACTGAAGAGACTTAATGTTGTTATGCATATCCTTTTTTTTAAATGCAACTTTATTTTTTTTACTTATTTTTAATTTGACCAGAGAGTGACAGAGTGAGAAAAGGAAAGTGAAAATACAAGCCACCAGGTCCAGGACTCAAACTGTGGTGGGCCATGTGGGAGTCCAACACCCTTAACCACCACACCACCTGCCGGCCCCTATGCATATTCTTATTCTTGGACATGAGGTTCTAGACTTTGGAATTCACTTGAAATTTAGCAAGGCATCTAATCAAATGCTGAAATATACATTTAAACAACAAAAATGAGTCTTATAAGCAAAACACTCATTGTATTTTTTTAAGGAGGCGTCTTTTAGACTCATTTATTATATATAGCATAATAACAAACTCTTGCTATCACAGAATTTTCAGAAATAAAGAAAACGCCAAAGATCCATTAATCATCGCTTCTTACAAATGAGGCAACAGAAGAGGTTAAATGACTAGTTCAAGGTCAGTACTAGTAAATGGCAGTGCGTGGATCTGTGCTAAGTCACTTGACTATGTGTTGCCAAAAATAGTGGCAACATGTTTAAACAAGTTTAGGTTCAGGCTTACTTTAAATCATGGCCTATTAAGCCCTGCACCTTTATTTCTATTCTATTCATTCATTCTTGAGTGCCAACTATGGGCTAGCACCATCCTGGGGACATAGTGATGAGTAAAACAGACATGGTCTTTATCTTAATGGAGTTACCATTCTATTAAAAGAGACTAAAAAAAGTAAGCAATTGTGGGTGACAAATGTTATACAGGAAAAGTAAAGATGGACTGAAATAGCAGCTCAATAAAAAAAGGATCTGGGGATGAGCAGTTGGTATAATGGCTACGTCATTGGACCCCATGTAATTGACCATGGTTTGAGTCCCGGACCCAGTGGCTTAAACTCACACTGGGTGCATGTACATGCATGCCCGCCCAAGATCCCGAGAGGAGAATGGAGAAGGGATTGTGGTGTGGTCATCCCCCAAGGGGTGATTTCTCACTTTTTGTCTCTCTGTCTTTCTGGTGAGCGCATGCACCCTATAGCACAAACCTCTAAAAAAAAAAAAAAAAAAAAAAGGATCTGGCCCAGCCAGAATGGTGGAAGTAGGAAGGCACCACTGTTGCATAGTGACTGAAGCCTGAAGCCTCATGGGAGGCCCAGGTTGGGTTCCTGGCCAAACCTAAAGAGGCCAGGTATGGTAGTGGACACTTGTGGTCCTAACTACCTGGGAGGCTAGAGCAAGAGGATTGCGATGTGACAAGACACCATTAAAAATACCTCCTTCCTACCATCTTTCTCACTAAAATATTAAAAAAGGATTCCTTTGGTTTGAAGAAATTAGGGACATATTTTTATTTATGTGAGATAAATATGGATGCCTCTTTTCAGAGGCAAGTATATTCTACCTAAAAAGCACACTATGTATAGCAGCCAAGTCTACATATCAAGAAGTATATAAAATATAAGTTAAAGTAGCTGTCTTCAAGTTTTACAGCTCCCAGAAAAGTTCTGGTATAATTGTCTAGAATATACCCAGATCCAGGGCCAGCAGGTAGTGTGGTGACTGAGAATGTTGGACTCCCACATAGCTGACTGTGGTTCAAGTCCTGGACCTGGCAGCTTGCTTTCTCACTCTCTCTCTTTCTTCACTCTGTCTCTCTCTGTTCAAATTAAAATAAATAAATAAAGTTAAATAATTCTTAAAAAAAAAAAAAAGAGAGAGAATATATCCAGATCCCAAAGTCCAAAGACTGTAATTCAGCTAAGAATAAGAGGTCTAGGCACCTGTGTATATGTATGTAAGTATATACACGTGTGTGTAACTGGTGCTACAGGAAATTTTGATACCAAAAAGGCTGACATCAAGCACTGAGATTTTTTTTTTTGAGAGTTTTTTTGCTAAAGGGTGCGTGCACTCGCCAGAAAGACAGAGAGAGATAGAGAGACAGAAAGTGAGAAATCACCCCCTGGGGGGATGGCCATGCTGCAATCCCTTCTCCTCCATTCTCCTCTCGGGATCTTGGGCACGCACGCACACACGTCCGGCGTGAGTTTAAGCCATAGGGTCCAGGACTCGAACCGTGGTCGATTACATGGGAGTCCAGCGACATAGCCATTATGCCAACTGCTGGTCCCAAGCACTGAGATTGTTTTAAAAAACTAAAATGAACATATAAAATCTTCCTCTTCAGAGCACTCAACTATCCATCATGTGAAGCTCTTATTCTATTGAATTCTTACCGTTCAAAATATTTTTTGCAATATTTCTTTTAGAAAACCTTAAAGGTGAGCTTATAGGCATGTGAGAAAATCAGTTCCATTACTTCATATTGGAGGTATCAAAAAATTGAAATTATCCCATTTCATCCTCTCATCTTAGTCCCTTTACTCCACTCTAAGTGACTTGTGAATGTTTCTGAAAGTCAACTTTAGCCACCAAAAGATGAAAAATTAGTTATGACTGAGAGTGGTCAGAAGAATGTGCCAAAAAAAAGTTAAAATGGCAATCCAAAATTAAAATTCTGACCAAATTAGCAAAGAGAATTTTCACTGAAACTCCTAAATTGACCACTTCAGGAAGATAAACCATTTGGATATAACCACTCTAATATATATGTTGGAAAAAAAAAACCAAAACACCGTAATTTACTTATATTCTATACCGTCTCAGTTTGGAGCATGCAGGAAAAAGAATGGCAACGAGAGACATCTATTCATTAGTAAGAGAATTCTTTGTTCTATGCTCTTATATTGGTATACTTCCAAAAATGAGAATGTTTTAGTCACTGTAGATACTTCAGAAAGACAGAATTTAGAAACAAATGTTAATTGCAACCCTAAAATTGTGACACTTGGTTTAACTGAATTTTTCCAAAATGAAAAAGATTGAGCAGAAGGCAACAGCAAGAACTCAGTAATCACAGTGTTACCAAGGGGCCAGTTAAATTAGGCTTGTGTTCTCAAAGAACAGAGAGACTTAAAAATACTCAGCAAACAGCTGTTGGTGCACAGCCTAACCAAGCAACTAAAACAATTCAATCCCACTTGGGGGAGGGGCTGAGGACAGGTGGTGCTGATCAATCTATTCTGTCCCCTTGAATTTCTCTGGCCAAGAAGACAAACTTCCCTTATCCAGTTTCCTAACCCTTTAGAAAATGAAGACTTTCCTCTTAAAAAATGTACAAAATTTAGTCTTTGGTTTACTCTGAGAAAAGAAAGGTTTATTCTAGAATTACATATTCAGTTAAGTGCTAAAGTAATCAATAACCTCTATAGACAGAATTCAGGAAGTGAATTTTGGAGGTGAGGCTCTGCCTATACTCTCCCTTGTTTCTCAGGGATATATTTGTTTTGTTTATATGGAGTGTATGTGTGTGGGTATATATATATGTGTATATATATATTTTTTTTTTTTAGAGATATTTTTGGTATAGGGCCATGCACTCACTGGAGAAACAGAGACAGAGAGACAGAAAGCGAGAAATCTCCCCTGGGGGGATGGCCATGCTGCAATCCCTTCTCCATTGTCCTCTCAGGATCTTGGGCATGTATGCACACATACCTAGCCTGGGTTCAAATTGCTGGGTCCAGGACTTGAACTGCAGTCAACCCCATGGGAGTCCAGCAATGTAACCATTACGCCATCTGCTGGTCCCATGTATATATGGTATTTTTAAAGTTAATACTGCCAAGGTTGGGCCAGACAGTGCTGCAGCAGTAAAACACAACGCTCTGCAAGGCAATCTAAAACTAAGGTTTCTAGTTCAAGCTCAGAGACCACCCTTAGAACAGAGGGCACACTCCTGCCCATGATCAGGGCTGGTTGAAGACTGGGGGTAGATCATGGTGTCAGGACCCTGTTGGGGTGCTTACATGGTCTCGCTTGTGGAAGAAATAAGCTAAAACAAAACAAAAACACTGTTAAGTTCATTAAAAAATAAGAAAAAATCTGGGACCAGCAGTTAGCATAATGGCTATGTCGCTAGACTCCCATGTAGTCGACCGTGGTTCGAGTCGCGGACCCGGTGGCTTAAACTCACACCGGGTGCGTGTGCGTGTGCGTGCGTGCCCAAGATCCCGAGAGGAGAACGGAGGAGAAGGGATTGCGCCGTGGCCATCCCCCCTAGGGGGTGATTTCTCACTTTCTGTCTCTCTCTCTCTGTCTGGCGAGCGCACACGCCCTATAGCAAAAACCTCTCTAAAAAAAAAAAAAAAGAAAAATCTAAGAAATTGTCATGGGTAAAAGGAGCCTAAGAAGACAGAAAACTAAATGTGATGTGGTACCCTGGAACAGAAAAAAGACAACAGATAAAGTAAGAGATCTGAATAAACTAAGAACCTTAGTAATAATAGATTAATATTGGTTCATTAATTATGAAAAATGCACATACTATTATAAGATGCTAATAATAGTGGAAACTGGGTGCAAACTATATGAAAACTTTGTACTATCTGTCTATAAATCTAAAAGCATTCTAAAAAGAGTCTGTCTTAAGCTTAAAAAAATAAAAAAACCCACCCCAAATAAGTATCATTAGCTTACACAAAATAGGTTTATAGAAATGAATTTCTGCCCCCCTCCCAAAGAAAAGAACAAAAAAGTGACACTATTTTCATGAGTCCAGGACATGGTTCTTGAAAAACACAAAGGAAAAGTATTGTTTCTTAAAAGGACCAAGCATTGAATGCAAATCAGAATTCCTAGGTTTGCATCCCTATAAATCTAGCAGACTCAGGACTAGCAGGTGGCATAGTGGTTAAGGCATTGGACACTCCCACATGGTCAAGCATGGTTCAAGTCCCAGACCTGGTGGCATGCGTTTTCTCTCTCTCTCTCTCTCTGGTCAAATTAAAATAAATGAATAAATAAAATTAAATAAGTCTTTTTAAAAAATCTAGTAGACTCCTCCCTCACTCCAATGTCTGACTCCAATATCTGACAATTTGTGGAAAATTTTAAATGCTCTTTAAAGTAAGGAAGGGTAGGTCAGCCTGTGGCATGGTGTTTAAGGTTGCTGGATCCTACTTGGCTGACTGCACAGTTCAAGTCCTGGATTCTGTGGCTTGAAAAACATGTCAGATATGTGTGCATGCTTGCCCAAAACCCTGACAGGAAGGAGAGAGAGAGCAGAAAGGAACTGCAGGTGATCACTCCCCACGTGTGTGGCAATGTGCTTTTTCACTTTTTCTGTCTCCGGGAAATGCACTTGCCCTCTGGCAAAATTGAAAGGAAAAAAATATAACAACAACAACAAAAACCCCCAAAATGCTTAATTTAATTGAAAATACAGCAGATAAACTTTAGAAAGTCCTTTGTCAAAGCAGATATTTTAAATCAAGGTTGCCCAAAAATATACTGTGGGGGATATTCACTTGCAGGCATTAAATGAAGCAGTACCCTGCAAATCAGGTTTATCACTCTCACATTTACACTGAAAAATTAACAACCAACTAATGGCTATATCTTTACAAAATGTTTTTAAATGTACATTAAAAAACCCTAATTTTTAATAATTTTCAAACATACCTGGAAGAAAGAGTATAACTGAACCCCCCC
>NW_006159813.1:2464525-2466679 GCF_000334495.1 Tupaia belangeri chinensis
TTTCAACAAGGATAAAGATTTGGCCTTTTAAAAATACAGTTTAAAACTTTTTTCAAAAATTAATTGTTTTTAAATTGTGTTAAAGTATACATAACAATTTACCATCTCAGTCATTTTTAAGTGTGCAAGTTGGAAATACAGACCAAAATTTAAAAATACTCTTTTAAACCTAGAGTTCATATCCTGATCTACAGAGAAGTGAAAATTTCAAAACACAGTTTCATAGTTGGAAACTATTTTATTATTGCCCATCAAATCAATAACACCATATTGAAAGTAATTAATTCTTTTACAACAGAGCCTTTTTTGTTCCAGTGGAATTCTGAAATCTTTTTTCTTTGTTGAAGAACTGTATAAAGGTTCCACATGGAAGCCAGGATGTGTGTAACTGCACACTCAGAATTACTATGAACTCTCTCACTAATCAAACTGATACGATGCTCCTTTCAAGTCAGCTGTCTCTTTAATCGAGTCCCTCACTGAAGGAATTTCAGATCACAAGCAAAAATCTCTGCAGCAGTACTTCTTTACAGTCGTGTAACTGAATCTCTTTGGGAAAAAAAAAGACACCCTTTTATTTCTAGACCTCTACTTCAAGTGAAAATTAAACAATTCAATTCATTAGGTTGCTTTTTGGCAGTCTATCTACAGGTCTCACAGACGACTTTTCAGAATGGTATCTCGGGTTCATCGACTGGTAGACCTAGTTAACAGGCCAACTGAACTACAGGGCACTCGCTAGTTTCCTTTCTTCCCCCTGATTTACTTTTGATAAGTCACTGGACTACAGACACGCTTCAATCTTATTATAGAAATGTTTCTGAATCTAGATTCGGACTGTTCAACCAAAAGCAGTGATATGGAAACTGACTAGGGTCAATTTCAGACCTTATTCAGGTCGGCACTATTCTCTTGTAAGGAAAAGAACTGATTGGAACTACCTGGATAACAATAGTAAGTGCACAGGCAGAAAAGGGCAAGCTTGTCTCCACTGCCATAGATGGCACCCTCCCCCCTTTTCAACAAATCTTTTTGATGTTTAGAAATGTTGGTGTTCTATACTGCATCCAAGGCCCTCTTTTAGTGAAAGGCAAAAAAGAAACATGCAGAACTCTAAAAGCATTGGCAGAAATATTATAATTAAGAGGTTTTTGTAACAGTAGTTATAACGTGGTTCTCACAGGTTGCATTTGGCCATTTGCAAGGCTTGAACCCAGAACACAGAAAAATACTGTTGATACACATTTAAATACTGAGGTCCCAATTAAATCCACTACAGCAGTCACATGTTGAGCCTTGGCTCTCCAGATTTCTGCAATGGGACCCCATTTCCTAATCCCTGAGTATTTGAAGCCTATATAAAGCTCCTTTAGGGGCACTTGTTTCCCACAACTCTGAGCTGCCAGGAAGTTAAGACAAGGGCATCTAGAGGCCTTAACAACCCAAACTGGAAAGCTTTAGGCTAACACCCTGATTAGAGATTAACTACTACTCTGAAAACCTGGAGCACATTGAAATGCTTTCCGACTTTCTCATGCAGACATCACCTCAGTGCTGTATAAATTAGTCATACTGTAAGCTCTATTTTAGATGCTGTGTACAGTACATATACACGACGGCCCTCAGCGGTTGGAGCCGTGCATGGATCCACTTGCTGTGAGCCGGGTGGGAAAGTCAGGTGGGTTCAACGAACGCCCTGATATGCTAGCCCCAAGCCCTCCATCCTACCTCCCGTTCCAGATTTACTGCGAGGCAGAGTGAGCTAGGAAGGGCGGGCGGGTGGTGAGTAGCTCCCGAAACTACTCAGAGTCGGGCAGGTGCTTGGGCTCCCTCTGCTTCCCACCCACCCGCCCCAGGAGGGAGGTCCTCACCTCCAGCTTGTCTGTCAGCTCCTTGTGCATCTGCTCGTACTGCCGGCTCATGTCCTGGTTCCTCTCGAGCAGCGCCTTGCCCAGCCGGGCCGCCAGCACCAGATCCTTCTCTTTCTGCCGGATCACCGACAGCAGCTCTGGGTCCTGGGCGGGCGGTGGCTGCGGTCCGGGCCCCTCGGCCAGAGGCCCGGGCTCGGCCTGAGAAAGCTCCCCGGGGTCGGACGGCCGCTCCCCGGCCGCCCGCAGCGCCCGCTCCCCCTCTAACCCCCGCTCCAGGCCCCCC
>NW_006159813.1:2467594-2471725 GCF_000334495.1 Tupaia belangeri chinensis
GCCCTCAGCCTCACTCCCACCTCGAGCGTGGCCCAGCCCCCGGCACGCGCACCTCGGGTGTGGCCCCGCCCCCGGCCTCGCGCTCACCTCTGACGAAGAGTAGCCCCGCCCCCAGCCTCGTCCTTACCTCGGGGCGCGGCTCCGCCCCTAGGCTCGCTCCCACATGAGTTGGGGCGCTTCCGAATCCGGTAAGGCTCGGTTTTGTCACCGCCTCTTAAGTTGTGTCTGGGCCAAGGGGACTGGGGACATTCCTCCAAGATGGATGGCGAGCCCCGAGAGAGACTCGCAGTGACGGAATTTAGGTCTGGGCTCCCACGAGAGCTAAGCAGTCAGGAGAGGGAGCCCTAGAGAACGATAGGAGGAGGAGTGCGTTTGCAAACCCGGCATCTTAATGAAGATGACTCAGGGATATGCAAGACCAGACGCCTCGGAACTCTGCAGCCCTGAGAGAGAGGGTTTATGCTCTGAGATGACAGGAAAAACTGCTCACGGATGGGAATGTAAACGGGAAGCAAAGACTCTTCCTAATCCGAACTCCTGTTTTTGTGGCGCTTTGTGTGTGCCCTGTCGTGTGTTAAATCTTTTATACGAACTGTCTTAGATAATCCTCATATAAGCCTGACAAAGTGCTGTCACTCCCCATTTTACAGAGGAGGAAAATGAGCACGAGGCCTGAGACATCGAGTCATATGCCTAAGTCATTAAAACAGGTAGAGTGAGTCTTCGGATCCAAACAGATTGACTCTAGAGTTTTATATAAATCATTTTCCTTTACTTTCTTCCCATGTAGTTAGTCTTCGAGAAGATAATTTTTTTAAAGATTTATTTCCATTTGGTTTTGTTATTATTTTTTTCTTTATTTGACGAGAGAGAGACAGAGAAAGGGAAAGTGAGAAAGCAAGCCACCAGGTCCAGGATTTGAACCATGGTTGGGCATGTGAGAATCCAGCGCCCTTATCCACCACACCACCTGCTGGCCCCTGGGAAGATAAATTGTTAATTTGTGACCAAGTTGGCTTGGGTCAATGTAAATAGAAGGAACGCTTTCTGCAATCATTGAAAGGATCCGAAAGCCTACTGGTCACTTCTAATCAGTTATTTCTTTGACCTCATGGGTGAGACTTTGCGTCTTCCACGGTCCTGCCAGAAGCTGGCATTGGTGGACAGTGTTCCAGTTGATTCTCCAACAACCCATTACTGAATTAGATCATAGTTTGATTCTCTTCATTCCAGTGAGAGGAATTTCAGGATACCAGGAGGCTAAAATGGATCTACCAGCTTCTCATGGTTTTTATTTCTTATTAACTTTAGAGACTTTAACAATATTCCAAATTTACACTACTAGCTACCCTCAGACTGTGGACGAGAGTGAAAGATCCTGAGCCTCAGGGCTAGTTTTGTCAACTTGTGGACTGGAAAGTAGACACACAATAGAGGAGTTACCACATCAATCATAGAGCTAAATTTCTGCAGTTGACCATGCAATGGAATGCCCTAACTTTTTATCATGCTCTCCTCTCCCACCCCTAGCAGAAATAGCGGACATGGAGAGGTCCGATTGCAACTCTTTTTCGTAGTATGTGAATCACAGGGGCCAAGTTTCTCCCTCATCTATGTGGAAACACATATCAAGAACAAACAGGATCACTAGTCAAAAGGGGTTTCAGCTATTTTGTTCTTTCTTGACCTAGACATGCAGTCCATCTTTCTAAAAAAGACTTTGGCATGTCCTCTTTGAACTCAGTGGTCCTGATCTAATAGACTTACCTGCCCTTGTGAAAATGAGCTATTGTGTTAACTTTGGCTCCTGAATTTCCTCTCTACCAGTGTTCCATGCTTATCCTAACTAGGAAATGGTCATTTCTTCCTGTAGATTTGGCCCTAAGCACTATCTTTTCATAAATGATCAGCCTAAGTTTATGGAACTATGAAGAATAGTGGTTCTTAAATTTTTTGGTATCAGAATCACTTTACATTCTTAAAAATTATTGAGGACCTGGGGCCAGCAGGTGGCATGATAGAGCGCTGAACTCCTACATGGCTAATCATGGTTCAAGTCCTAGACCTGGCAGCTTGTGTTTTTCTTTCTTTCTCTCTCTCTCTCTCTCTCTCTCTCTCTCTCTCTGGTGAGCACATGAGCCTTGTCACAAACTAAAAAGAATAATAATGAGGGACAAGCAGTTAGCATAATGGCTATGTTGCTGGACTCCCATGTAGTCGACTGCGTTTCAAGTCCCGGACCCAGCGGCTTAAACTCATGCTGGGTGTGTGTGCATGTGTGCCCAAGATCCTGAGAGGAAAGTGGAAGAGAAGGGATTGTATTGTGGCCATCCTCCCTGGGGGGTGATTTCTCGCTTTCTGTCTCTCTGTCACTCTCTGTCTTTCTGGTGAGCGCACATGCCCTATAGCGAAAACCTCTCCAAAAAAGAAAAAAGAATAATAATGATGATAAATAAAATTTAATAAATAATGATTTAAAAAAAGATTGAATACCTGAAAATTTTTTAGTTTATTATAGGTTTAGTGGTTGCTACTTACAATATTAAAAATTAATTGTAAAAAATTAAACATATTAATTCATTTAGAAATACGTATGGGCCAGCCCCACTGCTGATTGGTTAAGGGAGTTGTATCCCACATGATTGACCACGGTTAGGAGTCCCAGCCCTGTGGCTTATGAAACACACCAGTCATATGTGTGTGTACCCAGAATTCCAGCAGGATGGGCAAATGAAGGAGAAGGGACTACAACATGACCACGCTCTATCAGGGGTGATTTCTCTGCCTCTCTCTGGCGAGTATATGCCCTCTCTTGCAATTAAAAAAAAAAGCCATGGTGGTGCAGGCAGTAGGGACACTGCTGGGTGATGCTGGAGACCGTATGGGAAGGCTCCACTGTGTTCATGTCCAGGGTCTGCCTGAGCATGCTGGCGGAGCCTGTTGGTGCACCATGATCCTGGCTGGCTGCAGGACTTGGGGAAGGACCTAGTCGAGGGTGTCTGTCTCTCCTCCCTCTCTCTCTCAAAGGAAATAAACTTTAAAAATACTTACAGTAAACCTATTGTATGTTACCAGAACATATTTTTATGAAAAATAACTATATTACCAAACTTAAAAACAATTGAGAGAAAAGTATTATCATTCATTTACATATATCTATATCTATATATCACACACATATACAACATGTATACATACACAGCAGGTATATTTTAAATAATTACTTAATTTAAAAGAATTATTTTATTTAATTTTATTTATTTACATATTTTTAAATTTGACCAAAGAAAGACAGAGAGAGAGAGAAAGTGAGAAAGCAAATTGTCAGGTCTGGGACTCAAACCATGGTCGGCCATGTGGGAGTCCAGTACCCTTAACCACCACACCATTTGCTAGGCCCCTAAAGAGATTTTTGCAATAGGACACCCATGCTTGCCAGAGATACAAAGACAGAGAGAGAAAATGAGAAATCACCCCTCAGGGTGGACAGCCGCACTGCAGTCTCCTCTCCTCTATTCTACTCTTGGGACTTCAGGCACACATGTACACATGCCCCATGTGAGTTTCAAGCTGCCAGCTCCAGGACTCGAACTGCAGTTGGTCATGCAGGAGTCCAGCAACGTACCCACTGTGCTGCCTGTTGGCAGCTTGCTTTCTTACTTTCTCTCTCTCGCTCTCACTCTCGCTCTGTCCCTCTTTGGTCAAATTAAAATAAATAAATAAAGTTTGATAAAATAGTTCTTTAAAAAAATCACATTAATTAATATTGCAACTGGGCTGACCCCACAGCCCAGCTAGTAAGCATTGTGTTTAGGGAGCTGGATCCCACATGACTGACTACAGTTCAGGTCCTGGCCTTGGTGGCTTGAAAAACATGCTGGGTGCACGAGCATGCATACTCCAAATCTTGATGCTAAGATTTAGATGGATTTCCTGGGGATTATGGCACGACCACACCCCATTAGGGGGTGCTTGCTTTCTCTCTCTGGTGAGAACACATATCCTCTGGGAATATATATATATATATATAAAAAAAAATATATATATATATATATATAATAATGTACATGTAATCAATATACATTTGTACAACATACCAAATGGTTCTTCAGAGCATGAATAGAGTTTTTT
>NW_006159813.1:2483119-2484653 GCF_000334495.1 Tupaia belangeri chinensis
TATATACTAGGTTGTTGGGAAAAGTCATGATGCATTTTTTCATAGAAAACTATGTCACAACTTTCCTGATAACCTAATAACACCACTCATCTTGTCGTAAGAGTCTTTGAATGTCAGGAAGCCCAAGGGAGGAGGATATTAATTTTCCAAAATTCGTGTTTTCACTTGAAAGGACAAATTTTATCATTGGCAACAAATATTGTCTATATTTTCCCTTGAAGTGAAAATTCTTGAGAACATGTCTGCCAATATCCAACTCTTCATACTACAGTTTGTCAGTCATTCACTTAAGTAAAAATGGTGTTACGCGAAACATGGCTAGTTCAGCCCACCACTCAAATTAGGGCCCAAGTAAGTGCTTTAATTCAACAACCGCCATCCTTCAGTGTGCTGTAGAAGTGCTTTATGGGTATTTCCCAGTGGATAACATGGAATGTTAAAAAGAGGTATACTCAAGGGTCTAGGCTTAATAAAAGTACTGCTTCATTAGAGACATTCCTAAATGAAACTTCTTTCCACCTCTCAGAACACAAGGAAGTGAAGAATAACATGTCTACCAGTACCCTTGAGTACAATGGCCTCGATTCATACTAAAGTATCAATGGTGTTACCCTTCATTGCTTTTGCGCCATCAGTGCACGTATCAACGTAGTTAAAACCAAAATAGCCCAAGAGAGCATTATTATAAAATTAGTTTTACTGTTAATAAAATTAGAAATGCTATCATTACCACTATTATGAAAGTTAAGTATTTACTTGGTAACCTACCTGAAAGACTTTTTAGATCTTAACAACTGTTGATTTAGAGTCAGTCGAGACAGTTAGGCCAGCCTGGAGGTAACAGAAAAAACAGGTACTGGTACCAGCAGTTGGCGTAATGTCTATGTCACTGGACTCCCATGTAGTCAACGGCGGTTCGAGTCCCAGACCCAGTGGCTTAAACTCATGCGGGGCTTGTGTACGTGTGTGCCCAAGGTCCCAAGAGGAAGAATGGAGGAGAAGGTGTTGCAGCATAGCCATCCCCCCGGGGGATAATTTCTCGCTTTCTCCCTCTCTGTTTTTCTCTTCCTGTTGAGCGCATGTGCTCTATAGCAAAAACCTCTTAAAAAATTAAATAAAAAGAAAGAAAAAAAGAAAGAAATAACAGGTACCTGTCTATGTGGAAATCAGTGCTGGGATTTAAAACTCACCCAAAGGTCTGAAATGCTCAGGTTTTACTTAGTTGATTCTGCTTCATGCAGGATCAATGGCAGCTAAAATATATTTAGCATTATGTTTCTTTAAAAAAAAATTGCCAGATGGCATATGTGCTCACCAGAGAGAGACAGACAAAGAAAGGAAAGTGAGATATCACCCCCCTCACCCCCATGGGAAATGGTCATGCTACACACCCTTTTCCTCCATTTTGCTTTCTGGATTTTGGCATATACACATTCACACATGCCTGGCATGTTTCTCAGGCTGCTGGGTCTGGGGTTCAAACTGACTGTTGGCCGTGTGGGAACCAGCCACGTTAACCACCCTACCACTGGAT
>NW_006159813.1:2485163-2488519 GCF_000334495.1 Tupaia belangeri chinensis
TAATAAAAGTACTGCTTCATTAGAGACATTCCTAAATGAAACTTCTTTCCACCTCTCAGAACACAAGGAAGTGAAGAATAACATGTCTACCAGTACCCTTGAGTACAATGGCCTCGATTCATACTAAAGTATCAATGGTGTTACCCTTCATTGCTTTTGCGCCATCAGTGCACGTATCAACGTAGTTAAAACCAAAATAGCCCAAGAGAGCATTATTATAAAATTAGTTTTACTGTTAATAAAATTAGAAATGCTATCATTACCACTATTATGAAAGTTAAGTATTTACTTGGTAACCTACCTGAAAGACTTTTTAGATCTTAACAACTGTTGATTTAGAGTCAGTCGAGACAGTTAGGCCAGCCTGGAGGTAACAGAAAAAACAGGTACTGGTACCAGCAGTTGGCGTAATGTCTATGTCACTGGACTCCCATGTAGTCAACGGCGGTTCGAGTCCCAGACCCAGTGGCTTAAACTCATGCGGGGCTTGTGTACGTGTGTGCCCAAGGTCCCAAGAGGAAGAATGGAGGAGAAGGGATTGCAGCATAGCCATCCCCCCGGGGGATAATTTCTCGCTTTCTCCCTCTCTGTTTTTCTCTTCCTGTTGAGCGCATGTGCTCTATAGCAAAAACCTCTTAAAAAATTAAATAAAAAGAAAGAAAAAAAGAAAGAAATAACAGGTACCTGTCTATGTGGAAATCAGTGCTGGGATTTAAAACTCACCCAAAGGTCTGAAATGCTCAGGTTTTACTTAGTTGATTCTGCTTCATGCAGGATCAATGGCAGCTAAAATATATTTAGCATTATGTTTCTTTAAAAAAAAATTGCCAGATGGCATATGTGCTCACCAGAGAGAGACAGACAAAGAAAGGAAAGTGAGATATCACCCCCCTCACCCCCATGGGAAATGGTCATGCTACACACCCTTTTCCTCCATTTTGCTTTCTGGATTTTGGCATATACACATTCACACATGCCTGGCATGTTTCTCAGGCTGCTGGGTCTGGGGTTCAAACTGACTGTTGGCCGTGTGGGAACCAGCCACGTTAACCACCCTACCACTGGCTGCTGGTGCAGCATTCTCTTTCTTAAATCCTTCATGTAACATTAACTCATTGAATCCTCGCAAGAACCCTATAATTTTTTTTTTTTTTGAGAGGTTTTTGCTACAGGGCTCGTGCGCTTGCCAGACAGACAGAGAGAGACAGAAAGCAAGACATCACCCGCTAGGGGGGATGGCCATGCTGCAATCCCTTCTCCTCCATTCTCCTCAGGGTCTCGGGCACGCATGCACACGCGCCTGGCGTGAGTTTAAGCCACCGGGTCTGGGACTTGAACTGCGGTTGACTACATGGGAGTTCAGCAACATAGCCATTACGCTAACTGCTGGTCCTAAGAACCCTATAATCTTAATATGTGATACAGATGTGTTCTAGTACATGATACTATGATGCTGGTGTTTTAGGCCTGCCCAACTCTAAAGTGATTGCTCTTAGTTTCCATGCTTCATTTCACATTTTAATCACTTAAATAGTTCTCTTTTCTTAAAAAATAAAAAAGAAATATTTTATTGAACTTTCTTTCTTTCTTTTCTTTATTTTAATTTGACCAGAGAGACAGAGTGATAGAGAAAGTGAGAAAGCAAGCTGCCAGGTCTGAGACTCAAACCGCAGTCGGCCATGTGGAAGTCTAGCGCCCTTACTCACCGTGCCGCCTGCTGACCCCTATTTACGTAGTTTTTTGATATTTCCATTAGTGTTGTTTTGGTACCTGGATATTCTGATGAACTTTGGGTATGACCCATTTTAATATACCATGGATTGATTTCCCTGTAAGTGCTATCATCAGGGGAAAAACATGCAATCGTCTTTCTTAAAAAATTCTGTTATTTCCAAATATGAAAATACATGTCCAGTTTTAACAAGTTGTTTATTTTTATTAACGTGGTAATCTGTAAAATTTGGAAAGTGTAATAGACAAAACATTTCCCAGAAAATGTGTTTCTGAAAAGGCAAGTGTTGAAGAAACATGAGGAGCCGGCAAAACGTGTGGTAAAGCTGTTTCCACACTTGGCATTTTCATTCAGCAATGACTGTGTGTGTGCGGTACGTGCCTTTGTGCGCATGGTTTAAGTTGTACATTTTATTTATGAGCTGGGCGTGGAAACATGATATGTATGCTTGAGCCAGGCGTGCAATGTGCCTGAGCTTTGGTTTCTTCATCTGTGTGGGTAAGAGATGGGGTTGGAGGATCATCCCTTCATCCTCTGTGTTGGTAGTTCTCAACTGGGGGTGATTCTGTCCCCATACCCAATCCCTGGGGACATTGAGCAATGTTTGAAGACATTTTTTGGTTGTCAAAACTGGAAGAGTGGGCCGGCAGGTGGTGTGGTGGATAAGGGCACTGGATTCCCACATGGCAAAACATGGTTCGAGTCCTAGACCTGGTGGCTTGCTTTCTCGCTTTCCCTTTCTGTCTGTCTCTGTCTCTGTCTGGTCAAATTAAACAATAACAAATGAAATTCAATAAGTAAATAATTCTTTTTTTAAAAAAGATTAAAAAAAAAAAAAACTAGAAGGGAGAAAATGCTGCCAGCGTCTGTTGGGTAGAGGCCAGAGATGCTGCTAAATCTCTTACCTGGCATGGGACAACCTTCTGTGAAAGATTTATCTGCTGACTTGAGAAACATGGATTTTTTTGTTGTTGTTGTTCACAGTACACAGGCATTTACCAGAGAGAGATTTTGGGGTGGGGAGGGTAGAGGAGTGACTGAGAAATCACCCCCCACCAACAGAGGGAAGGGCCATACCATAATCTCCTCTTGGGATTTTGGGCATGCAGACATATGTGGCCGACATGATTTTCAGGGTACTAGGGCCAAGACTCAAAGTGTATAGTCAGCCATGTGGGATCCAGCTGCCTTAACTTCTACACCACCTGCTGGCCCCCAGAAACCATGATTTAAAACAGTATATTGGGACCAACAAATGGCATAATGGTTATGTCACTGGACTCCCACGTAGTAAACTGTGGTTCAAGTCCTGGATCTGGCAGTTTGGAACTCATGCTCGGTGGCTGTGGGTACGTGCCCAAGATCCCTAGAGGAAAAGGGTGTGTAGTATGGCCATGGAGTGATTTCTCACTTTCTGTCCCTCTGTTTCTGTCTCTCCAACAAGCACACACGCCCGATAGCAAAAATCTCTCTCTCTAAAAAAAAAAAATTTTAATAATCTAATTAATTATAGGACCAGCAGTTGGTGTAATGGCTATGTTGCTGGGCTCCCATGTAGTTGACCGCAGTTCGAGTCCTGGACCTGGTGGCTTAAACTCACGCCCGGTGCATGTGCATGCGTGCC
>NW_006159813.1:2488851-2500210 GCF_000334495.1 Tupaia belangeri chinensis
TGTGTGTGTGTGTGTGTGTGTGTGTGTGTGTGTATGCCCAAAATCCCAGGAGGAGAGTGAAGGAGAAGGGATTGCAGCATGGCCATCCTCCCGGGGTGGTGGTGATTTTTCATTTTCCCTCTCACCCTCTCACTGTCTCTCTCTGTCTCTCTTTAGTGAGTGCATTGGCCCTATGGCAAAACTTTTTCTTTTTAAAGGCAGGTTTCAGGTCAGCTGGTGGCATAGTGGCTAATGCAGTTGGATCCCATGTAGCTGACTGCATGGTTTGAGTCCTGGGCCCAGCAGCTTGAGAAAAAGCTGGGCACATGTGCATGTGTGCCAAAATCCCAAAAGGAGAAGTGGAGGAAAAGGGATTGTGACATGACCCTCCCCCTTTGGGGGTGCTTTCTCAGTTTCCTTCTTACTCTCTGTTTCTCTCTGGTGAGTGCACATTAAAAGTGGTATAAAATAGGGCTGGCAGGTGGTGTGGTAGTTAAGGGTGCTGGACTCCCAAATGGCTGACCATGGTTCAAGTCCTGGACCTGGTGGCTTGCTTTTTCACTTTCTCTCTCTCTCTTTCTGGCCAAATTAAAAATAAATAAATAAAGTTTTTTAAAAAATCTTAAAAAAAAAAAGTTTATACAAGTTGACCTGAGAAAATATAAATGGACTCTATATAGAAGAGGCTTTGGGGCCAGCAGGTGGTGTAGTTGAGGCTCTGGGCTGCCACATGGCTGACCACGGTTCAAGTCCTGGACCTGATAGCTCTGCTTTCTCACTTTCCCTTTCTCTCTCTCTCTCTTTGTCTCTCGCTGGTCAAATTAAAAAAATAATGATGATGAATAAAATTAAATAATTCTTAAAAAAAATAAAAAAGAGGCTATGATGTGAGCCCATCACATCAGTTTTTGGCTGCTTTTAGGAAACCCCCTTTGGAAAACTAGTGAATAATAGAGTCTTACCACTCAGGAAAACAAATGAACAAAAAGCCCTTCTGCTGTGGGCTGAATTGCTACCAACTTTGACTAAATTGCTTCCTACTCTCTCCCATCCTCGTCTAATGATTTGGCCGTCTCCACTGCCCAAACTCATCAAAAAATGACTGCTTTATGCTCGAGTTGGCTATTTTGGGTTCTTCTGGTGCCCACGTCTATTAGAAAAATTTGCGGTCTAGTTTGTATGTGCTCATATTTTTCTGCTTCATGGTCAATGGTCTTGGCCCTGAACACCCTGATGCCAATGTGTTTTTCTACATATATCATTCATTTGAAGGTATTTAAGAACATTTTCTAATTTTGGGACTGGCAGGAGGCATGGTAGTTAAGGGTGCTGGACTTCCATGTGGCCAACCTCGGTTTGAGTCCTGGACCTGATGGCTTCCTTTCTTGCTTTCTCTCTCTCTCTCTCTCTCTGTCCCTATCTAGTCAAATAAAAATAAATAAATAATGTTAAATAATTTTTTTTTAAAAAAAGAACATTTCCTAGTTTCATTTCATTTCAAGAATTTGCTAAACATTTGTTGTATATCTTGTTCTTTCCATATCACATTCTGGTTTTATCTGTTGGCAGGCAAGTTATTTATACTTACTGATACTGCTCATACTAATGCTGTTTCTTAAGTGAATTTCCTCCTGTTTTACCACCCTTTATTTTTCTTTGTCAATTTCAGAGTAAACTGATTGTAGAAACTGTATATCATCCAGTTGCCAAGACAACTAAAATCTAGGCATTTTATTAGTAGAAAGGTAAAATGTCCTTAATCTGTTTTCCATAGCTTGTGTGTGTGTGTTTCGATAGATTTTTCCTACTTGCCAGAGAGACAGAAAGCGAGAAATCACCCTCCGGGGGGATGGCCACGCAGATATCCCTTCTCCTCTCAGGATTTTAGGGACACATACACACATGCCTGGCATGAGTCGTAAGTCACTGGGTCCAGGACTCGAACCACGGTTGATTATTTGGGAGTCCAGCAACATATCCATTACACCATCTGCAGGTCCCTGTTTTTCATAGTGTGTGTTATCACTACTACTACCCTTCTCATTCTGAGTAAAAGAGTCTTTTTTTTTCTTTTTTCAATTGCCAGAGGGTGCGGTACTTGCTGGAGAGAAGCACACAGAGAGAAAAGCACCCCCAGGGGCACGTGGCCACACTGTGATCCCTTCTCTTCCATTCCTGCAACCTGTCAGGCTGCGGGGTTCGCATACTTATGTGCCCAGCATGTTTAGCAAGCCACTGGGGCTGTGATGTGAACCATAGTTGACCATTTAAGATCCAGTCTCCTCAGCCACAAGACCACAGGCTATTGCATGAGTAAAATGTCTTTATGAACGTCTTGGTGTCTTCCTGTGACAGAAGAATTACTGTCGTTTTCTGGAAGGTTAAGATTTAATTGCATGTCTTGACAAATGTATCTATGTTTGCGTCTAGGGTGTATGTGTAGGTGTGGAGCATAGATCATAGGCATATTAAGTGTTCTAGGAAGATAATTAGTATAATGCGCCATCAAATATTGATAATTTAATTTATACTTATTTTTTAAGAAATATTTAATTTAGCCAGAGAAGGATGGGGGGAGGTGGAGGGAGAGAGAGAGAGAGAGAGAGAGAGAGAGAGAAGGTGAGAAAGCAAACTGTCAGGTCTGGGACTTGAACCACCGTTGGGCATGTAGGAGTCCAGTTCAGTGCCCTTAACCACCATGCCACCTACTGGTCCTGATCATTTAATGTACACTTTAAAAAATGTTTTATTGGGGGACTGGCAGGTGGCATGGTGATTAAGGGTGCTAGACTCCCACATAGCTGACCATGGTTCAAATCCAGGACCTGGTGGCTTGCTTTCTCACTTTCCCTCTCTTTCTCTTGCTTTCCCTCTGTCCCTCTCTGGTCAAATTAAAAATAAATAAATAAAGATAAATAAAATAATTCTTTAAAAAATGTTTTATTGGGCCAGTCGGTGGTATGGTGGTTAGGTTGGTTATATCCCATACAGTCAACTGCACAGTTTGAGTCCCTGACCCAACAGTTTGAGAAAAACACCATGAGTATGTGCCTGTGTGCCCAGAATCTAGAAGGGAGGGAGAGATAGAGAAGAGATTGTGGCATGGCCATTCCCCAAGAGAGACGATTTTTAGTTTTTCTTTTTCTCTCTTTCTCACTGCCTCTCTATGGTAAGCACACACACCCTCTGGCAAATCAAAAAAATAAAAATAAAAAATTGGGACTAGCAATTGGCGTAATGGCTAGGTTACTAGAATCCCATGTAGTCAACCACAGTTCGAGTCCTAGACCCTGTGGCTTAAACTCACACCAGGCACGTGTGCATATGTGCCCAAGATCCCGAGAGGAGAATGGAGGAGAAGGGATTGCGGCATGGCCATCCCCCCTGGGGGGGGTGATTTTTCACTTTCTGTCTCTCTGTTTCTATCTTTCTGGTGAGCACACGTGTCCTATTGCAAAAACCTTTCTAAAAATAAAATTAATTAATTAATTTTTTTTGAAAATTTCTACCATGAATAAAAGAGACAGAGACAGAAAGACAGCATCCTAGCAGAATTTTTTTTTTTTTTAAGAGACGTTTTTGCTATAGGGTCATGCAGTCACCAGAAAGACAGAGACAGAGAGACAGAAAGCAAGAAATCATTCCCTGGGGGAATGGCCACTCTGCAATCCCTTCTCCTCCGTTCTCAGGATCTTGGGCACACATGCACACTCATCTGGTGTGAGTTTAAGGCACTGGGTTTGGGACTTGAACTGCAGTCGACTACATGGGAGTCCAGCGACATAGCCATTATGCTAACTGCTGTTACCAATTTTTTAAAAGTTTCTAATTCATAAGGAAATCCAGTAGATTGTATAGTTATCAAGGCAGTTGGGCAGTAAGTAACAATTAGGGCTCTCCGAGAGTTTATATTAGCATTACATAAGAACGTTAGGTTTTTAGAAACCATGGTCTTTATTCTCCAGGAATCCTTCAGTATTTGTGTAAGAGAGTGTGGTCAGGTACCAGCAGATGGTGTAACAATTACATTGCTGGGCACCCACATGACCGAATGAGGTTCAAGTCTCAGACCTGGTGGCTTGAAACTCACACCAGGCACGTGTGCATGAGTGTTCAAGAGCCCAGGAGGAGAATGGAGGAGAAGGGATTGCAGCGTGCCCATCACCCTGGGAGTTATTTCTCATTTTCCCTCTCACTGTCTCTGTTTCATTCTCTCTGAAGTGTACATGCCTTAAAGCAAATTCTAAAAAACAAAGAGGGTGGTCAAGCTGGGCAGTCACTCCTCTCACCATGGCCTGTCCATAGCTCACACCAAAGGAAATAGAATAGTTAAGAACATGTTTCTGGACTGGCCTGTATCGCAGCAGTCAAGCCCTGTGCACAGGGAGCCAGAGCTCACGTGGCCGGTGCTGTTTGCATTCTGGCCTCAGGAGTTTACAAAACATGTCGGCGCATGTGCATGCATACCCAGGCTCCTGCCCCGATAGAGACATGGAGGAAAAAGGATTGTAACACGACTAACTCCCGCCGGGGAGTGCTTTCTCTTTCTGACAAATGCACATGCCCTCTGGCAATTAAAAAATAAAAGAAGTAAGTAAAAATGTAAAAAAGTACATGGTTTCTAGAGCAAGCCCTTGTGTCAAGTCAAGGCTCCCCCAGTTACTACTGGAATAACCAGGGTAAGCTAGTTAACCTGTTAACAGATATAGCAAAAGCAAATTATTTTATTCACTGATGGATTCTGAAGGCCTAAATAACACCTAGCACACATGCTGGTTTTAAAAGGATCATAGAAAATGGAATTGAAGTATGAGTTCATTTGGGGACCAGCAGGTGGCATTGTGGTTAAAGACACTGGACTCCCACATGGCTGACTGGGGTTCAGGTCCCAGATCTGGCCACTTACTTTCTTGCTTTCTCCCTTTCTTTCTCTGGTGAGTGCACATCCCCTATAGCAAATTAAATAATAATTATTATAATAATTGAAATTAAATAAATAATTCTTTTTTTTGGTAAAGTATGAGTTAATTTTGGTACAAAATTTGTTTTAAAATCCATATATAGTTTTTGGGACCAGCAGTTAGCGTAATGGCTATGTCACTGAACTCTCATGTAGTCGACCATGGTTTGAGTCCCGACCTGATGGTTTAAACTCACACCGGGTGCATGTGCGTGCGTGCCCAAGATCCCGAGAGAAAAATGGAGGAAAAGGGATTGCGGGCATGGCCATCCCCCTGGGGGTGATTTCTCACTTTCTGTGTCACTGTCTTTCTCTGTCTTTCTGGTGAGCGTATGCACCCTATAGCAAAAAACCTCTCTAACACACACACACACACACACACATACGCACACACAAAGAAATCCATATATAGTTTTTTTATAATATACATTTTATATGAAATGTAAAGACCTCTTGTGTAGTTGAAGCTCAATACTTTTTTTTTCCAGAGATTTTGGGTATAGGGTGCGTGTACTTGCTAGAGAGACAGGGAGAGGTAGAGAGACAGAAAGAGAGACATCCCCCCCCCCCGCCGCCCCCCCTCCAAGGAAGAAGAGAAGTCACCCCCCAACACAGGGAGGATGGCCACACCGAAGTCCCTTCTCCTGCAGTTTCCTCTTGAGGTCTTGGGCACACACAGGTGTCTGGCGTGAGTTTGAAGCCTCTGGGACAGAAGTCCAGTGACATAACCATTACACCATCTGCTGGTCCCGGAACTTGATACATTTTTTAAAATAAAGGATTAATTTGTCTAAAGCACTTAGCACATTGCCAACATATAGTCAGTGCTCAGTAAGATATTAAAACACAACACGAAACAAAAACCCCTAGAACCTCAGAGCACCGGATTTGTTACATATTGAGACAGTCTGCATCCTCATTTATTTGGAACATTTATCATACAGAAACTACTGTGTTGGATGTTATTTAGGGGAAACAAAGATGTATATGCTACAATCCTTGCCCTCAGAAAGTTGATAATTTAATAAAAGAATAGACGACCTGAACTATAATTATAAGCAGTATTGGAATTATATTAAACAGTATATTAAAACACCTTATAAATTATGCAGTGCATGTCTTAGAATTCAGAGAAGAGAGCTACTATTAGCTACAGTGGCATAAAACTGAAAGCCTGTGTGTTTTTTATTATCACCACATCCTGACATTTCTAAGCGATGTCTGTAGCATCATACAATTGCCTCTGTCCCCAGCCCCTCCACTTTGACCTGCCACCAACTACATTAGATACACTGATCAAGGGACTTTTTAGGAAGTAGGTGCTTAAAGGATATAGAGGGGGCCAGGAGGTAGGGAAACAGTGACACAACTGGAGCTACATGGGAAAGGTCCTGGGAGCATGCATGTGCCCGTGATCTAGGCTGGCCGAGGCTGGGGATGGATCATGGTATGAAGACCCTATTGAGGATGTCTGCCTTCTCCTTCTCTGTCTCTTATGGAAGAAATGAATGAATATGCTTGTAACAAAAGTAGGGGAGACATAGAGGAGTCCAGGGTAAAGATGGAAAGCAAGGCAAGTAGGATGAGTAAGGTCTCCCTAGGTGAAAGAGCAGCTTCTCCAAAGACACAGGGGCCAGTCAAGGGGACCCTCAGGTAGTCTAGTGGCTAAGGCACTGGGTTCCCACATGGCTGACTGTGGTTCAAGTCCCAGATCTGGTGGCTTGAGATGCATACCAGGCACATGTGCATGCATGCCCAAAAGCCCAAGAGGAGAATGGAGGAGAAGGGATTGAGGCATGGCCATCACCACAGGGGGTGATTTCTCACTTTCTCTATCTCTCTGGTGAACACACATGCCCTATAGCAAAAGTCTCTCACAAGATAAAAAATGGGGGGGGGGAAGCCAGCAGTTAGCATAATGGCTATGTCGCTGGACTCCCACGTAGTCGACCGCAGCTCGCATCCCAGACCCGGCGGCTTAAAACTCACGCCGGGTGCGTGTGCGTGCGTGGTGCGTGCGTGCCCAAGATCCCGAGAGGAGAATGGAGGAGAAGGGATTGCGGCGTGACCATGCCCCCAGGGGGGTGATTTCTCGCTTTCGGTCTCTATGTCTCTCTCTGTCTGTCTGGCGAGCACATGCGCCCTGTAGTGAAAACCTCTCCAAAAAAAAAAAAAGATAAAAAAGGAAAAACAGTAAAGGAGGGGCCAGAGGGTGGCATGGTGGATGGAAAAGGACTCTTACATGGAGGACCACAGTTTGAGTTCAGGCCCGGCGGTTTGCTTTCTCACTTTCTCTCTCTCTGGTCAAAATAAAAAAAATAAATAAGTAAAAAATAAATAATTCGTTAAAAAAAAAACAAGAAGGGAAAGGAAGAATAAAATTGTAAAAGAAAAAGGAAAGATTGGCTGGTATTGGCATGCAGAAGGAAAGATGCCACTTAATGAGCACCTATTTATTGGTGGCCAGAGGATTAGCTTACATAACCTTGACTTAAGTAATTTTTTTTTTTGGGGGGGGTGATGAGGTTGCCATAGGACACATGCACCAGCCAGAGAGTGACAGAGAGGGGAAAAGTGAAAAATAACCTCCTGGGGGGATGGCCACACCACAATCCCTTCTCCTCAATTCTCCTCTTGGAATCGTGGGCATGCACACACGTCTGGCATGATCGTCAAGCCACTGGGTCTAGAACCTGAACTGCGGTCGACCGTGTGGGAATCCAACACCTTAATCACCTCACCACCTGATGACCCCTTTTTGCTTAAATCTTACAATGACCTTCAAGATGGGTATTATTGCCCCTGTGTTATAAATGAGAGGACTAAGGCTCAGCGAGGTTAAGGATCTTGCCCAAGATCCTGCAGCAAGTACAGGGCAGAACTGGGATTTGAACAGGGGTCAGATTGCTTATAAAACCCATGTTTTTTCCACCTATCTAGCCTTGCAGGTTAAACCAAAGGCAATGGGAGCCATTGGAAAACTAGAGATTGTGATCTAAATAAAGCCAGAGTTCAGGAAGATTAACCTGGCACTGGAGTGAAGGGTAAATTCAAGGTGAGAGTCAAGAGTCAGGGAGACCAGGGAACCAGCAGTTAACGTAATGGCTATGTCGCTGGACTCCCACGTAGTCGACCGCGGTTCATGTCCCGGACCCGGTGGCTTAAAACTCACGCCGGGCGCGTGTGCGTGCGTGCCCAAGATCCCGAGAGGAGAATGGAGGAGAAGGGATTGCGTTGTGACCATCCCCCCTGGGGGGTGATTTCTCGCTTTCTGTCTCTATGTCTCTCTCTGTCTGTCTGGCGAGCGCACGCGCCCTACAGTGAAAATCTCTCCAAAAAAAAAAAAAAAAAAGAGTCAGGGAGACCATGGGACCAGCAGTTAGCGTAATGGCTATGTCAGTGGACTCCCATGTAGTCCACTGTGGTTCGCGTACTGGACCTGGTGGTTTAAATCTCACGCTGGGTGTGTGTGTGTGCATGCCCAAGATCCCGAGAGGAGAACGGAGGAGAAGGGATTGCGTTGTGACCATCCCCCCTGGGGGGTGATTTCTCGCTTTCTGTCTCTATGTCTCTCTCTGTCTGTCTGGCGAGCGCACGCGCCCTACAGTGAAAATCTCTCCAAAAAAAAAAAAAAAAAGAGTCAGGGAGACCAGTGCAATGCTGCTGGAAGAATCTGGATGGGAAGTAACAGTGGAAATAAGAAAAGATGTCAGATCAAAGATGTAAAAAAAAAAAAAAAGAATTGCTGGGGCCAGACGGTGGCGCAGCTGTAAAACACAACACTGTGAAGCGTTTGTCTCCGGGAAGGCTCCCGAGTCAAGTCCAGAGAGTTCCCTGAGTACACTGGGCACGTCCTTGCCCCTGATCCAGGGCGGCTGTCGGCTGCAGGTGGATCACATCGGGACCCTGTTGGGGCTGCCACTTCTCTCTGTCTCTGTCTTTCTCATGGAAGAAATAAGTAAAAACTGAGACTTTAATGATGTGCAGTGATTGAATGTAATGAATAAGAACATAAAAATTAAAAAAAAAAAATAAAGGAGGAATTGAGGGCCAGCAGACAGCATGGAGGTTAAAGTGGCTGGATCCTACCTGGCTGACCGTGTGGTCTGAGTCCCAGACCCTGCAACTTGAAAAACACTGGGCATGAGTGTGTACCTGCCCAAAATCCTGCGAGGAGAATGGAAGAGAAAGAACTGAGGTGTGAGTATCCCCCCAGGAGGGTGCTTTCTCAGTCTTTGTCTCTCTCTCTGTCTGTCTGTCTCTGGTAAGCACACATGCCCTATAGCCACCCCTGTCTTCCCCTCCCCCTGAAAAAAAGCTAAGATTTATTAGGGAGCGGAAGTAAGAATAAAGGAGAAGTTAGAGAGTTTTTGAGGTTACCAATACAGGCAACAGAATGATACTCTATTGCCAGAAATAGGGAAGCCAGAAGAGAGAGAATTTTTAATTAGGCCCTTTGATCTGGTTATGGCTAAGGACATTTGTTTGTCCTATATAAGGAAATAAGTATGCAATTCATAAATGTATAGCAATTATAAGAGTAGTTGTTGCAAAATGTATCTGTGAGCTTGAAAATGAAAAGTTCTTCCTTATCTTTAAGAAGTTTTCTGGGGCCAGTAAGTGGTATGGTGGTTAAGGCACTGGACGTTCCCACATGGCCAACAATAGTTCAAGTCCCGGGCCTGGTGGCTTGTTTTCTCATTCTCTCTCTCTCTCTCTGGTCAAATTAAAATACATAAAATTGAATAAATAATTTTTTAAAAGAAAAAAAAAGCTCCCTAAAGAAAGCTATAGTTGATGCAAGAGGAAGGATGAGAACAATCAACAGGAGAAGGATTGTTCTGTGTGTTTGGAAAGGCATTGGTGAAGAATTGACAGTGGGACAGGACAAATAGACAGTTCCCATGTCTGTGGGAATGAAAGCAACCTCTCCTTTTTTTAAAAAGAAAATTTATAATTATTTATTTAATTCCATTTGTTATTATTATTATTATTTTTATTTGACCAGAGAGAAACAGGAAGAAAAAGGGAGAAAGCAAGCTGCCAGGTTCAGGACTTGAACCATGGTCAGCCATGGAGGAATCCAATGCCTTTAACCACCATGTCACCTGCTGGCTCCAAGCACCTCTCCTTTATTAGAACAGTTCCTCTATAGGTGAAGTGACTATTTTCCACAACTTTGCAAGGTTCTGTATGCAGCAAAGAGTATGTTTGGGCTCCTCTTCCTGACAGCCCACTCCGCCTACATTCTCAATCTGAAGGATTAGAGGGAAAAGTAGGCCTTCCTGATGGATGTAGAAAATAATTGCACAGAAGAAAACTGTATGCATGTTTTATTATACATTTGCATTTACAAAAACCAAGAATTTGCAAGGGCTTATGTTCAACACGCAAACCACCCAATTAAAAGAAGAGATGGCAAAGACTCAAAAACTGGTTATAGAATTTAATTGAAGAAAACCCAAGAAATACATCAAAGGTATAAATCTGCATTTCTCTGGGGTCTCAATTGAGTGATTCAGCTTTTTTATTTTAGTAAGTGGGTCAGAAAACTGCTAATCCTGTAATGATTTTGTTCAACTGCGCTCAGCTGGTAGATTTATTTCTTGCAGATCTGAAAAAAACAAGTATGTTAAAATTGTCAAAGTTGATGTAGACCCAATATCAGATTGCTTTGTTTATCAACCATGATACTGTATTTACTTAAAAAAATTTGATTCAAAAATTTTTGAGAGAAAGCATATGTATATGCATGAGAGAGAGAGAGAGAGAGAGAGAGAGAGAGAGGCGGGCACCCCTCAGCAGGGTCTCTTGTCATGCTAGGATCCTGTTCCCACAGTTCTCCAGCTTATCAGATCTTGGGTAAATGTGCACCTGGTGTGCTTTTATGTCAACTGGGGATCCAAGCCCGAGGTTGGCCGTGTGGCTTCCAGCACTTCAGTGCTAAATCACAAGATTGATGTTTACTTTCTTAATTGAAAGTTTGTTCTTTTAACTGACGTACAATGACAATATCATTTGTGGCTTTATTTTGAAATGCCGTGTTCTGTGTTGCACAAGTTTATGCTGTAGTTAATGCGGTAACAATATATAATAAGGACTCCCAGAATGAAATTCAGTAGGACAAACCCATTGCACAATAAGAAGACAAATATAGGATCTGATGTATTGGGTTTTTGGAAACAGCTCACAGCTCAGGTTTAAAAACACAAGCCATGGGGGTCAGCAGGTGGTGTAGTGGTTAAGGTGCTGGACTCCAACATGGCCGACCATGATTTGAATCCTGGACCTGGCAGGTTGCTTTCTCATTCTCCCATTTTCCCTCTCACTCTCTGGTCAAACTGAAGAAGAATAATAAACAAATAAAATTAAATAAATAATTTTTTTTTCTTTAAAAAAAGCACCTATAAGCCATGCATC
>NW_006159813.1:2500236-2506587 GCF_000334495.1 Tupaia belangeri chinensis
CTTCCCCTCTCATTTTTTTCTCCTCCAAGTTGTGATAGAATACATATATCATAAATTTTACTGTCTTGACCACTTATTTTTTTGACCATTAGAGTGAGTATATTTGCTAGAGAAAGTCAGAGAGAAAGTGAGAAATCACTCCTTCCTGTGGGGGGGATGACCATGCTATAATCCCTTCTCCTCCATTTACCTCTTGGGATCTTGGACATGCACACATACATGCCTGGTGTGATTTATTGTTTATTTTTAGTTTTTTTTAAGGTTAATTAATTAATTAATTTATTTATTATTTTTGATTTGCTATAGTGCACATGCACTCACCAGAGAAAGACAGAGAAAGAGACAGAGAGAAAATGAGAAAGCAAGCTGCTAAGTCCAGGACTCAAACCGTAGTCAGCCAATGTGGGAATTCAGCGCCTTAACCATGTAACCTGCTGACCCTTTTTTAGGTTTTTGATATAGGGCATGTGTGCGTGCCAGAGAGATCGAGAGAGACAGTGAGAGAGAAAGTGAGAAAACACACCTCCCCTCAGGGTGATGAACAAGCCTCAGTCCCTTCTCCTTCACTCTCCTCTTGGGATTTTGGGCACACATCCGCACACCTCCAGCCTGAGTCTCAAGCTGCTAAGTCCGGGACTAGAACCACACAGTTGGCCATGTGGGATTTCAGCACCTTAACCTCCACACCACCCGCTGGTCCCCATCTTGACCACTTTTAAGTGTACACTTCAGTATTGTTAAGTGCTACCTTTGTCACCACCATCCGTCTATGGATCTCTGTCCCCATAAGCACTAAGTCCTCATTTTCTTCTCCCCTTAACCACTGACAGTCACCATTCTACTATCCATCATGGGGAAACTTACCTACTCTAGCTGCTTCGTAAGATTTATCCTCTGGGACTGGCTTATCACACTTAGCAAAAGGTCCATCCATGTTGTAGCATCTGTCAGATTTTTTTCCTTTTTAAGACTGAATATTCCATTGTATCTGTATGCCGTATTTTGTTTATCTGTTCATCTGTGGATGGATGTGTGCTTCCACATCCTGACTAGTTTGAATAATGCAGATATGAACATGGATATACTTATCTCAGTCTCTGCTTTAGATTCTTTGGGGTATGTCCTGAGAAGTGGAATCCCCAGGTCGTATGGTAATTCTGCATTCAATTTTGGGAGGAACTGTTTTCCTTAAAACTGCCATACCAGGGAACCAGCAGATGGCATAATGGTTACATTGCTGGACTCCCATGTAGTCAACTGCAGTTCAAGTCCTGGACCTGGCAGCTTAAACCTCATGCTGGGCGTATGTGCGTATGTGCCCAAGATCCCAAGAGGAGAATGGAGGAGAAGGGGTTGTGGCATGGCCATCCCCCCATGGGGTGATTTCTCACTTTCTGTCTCTGTCTCTCTAGTGAGTGCACGCACCTTATAGCAAAAATCTTTTGCTAAAAAAAATTCTGCCATACTGGCTCAGACTGTGTTCTGGTGGTGAAGAGGACTGGATTCCATGTGGCTGACTGTGTGGCTTGTCTGGACCCAGCAGCTTGAAAAACATGTTGACCGCATGTACACGCATGCTCAAAATCCCCAAAGGAGGGAGAGATGGAAAAGGAATTGCAGTGTGACCATGCCCCAGGCGGATGCTTTCTCCTATCCCTCTCTGTCTCTCTATCTCTCTCTGATGAGCGCAGGTACCCTCTAGTGCCCTCCCTACCGCCCAGCTGGCTATCAGAAGGGAAGCTGGTTTATTAGGAAACATAGGGAAAAAAGCACCACAGTTGTGTGCCTGAAATCCTAAGAGAAAACTGGAGGGGAAGGGATTGTGGTGTGGCCATCACCCTGGAGGCTGCTTTCTCACTTTCTCTTTTTTCCTCTCTCTCCAGTGAGTGCATGTGCCCTATAGCAAGCAAACAAACAAAAGCACGGCAGATATCAGTACTGAGAGTCCTATTAAAATACAGTCTAGCAATGGACGTCTAGTTTTACTGACTCATTGGTGAGGCCCTCCCAAGGGGGACAGAAAAAGAAAAAGCTAAGCCAAGGGACACTCTCTTAGCTCATTCATCGAACTCGCCTTGTTCTAATGATATGCTCCTTAAACTGTGTTCTTATTGCAGGTTGGTTTCTCTGCCTACAAAGGGAGACTATTTTTAGTCCTATCAGCATTGGCATTTTGGTTTTCAAGAGCTTAAATGTATCACCACAAATGAATACTATGTATTCTGGTTTTAAAGACTGGACTTAGTAAACCCTAATTAATGAGAGCCCAATTCTAAAACATGGTGTGTTGGCAAAATCAGATTTCTAAGCCTTTCACATCACAGATTAGGGCCAAGTACATAATAAGCATTATATTAGTGTTGATTTGTATTATTGATGGGCAATTCTCCAAGGTAATATTACGTTGTGAGATCTCTTGGAAGGCAGAGTCTAACCTCGTAGAACACACAGGCTTCTTTTATGTCGAAGTTTGCATGACTCTTATTTTTAAAGTGCAAGCAAAGTGGTGAAGGATTTATCTTGATTTTCTTCTTCCCTCTTCTGGTGCCTCTTCCCCTGCTCCCAAGCACTCCACACCTTTAGGATTTTTTATTATGGTGAGACAAAGCCAGCACCCCCCCCCACCCGGCCCCGGGAGTATTCCAAGCTCTGGCCTTCCCATAACCAGTAGAGTTAACTGTGACCAATATGAGAAATTAATGCCTACATGGCCATGACTGATCCTGACTGTGGATTACACATGTGTATAAATGTATATAAAATTATTTTTTTATTTGCTAGAGGGTGCATGAACTCACCAGAGAGACAGAGAGAGAGATACCGAGAGAGAGAGAGAGAATGAAAAAGCACCCTTTCATGGGGGAATAGTCACTCCACAGTCCCTCCTCCATTCCTCCTTCATGTCAAGGTTTTGGTCATGCATGCACATGTACCGGGTGTGTTTTCCAAGCCACTGAGTCTGGGACTCAAACCACACAGTCATGTGAGATCCAGGAGCGTTTTTCCTTCCCCTCTCATTTTTTTCTCCTCCAAGTTGTGATAGAATACATATGACATAAATTTTACTGTCTTGACCACTTATTTTTTTGACCATTAGAGTGAGTATATTTGCTAGAGAAAGTCAGAGAGAAAGTGAGAAATCACTCCTTCCTGTGGGGGGGATGACCATGCTATAATCCCTTCTCCTCCATTTACCTCTTGGGATCTTGGACATGCACACATACATGCCTGGTGTGATTTATTGTTTATTTTTAGTTTTTTTTAAGGTTAATTAATTAATTAATTTATTTATTATTTTTGATTTGCTATAGTGCACATGCACTCACCAGAGAAAGACAGAGAAAGAGACAGAGAGAAAATGAGAAAGCAAGCTGCTAAGTCCAGGACTCAAACCGTAGTCAGCCAATGTGGGAATTCAGCGCCTTAACCATGTAACCTGCTGACCCTTTTTTAGGTTTTTGATATAGGGCATGTGTGCGTGCCAGAGAGATCGAGAGAGACAGTGAGAGAGAAAGTGAGAAAACACACCTCCCCTCAGGGTGATGAACAAGCCTCAGTCCCTTCTCCTTCACTCTCCTCTTGGGATTTTGGGCACACATCCGCACACCTCCAGCCTGAGTCTCAAGCTGCTAAGTCCGGGACTAGAACCACACAGTTGGCCATGTGGGATTTCAGCACCTTAACCTCCACACCACCCGCTGGTCCCCATCTTGACCACTTTTAAGTGTACACTTCAGTATTGTTAAGTGCTACCTTTGTCACCACCATCCGTCTATGGATCTCTGTCCCCATAAGCACTAAGTCCTCATTTTCTTCTCCCCTTAACCACTGACAGTCACCATTCTACTATCCATCATGGGGAAACTTACCTACTCTAGCTGCTTCGTAAGATTTATCCTCTGGGACTGGCTTATCACACTTAGCAAAAGGTCCATCCATGTTGTAGCATCTGTCAGATTTTTTTCCTTTTTAAGACTGAATATTCCATTGTATCTGTATGCCGTATTTTGTTTATCTGTTCATCTGTGGATGGATGTGTGCTTCCACATCCTGACTAGTTTGAATAATGCAGATATGAACATGGATATACTTATCTCAGTCTCTGCTTTAGATTCTTTGGGGTATGTCCTGAGAAGTGGAATCCCCAGGTCGTATGGTAATTCTGCATTCAATTTTGGGAGGAACTGTTTTCCTTAAAACTGCCATACCAGGGAACCAGCAGATGGCATAATGGTTACATTGCTGGACTCCCATGTAGTCAACTGCAGTTCAAGTCCTGGACCTGGCAGCTTAAACCTCATGCTGGGCGTATGTGCGTATGTGCCCAAGATCCCAAGAGGAGAATGGAGGAGAAGGGGTTGTGGCATGGCCATCCCCCCATGGGGTGATTTCTCACTTTCTGTCTCTGTCTCTCTAGTGAGTGCACGCACCTTATAGCAAAAATCTTTTGCTAAAAAAAATTCTGCCATACTGGCTCAGACTGTGTTCTGGTGGTGAAGAGGACTGGATTCCATGTGGCTGACTGTGTGGCTTGTCTGGACCCAGCAGCTTGAAAAACATGTTGACCGCATGTACACGCATGCTCAAAATCCCCAAAGGAGGGAGAGATGGAAAAGGAATTGCAGTGTGACCATGCCCCAGGCGGATGCTTTCTCCTATCCCTCTCTGTCTCTCTATCTCTCTCTGATGAGCGCAGGTACCCTCTAGTGCCCTCCCTACCGCCCAGCTGGCTATCAGAAGGGAAGCTGGTTTATTAGGAAACATAGGGAAAAAAGCACCACAGTTGTGTGCCTGAAATCCTAAGAGAAAACTGGAGGGGAAGGGATTGTGGTGTGGCCATCACCCTGGAGGCTGCTTTCTCACTTTCTCTTTTTTCCTCTCTCTCCAGTGAGTGCATGTGCCCTATAGCAAGCAAACAAACAAAAGCACGGCAGATATCAGTACTGAGAGTCCTATTAAAATACAGTCTAGCAATGGACGTCTAGTTTTACTGACTCATTGGTGAGGCCCTCCCAAGGGGGACAGAAAAAGAAAAAGCTAAGCCAAGGGACACTCTCTTAGCTCATTCATCGAACTCGCCTTGTTCTAATGATATGCTCCTTAAACTGTGTTCTTATTGCAGGTTGGTTTCTCTGCCTACAAAGGGAGACTATTTTTAGTCCTATCAGCATTGGCATTTTGGTTTTCAAGAGCTTAAATGTATCACCACAAATGAATACTATGTATTCTGGTTTTAAAGACTGGACTTAGTAAACCCTAATTAATGAGAGCCCAATTCTAAAACATGGTGTGTTGGCAAAATCAGATTTCTAAGCCTTTCACATCACAGATTAGGGCCAAGTACATAATAAGCATTATATTAGTGTTGATTTGTATTATTGATGGGCAATTCTCCAAGGTAATATTACGTTGTGAGTTCTCTTGGAAGGCAGAGTCTCACCTCGTAGAACACACAGGCTTCTTTTATGTCGAAGTTTGCATGACTCTTATTTTTAAAGTGCAAGCAAAGTGGTGAAGGATTTATCTTGATTTTCTTCTTCCCTCTTCTGGTGCCTCTTCCCCTGCTCCCAAGCACTCCACACCTTTAGGATTTTTTATTATGGTGAGACAAAGCCAGCCCCCCCCCCCCACCCGGCCCTGGGAGTATTCCAAGCTCTGGCCTTCCCATAACCAGTAGAGTTAACTGTGACCAATATGAGAAATTAATGCCTACATGGCCATGACTGATCCTGACTGTGGATTACACATGTGTATAAATGTATATAAAATTATTTTTTTATTTGCTAGAGGGTGCATGAACTCACCAGAGAGACAGAGAGAGAGATACCGAGAGAGAGAGAGAGAATGAAAAAGCACCCTTTCATGGGGGAATAGTCACTCCACAGTCCCTCCTCCATTCCTCCTTCATGTCAAGGTTTTGGTCATGCATGCACATGTACCTGGTGTGTTTTCCAAGCCACTGAGTCTGGGACTCAAACCACACAGTCATGTGAGATCCAGTTGCCTTAACCACCATGCCTCCAGCTGATCCATGAATAAATAAATAAAAATATATGTGAATCTATTTTGTTCATATTAGAGAGTGTGTCTACACACGACAGAGAGAGGGAAAAGGAGAGAGAAAATACTTGGTGGCTTAAAACTCACACTGGGTACATGTGTGTGCGTTCCTAAGATCCTGAGAAGAGAAGGGAGAAGGGATTGCAGTGTGGCCATTCCCTTAGAAGCTGATTTCTCACTTTCTGTTTCTCTGTCTCTCTGGTGAGCGCACATAGCCTATAGCAAAAATCTCTCTCTCAAAAAAAAAAAAAAAAAATTACAAAGAACCAACCAGCATCCTACTTTTTTTTC
>NW_006159813.1:2506639-2529355 GCF_000334495.1 Tupaia belangeri chinensis
CTCCCTTATTAAAAAGAAAAAAGGAAAACATGAATGGATGGTTAGAATGTAGTTTAAATAGGATGGCTTGGTAAATACCAAATGTGAAGGAATTATATACAAATGAGCTTATCACTTTATTATAATTAAACATAAACACATAACTTAAACTCACCCATTATATTGGTAATTCATGTCAACTTTTAAAAATATTATTTATTTAATTCCATTTATTATTATTATTATCATTATTATTTTAATTTGACCAGAGAGAGAAAGAGCGAGAAAGGAAAAGTGAGAAAGAAGCCACCAGGTCCAGGACTCAAGCCACAGTTGGCCATGTGGGAATCCAGTGCCTTTAATCAGCACACTACTTGTTGGCCCAAGATTTGCTTGTTTTTTTAAATATACTTTCATGGGCTATCTCTTTTCAGGATGTTAGCAGACACCGATACTCAGTGCCTAGACCTATTAACAGTTCATTAGATTTTTTAGAATGATGAAAACGTAATTCTCCTTTCTGTTTCATCAGAGAGAGACAGAGGGAGAGAGAAAGAGGAAGTGAGAAAATAAGCCACCAAATCCAGGACTCAAACCATAATCGGCCATGTGGGAGTCCAGCATCTTAACTATCAGCACCTGCCAGCCCTCTTCATGTCAACATTTTTTTTCTTGTTTTGGAGAGGTTTTCTGCTATAGGGCACATGCACTCACCAGAAAGACAGAGAGAGAGAGAGAGAGACAGAAGGACAGAAAGTGAGAAATCATCCCCCAGGGGAGATGGCCACGGTGCAATCCCTTCTCCTCCATTCTTCTCTCAGGATCTTGGGTATGTGTGCACACGCGACTGGCATGAGTTTAAGCTGCTGAGTCTGGGTCTTGGAAGGTGGTCGACTATGTGGGAGTCTAGCAACATAACCATTATGCCATCTGCTGGTCCCCATATTTTAACTATTTTTATTTTTATGTTTTTTTTTTTTTTTTTTGCTAGGACGTGTGCACTCACCAGACAGACAGACAGAGTTTTTTTTGTTTTGTTTTGTTTTGTTTTGTTTTGTTTTTTGAGAGAAAGAGAGATGGAAAGCAAGAAATCACCCCTCAGTGGGTATGGCCACGCCACAGTCCCTTCCCCTCCATTCTCCTCTTGGAATCTTGGGCACACATGCACACACGCCTGGCGTGAGTTTTAAGCCACCAGGTCTGGGACGCAAACCGCGGTCGACTACATGGGAGTCCAGCGACATAGCCATTACACTAACTGCTGGTCCCCCTGTGTCAACTTTTAATAATGATATTCTCAGGAAGGTTAGCCCTTAACATTTAGGTTATTATGGTAACTAGGCCACTCTGAGATGTCTAAAAACAAATCTAGATTACTTTAAACTGTGGGAAATTTGACTTTTGTTTTTAAGTTCATCTTTTTTATTTTTTTGTTATATGGCGTTGAGTATTCATCAGAGACAGAGAGACGGAAAAGTGAGAAATCAACCCCTCCCAGGGGCGAGGGGATGTCTACACCCACAATCCCTTTTCCTCCATTCTCCTCTTGGGATTTTGGGCACGCATGCACATGTACTTGATGTGATTTTCAAGCCTCTGGGTTCAGGACTCAAACTGTGGTCAGCCATGTGGGAACCCAGTGCCTTAACTACCATGCCACCTGCTGGCCCCTTAAGTTTAATTCTTTCGAGAGAGAGAGAGAAACAGAGAGACAGATAAATAGCGCCCTTAACATGGTCTTGATGACCCAACCCCAACCTTCAGCCAGCCCTGGATCATAGGCAAGTGTGTACCCAGCATCCTCAGAGAGGTCTCCAGACTTGAACCAGTACCCTTCCCATGTGGAATTGCCTCCAAGAGGCAACCACCTATCTGTGGAACTTTCAAGAGTGAAAAGTGAAGGATATAATTTCATATCAAAGACAACTGCAGGACCAGCAGTTAGCATAATGGCTATGTTGCTGGACTCCCATGTAGTAGACCGTGGTGTGAGTCCCGGACCTGGTGGCTTTAACTCATGCCGGGTGTGTGTGTGTGTGTGTGCCTGCCCAAGATCCCGAGAGGAGAATGGAGGAGAAGGGATTGCGGCGTGGCCAAATCCCCAGGGGGTGATTTCTCACTTTCTATCTCTCTGTCTCTCTCTGTCTTTCTGGTGAGCGCACGCGCCCTATAACAAAAACCTCTCCAAAAAAGACACACAAAAAAAGACAATTGCAACCACCATGATAAAAGCTACTTTTCATACAAATAGAATTTGACTTAAAGGTTCAGATTAAGACTCAAGCTAGGTTGTGAAATCTCATTAGACTCTCTTGGTAACAGATATTCTAAATTTAGTATGACCACATACTGTGGCCCTAAGGAACGGACTCCTGGCTATTTGCTAAGGCAGGGAAGCTTTCCTATGTTGAAGCTTCCTGGAAAAGAGTGAAAAGCTCATTGTTCATAGAAATCCAGGCCACCCACCTCATTTACCTATTACTCACTTTTCCCTTGATGTTTTTCTGGGGCCCTGTTTTAGATGGGTGTGAATATAAGAAACAAAAGAGAAAGAGAAAAAAAAATTAAGTGAGAAAATTGTGTGAGAAGGGTGTCAGCTCAGGACCAACTGTCTCAGGAAACTAACAAGCTTTTACAGAATCCGAAACTCAGAAACATGTATTTTCCAACATGGCTTTTTTTTCTTTGTTTCCTAGTGCCCCTTTCAAAAACTACAGATGATCTCATCTTTGTCCAAGGGAATAAGAAAGGGGAGTTTAAATCTGTCCATGGTTAGGCCAGTGTTTAAAGGGAGCGTGACTGAGAAAGTCACAGATGTGCTGTTTTTTTGTTTGTTGCGTATAATGTTTTGTTTCGTTTGCTTGTTTTTGGCTTCTGCCACAGGGCGTGTGCACTTGCCAGAGAAAGTCAGAGAGAGAAAAGTGAGAAATCATCCCCCAGTGGGGATGGCCACACTGCTGTCCCTTCTTCGTTCTTCTCTCAAGATTCTGGGCTTGCATGCAAAAGTGTCCGGTGTGATTTTCAAGTGCCAGGTCCGAGACGTGAACAGCGGTTGGCCATCTGAGAGTCCAGCGCCTTAACCTCCATGCTACTTGTTGGCTCTGTGTATAGTGTTTTGGCAGTTTCTTTTTCTTCTTGAAATGAACACCAGACAAGTCATTTAAGGTAATAAAAAGTATGATACAAAATAGAGAATGTATCCAGCTATCTCACAAAAATAGATAGTCCTGGGGCTGCCAGGTGGCATCGTGGTTGAGGCACTGGACTCCCACATGGCCAACCACAGTTTAAGTCTCAGGCCTGGTGGCTTTCTCTCTCTCTCTCTCTTAAATACTTTTTGAAAGATGGATATCCCAAGAGGATAAAGTTACCAAATCTGTTATCCTATAGTTCAATAAACATTGAATGGTAATAATGAAACCTTTAGGGTTGGTTAATCTTCTCAGAACACTTTTTTTTTTTTTTGAGAGGTTTTTGCTGTAAGACACGTGAGCTCGCTAGAGAGAGAGAGAGAGAGAGAGAGAGAGAGAGAGGGAAAATGAGAAATCACCCCCGGGAGGATGGCCACATCACACCCCCTTTTCCTCCATTCCCCTCCCGGGATCTTGGGCATGCGCCCACATACATCCGGCATGATTTTTTAAAAATTATAATTTGAGCAGAGAAGGACAGAGTGAGAGAGAGGGAAAGTGAAGCCTTGGGTCCGACTCAAACCACATCCAGCGATGTAACCACTGTGCCATCTGCTGCTCCCCAAGACACGTGCTTGAGACTGCCCAGTGTGGTCATCATATTATTTGAAATGATGATTTCAATAAGTCTTTTGGCCGGCTCTGGTGGCACCATGGTAATGCAAGGCCCTGCGACGCTGAAGCCAAACGGAAGGTCCTGGTGTCACTTCCTGGGAACTTCCTGTACATGTCGATTCCTGTGCCCTCGATCCTGATTGGCCGAGGCTGCAGGTGGATGAGGACGCGGGACCCGCTGGGAATGCCTGTCTCTGCCTCGCTGTCTCCCTATCTCTGTCTCTCTCTCACATGGAAGAAACAAATAACCTTACAGAAAGTGTCTTCTGTGGTATGAAGATTTTTCTACTATTTATTTTCTGGCGTCCTTTTCAGCTCTCAGCTGTATAGCTGTGTTGAATTTAGGAAGTGTGCATACACGTTTGCCATGAATGCATTCAGTATCAATTATCCGCATTCACACAGCTCTGTGTGGGTGAATTTCAGCATTGAGAACCTCCTTAAGAGAATGAATTCTGAGCTTTAGGTTGACTTTGATCACTCTCCCATCTCCGCTGGCTACCTGTGGTAAAGCAAAGTTCCAAAGATCTGATGCCCCTTTTAACTTTTGGCTTGTGTTGTGCTGATTTAACCTGAACAAGACAAAAAAAAAAACAAAAAAAAAACCCTGAAGCGTACATGTTCATCCTAATTGATAGGTCCTAGACAAAAAGCCTGAGTTGTTTTTTAAAAGTTCATGAAAATGGACTTGTCATTGTTGCTATCTGAACTCTCAGGTCTTGCTTAGCTGAAGTCTGTAACCAGGCCAACCTAATGATCTAGGAGAACGGTTAAGATTCTCGGCAAAACGTTGGGTAACTCTGCCCGGCCTCCCTGCTCGGTGTCCCTCTCCTTTACCAGCCCTTGCTTTTCCCTCATTTCTACAAAGCTACCCTCGACGGCTTCAATATGATGTGTTGAGCTGGCCCCCTGTCTACTGATTCGTTTCATTTTTCTTTTGCAATATTGGGTCGTTGGAAAAGTCATGATGTATTTCTCTATGCAAAGAATACCTCACGACTTTTCCAATGACCCAGTAGAAGACACATCTCAGAATCCTGTTTGTGATTAACTAACCTTGCAGGTTAGGATAACAAAAGTTGAAGCAGGTCCAGGCAGCATGTGAGAAATTTCCTTTACAGATGGTTTCTTTCCCTTTGGTGGAAAACAAAACAAAACAAAACAAAACTACTGGGTAATATGCATTGACTCAAAATTAATCACGAACCAGGTGTAACGCCCATCAACCTGAGCCAACCAGAGTGTTTGGATTTATTAGACTTGCCTCCTCAAGGAGACAGTACATCATGTATTCCCAACCCCTGTCTGAGTCTACAAGGAATTAAACCAATAAGAAATAAACTCATGTTGGATAAAATCATTCTAGACCTAGGTATGGACCTAGAATTGAATGCAGGGTCTTATTTATTTATTTTTTTAAAAGAGGTTTTTGTTTTAGGGTGCAGGTACTGCTGGAGAGGGAAAGACAGAGACAGTGAGAGGGAAAGTGAGAAACCACTCTTCGGTGGTGTGGGGCATGGCAACACCACAATCCCTTCTGTTCCATTCTCCTCCCAGGATCTTGGGCATGCATGCACCCAAGCCCGGTGTGAGTTTGAAGCCACTGCGTCTGGGACTTGAACCACAGTCAGCCATGTGGGAGTCCAGTGACCTAAGCACTATGCCATCTGCTGGTCCCTGAATGCAGGGTTTTAAAGAGATATTATACATTTAGAGTCATAGCAGTATTATTCACAATAGCCAAAAGGTGGAAGTGACCCAAGTGTCCATTGATAAATAAATGCATGAATGAATTACAGTAGAGTACTATTCAGTCTTAAAAAGAAAGGAAATTTTATTACATGCTTCAACATGACTGAACCTTGAGGACATTATGCTAAATGAGTAAACTAGTCTCAAAAAGATACATACTATATGATTCTGTTTACATAAGGTACCTAAAACAATCTAATTCCGAGAGACAGGAAGTGGTGGTTACCAGGGTCTGGGGAGAGGAAGAATGGGAGGATTATTGTTAAAGGGTATTAAATTTCAGATTTGCAGGTCAAAAAAGTTGTGGAGATCTGTTTCAGAACTATGTGAATAACTTAACACCATTGAACTGCATGCTTAAGATGGTTAAGATGGCAATTGCTTGTTTGTTTTAGTTTTTTGCCATAAGACTTGTGTGCTCACTGGAGAGAGAGAGAGAGAGAGAGAGAGAGAGATTGTGGCCCCACTGCAATCCCTTCTCCTCCATTCTGTGAGGTTTTTGGGCACACATGTGCGTGCCACTTGCCCAGGTCACGGACTCAAACTGCAAAGTTGGCCATGTGGGATCCAGCTACCTTAACCGCTACGTCACCTGGTTGGTCCAAGATGGCAAATTTTATGTTACGTTTTACCACAATTAAAAAATGTATATTCTGGAAAATGGAGTCAGTAAAGAATAACTCTGATAAGGAGTTGGAGAGACAGAGACAAAAGTTGGGTCTCAGATACAAATGGGGCTATGAGGGTTGGTAACACCCTGCTCCTCATCGAGGGTGAGATTTGCCCCAGCTGCTGGCTGAAACCATGCGCACCAGCCTCAGCTGTCAGCCCTCTGCCAAAGAAAGCTATTCCACTAATTCCAGTGTAACACTATCCAGCCTTGCACTAATTCCAGGGCAGCCTGAGTCCAATGAGAGGTTCATGCAGGAGATGGCCTGTTCTTGCCCCACCTGGGACAGCTCTAGGGGACCAGCCCAGTTTCAGAATTCCTTGTAGGATCAGCTGATACTCACATTGTGAAATATCTCAACTCCTCCCTCTGTCCAATCCTGGTTCCTTCTCTTTCCCCATAGATACTGATGTTGACAACTTTTTCTAAAATTTCCAGAATGTTAAACTCTGGAAAGGAATGTCTGAATCTTATCACCATCAAAGGCTCCAAAGCTAGGAAAGGTGTAGCTGAAGCTGAGGGCAGTCTACAACAGATAGAGGAGGAAGGCGAAGAGGAAACAGCCCCTGCACCCCAGAGCCTGCTGCAATTATTCAGCTAGCTAATCCTAAGCCTATTAACCCAGCTCACCTGTTCTTTCTTGCGGAAACAACAGTAGGGTTCCTGCTCATGTTTCCGCCATTCTGTCTGCTTCTTGACCAACCCTGATGTGTACCCTGAGTGAAGTGGTGTGCCTATTTGGGCACTGTGAGCAACAAACTATTTTTGAGAGAGATTTTTGCTATAGGGTACATGCACTTGCCAGAAAGAGAGAAACACAGAGACAGAAAGTGAGAAATCACCCCTCCCCAGAGGAGATGGCCATACCACATTCCCTTCTCCTCTATTCTCTGAGGATTTGGGGGCACACACGCACATGCACCCGGCATGAGTTTTAAGCCACTGGGTCCAGGACTTGAACCACAGCTGACTATGTGAGAGTCCAGCAACATAGCCATTATGCCATCTGCTGGTTTCACAAACGGTCTTTTTAATGTCATCAGGCTCCTGATCTGTTGGCCTCGTCTACATCTCAGAACACCTGTTGAGGGCCTGGTTAATGTGCTGGCAACCATTCCTTGCAGAGGCAAGTGCTGTATTGAAAGATGTGGTTTATGCCTTAATGCAAAAAGTGATATACCGTACTATGCCTATTGTAGCTGTTGTATTGGGGTTGAAAATCAAGGCATGGCCTTTCTCACAATTATACCAGTGACCCACTTGTACATTTTGTGCTGCTCATCCCAGTAACCTTGGACTCTGTAGGGTAAGAATTTCCAGTTTCTGGGGACCAGCAGTTGGTGTAATGACTGTGTTGCTGGACTCCCATGTTGTTGACCACAGTTTAAGTGCTGGAACTGGTGGCTTAAATTCATGCTAGGCATGTGTGTGCATGCCCAAGATCCTGAGAGGAGAATGGAGAAGGGATTGTGGCATGGCCATCTCCCCCTGGGGGTGATTTCTCGCTTCCTGTCTCTATGTCCCTCTCTGTCTTTCTGGCCAGTGCATGCGCCCGATAGCAATTAAAAAAAAACCTCTCCCCCCCCCAAAAAAAAAAAGAATTTCCAATTTCTGGACTAACAGACTGGGAGGCACAGTAAGTAGTCCTCTGGATTTGGATGCCGTGACTAAGTCCATTTAGGCTTGAACCAACAGGCAGAAAAGAGTGTTACTGAACTGCCTAGATTAATTAGTTCTGATTATTGGGGGTATCAGGGTTGTCACTGTTCAATAGTGGCAGGAAAAAGGTCTAGAACCCAGAGGATTCACTACTGAATCACTTGACACTCCCATGCTTGAGTTGACTGTCAGTGGGTGGTTATAATAACTGTGACCTGGCACAGGGCACCTCAGGATTTACACTCTTTGGGGATGAATGTCTGGGCTACCCTACCAGGAAAACAACCACCTCTACCATAATATTAGCTGAAGGTGAGGGGAGGATCTATTCGGTCGTTGGAAAAGTCATGACTTATCTTTCTGTGTTTTCTATGGGAAAATGTGTCATGACTTTCTCAATGGCCCAATAGGTGGGTAGTCTAAGAGAGGGAAGCTAAGTTTCAATCATGGCCCTATGACTAGCTATAGCAATAGAGACTGTGTATTAGTTTCCTATTGCAGCTGTAACAAATGACCATGAACTTAGTGGCTTAGAGCATCTCAAATTAATTTCCTCATGGTTTCTTTTTTTTCGAAAAATTTTTGCTATAAGGCGTGTGCACTCGCCAGAAAGACAGAGACAGAGAGACAGAAAGCGAGAAATCACCCCCCAGGGGAATGATCACGCCACAATCCCTTCTCCTCCATTCTCCTCTCGGGATCTTGGGCACACACGTACACGTGCCCGGTATGAGTTTAAGCCACTGGGTCCAGGACTCGAACTATGGTTGACTACATGGGAGTCTAGTGACATAGCCATTACACCAACTGCTGGTCCCAATTTCCTTATGTTTCTCCAGGCCAGAAGTCTAAAGCAGATAGCACTGGGCTAAAATGTAGATGTTATCAGGCCTGTATTCCTCTCTGGAGGCTCTAGAATGAAACAGCCCCTACACCCCAGGGTTTTCTTTGCCTTTTCCAGCTTCTAGAGGTTGCCTACCTTCCTCAGCTAGTGGTCCCTTTCTCCACCTACAGAGTCAACAATGAAGCATCACTCTGACCCTGGTCATGAATTCAGTCATGTTTCTCTGACCAGATTTGGAAAAGGGTCTCTGATTTTTGAGGACTCAGGTAATTTGCATTGGGCCCACCTGGATGATCCAGAATAGTCTCATGTTTTCAAAATCCTTAAAGTGAATTACACAAGGAAAGCCCATATTGCCATCAAAGATAATATTATTCATAGGTTCTGGGGATTAGGGTTTGGATTTCTTTAGGGGAAATATTATTCTACCTTCCATATACTCACTAATCCTCTTGCCTCAGTCTTCCTCGCATTAGTGACTGGTAGGCTCTTTGACAGACAAGCTCTATAGCTGATTGTACTGATTGTACTTGTTCGTTCTTTGGGAAAAAGCAAGGGCAACTTTGTTCTTACAGGCACAGAAATGGCCTGTGGAAGGGCATGAGTGGATGTGATGAATGCAGGAAGATTGCATCAAGCATAAACCTTACAGACCCTCTCAGATTTCCTTAACTACCTTTTCTTTTCTTTTCTCCTGGTCAGCAGCTTACCCACAGAGTTGCTTTTCCACTTCTGGACTTGACACATATTATGCCGCGGGAATTTTCCAGCCTGGGTAGTTGCAGAACGCTAGGTTACACAACAGGAAGTGTGAAGGACTTAGTTTCTCAAGGGATGAATCTTCTCCACAGAGAAGTGGAAAATGGGAGAGAGCTGAGCAGACATATGTGCTCTCCTTTCTCTCCTTCATGGACCACTTCCCAGATGTGGCTTCTCCTTGTAGCCTCTGTGGAAAAGAATGTGCTCCAAGTAAGCAACCCTGCTGAGCCACCTGCTGTGGATGATGGGGACTATTTCTCAGTGTGGAAATGCATCACATCGCTTTGCATTTTCCCCTACTTCTTTTATTGGTTCCCCCTCCATCCTCATCCCCATAGGATTTTACCTCATGAATGAAGAGGGAGCTCTTTAACCCTTGTCTCAGGTTCTGTTTCTAACCAGGCTAAGAAAACAGAACCCAGGAAAGGAATGATTTGATTATGGCAAAAAAAGAAAGTCTTATTGTGTCAGCAACTAGATGCTTAGGAAAAGGGTTGTAAGATTGTAGAGAACACTACAAAGGGAAGTCAGAAAGACATATCCCTTAACATGTCTATTGAAGTATGCCTCTAGAGTGGGAGATGACAAAAGGAAGGTGGCTCAGTCATATGTGACAGTGACACAGAAAGAGGACAGTAGGAATTCAGAGCTTGGGGGAAGAAATCCTGTGGTCTTCCCTCCTATGAGATATAATCTAGTTTTTTTCTTTCTACCTGTTCAGTTGCCCATTCATCCATCCATCCATCTATTCATCCATTTAACTATCCACTCACCAATTCACTTGCCTATCCACCCATCTATTTATCCATTTAACTATCCACTCACCAATTCACTTGCCTATCCACCCACCCACCCACTCACCCATCCATCCATCCATCCATCCATCCATCCATCCATCCATCCATCCATCCATCCATCCATCCATCCATCCATCCATCCATCCATCCATCCATCCATCCATCCATCCATCCATCCATCCATCCATCCATCCATCCATCCATCCATCCATCCATCCATCCATCCATCCATCCATCCACCCACTCACCCACCCACCCATTCACTTGCCTATCCATCCATCCATCTATCCACCCAGCTACCCACCCATTTATTTGCCTGTTCACCTATCCATCTATCTACCCACCCACCCAGCCAGCCAGCCACTATTTCCTGAGCACCTCCTATTTGCCAGGCACTGTGCTTGGTGCTGAGCACACAGCAGTGGAGCGAGAGGTGATGGTCCTGGCCTTCACAGAGCTCACTATTTAGCAGGGAAGAAAGAAAGGACACATTTAAGTGAGAAGTGCAGGATGAAAGAGAATTTGTTTTAGGAGTTTTTGATGCTGAAAACACAGATTGTATCCTAGTACTGTAAGAATATAAATGGAAATAAGGAAAGCAGGGATCTCAAAAGACAACTGGGCCTTAATGGGACTCCAAGTAAATGTGTGTAACCTGCCTCTCTCAGTATATTAAGACCAGATCTTGATGGATTTCCAAGTGACTGCATCCTAGGGAGGAACTAGGTCTACCACAGCGATCTCTCTCTCTCTCTCTCTTTAAGAGGTTTTTGCCACAGGGTATGTGCATTCATGAGAGAGAGAGAGAAAAAGAGAGAGAGGGACAGTAAGAGGGAAAGTGAGAAATCACCCCCCAAGGGGGATTGTCATCCATTGCAATCCCTTCTCCTACATTCTCCTCCTGGGATCTTTGGCACACACACACGTGCCTGGCGTGATTTTCATGTCACTGGGTCTGGGACTCAAACCATGCTCCGCCGTATGGGAGTTCAGCCACATAACCACTATGCCATCTGTTGGTCCCAGAATAACTCTGTTATTTTATAACTAAGCTATGGTAACAAGCAGACCTCTCCCCCTAGCCAAGGGGTTTATACAAGTTAGGGATTACTTTCTTTTTCATGCTGTAGTCCATGGATGGGGGTTGGTCCAAGGAGATTAGACAGCTCTGCTTCTTGCAGCAGCTAAGGACCCAGGTTCCTTCTGTACTATTGCTCTAATCTTACCTGGCAGGTGCTGTCTTAGGTATAGATAGGTCATCAGCGCCAAGACAGTATTTGAACCCGTGGGAAGACAAGCGAGAGATGAAGGGAATGGGGAAGGGGCTGGCAATGGTACCCTTCATTCTCACTCAGATTCTGTTCCTAAGAACCTCATCATGTGACAACTAGTGCAAAGGAGGCAGAGAAATGTGGTTTCTAGCCAGCCCAAAACACCCACGGTTGGAGGTGAGCACTGTTATGGAAAGGAAGAAAGTGAGACTAGATCCTGGGTATGGTTGCTAGGATTCACACATCAAAATATACAATATCCAGTTCACATTGAATTTCTGATAAACAGTGAATAACTTTTTTTTATTATAACTGTGTCCCATATAGACATATTCATTGTTTATCTAGAAAATGGGTTCGTTGTTTATCTGAAATTCAGATTTGACCGGGAGTTCTGGAACAAGGTGATGTTAGTGGTGGTGCTCTAGAATGAAGGTTCATCAATTGCTACTGAATTCTCAAAGCTTACCCTGGTTTCTTCCTTTTCTAAATTTTATTCGTCCAACTGTTTTATTCTTTTTTTTTTTTTTTTTAAGTTTCCCAGAGGGTATGTGTGCTTGCCTGAGAGACAGATGGAAACAGAGAGGGAGAAAGTGCTCTCACTGCCCCCAAAAAGGCATGGCCACACCATAATCCCTTCTCCATTTCTTCATCCTTCTGGATTGTGGGCACCTTTGCACATTGTCTGGCATGTTTTTTCAACCCAGGATTCAAGCCTGATCAGCCATGTGGAATCCAGTTTTCCTAACTACTAGGCCACAGGGCCAACCCTGTCTCTTTACTTTCACAAATTACCTTCAACCTCCTTTCTTTTATTTTTTTAAAAAGAATCATTTATTTAATTTTATTTATTTATTCGTTCATTAAATTTTTTTTTTTGATCAGAGACAGAGAGAGAGAAAGAGGGAAAGTGAGAAAATACAAGCCACCAGGTTTGGGTCTCAACTGTGATTGGCCATGTGAGAGTGTGCAGCACCTTAACCAACATGCCACCTGCTGGTCCCCCTTCAGTCTCCTTTCATTAATAACCTCATCCCCATTTTCCCATTTATGTGAGCTCTAGGACATTTCTTTTACTTGCAACCAAAAGTTTGCTAATAATACGCTGCACTCAGTTGAGTTTGACCTTGAAGAGGCTAAAGTGACAGCAGCTCTTGGGGAGTATTTGTCATTTCTTCTGAGGCATTTATAAAAGCCATCACTTGTGTCAACAACAGGATCAAATGTGCTACCATGGTTCGTATTTTACTGTTTTAAAAGAAACAACCCCAGGCCTGTGTGGTAAATAAATAAGAGAGATATAGATTTATGCTGGCAGCCATCACCTCAATGTTAGAAAGAGAAAACCTTTTTCAAGTTGATTTCTGCCATGAGCTTGAGGGACACAGAGATGCAGAGACAGAGAGACAGAGCACCAACAGTATCTCGATGTTGTAATCTGTCCCCAGTCTCAGCCAGTCTCAGACCATGAGCTCACACAGGCTTGGTTTACTCAGGAGGGTCCCTGGACCCAGATAGAAAACCTTCCCATGGGACCAGCAGTTAGCGTAATGGCTATGTTGCTGGACTCCCAGGTAGTCGACCGTAGTTCGCGTCCCGGACCTGGTGGCTTAAAACTCATGCTGGGCGCGTGTGCGTGCATACCCAAGATCCTGAGAGGAGAATGGAGGAGAAAGGATTGCGCTGTGGCCATTCCCCCGGGGGGTGAATTCTCGCTTTCTGTCTTTCTGTCTGTCTGTCTGGTGGGCTCATGTGCCCTATTATCAAAAACCTCTCCAAAAAAAAAAAAGAAAAGAAAAGAAAAGAAAAGAAAACCTTCTCATGTGGGTTACCCTATTGCTGTACTTCATCCAGTCCCTAAAAAAGGTAGAATTCTTTTTTTTAGAGAGAGGTTTTTGCTGTAGGGCACATGCACTCGCTGGAGAGACAGAGAGAGACAAAGGGACAGAAAGGAAGAAACCACCCTCCAGGCGGGGTGGCCACACTGGAATCCCTTCTCCTCCATTCTCCTCTTGGGATCTCGGGCACTCACGTGTGCCTGGTGTGAGACGTAAGCCTCTGGGTCTAAGACTCGAACTGTGGGAGTTCAAAGATACAACCACTACTCTACCTGCTGGTTCCAAGAAGGTAGAATGCTTATGTTTCCACTATGGAGCTGGCCAAGAAAAAAATGACCAATGGAAATTTTATTTCATTTTCCTCTTCTCTCCAGTCTGATAAAAGAGAGGGAACGTGGGGAGGAGCAGAGCAATGAACAATAAAAAAGGGAAAAGAAAAACAAACAAACCAAACACGAGAGCCCAGGCAATCTGCAAATCGAATCATCACAGTAAAATCCAAAATCATCAAAAAAAAAAAAAAAAAAACCTGAGAAAATGCAAGAGCGATCATTCGATTTGATTAGACTTAGAGAAACAACACTTCTTTATACCTGAGAGGGATGATTCAGTGAAACAAGAAAACTAGAGTGGTTGTGGATCTTTATCTCTAGGGAGTTGAAAGAGAAGGGCCAATGGCTCTTATTCATCTTGGATGGGCCAGTGACCTCATCAGATCCACTAGAGTCCTGTGAATAAGTCTGAAGGTTTCTTAGGGTTTTGTACCCCAATCATTTTAACTAGTCTTTCATTTTTATTTCCTTATGTAGATTTTTGCTATAGGATGTGTGTGCTCGCCAAAGACAGAGGGACAGAGAGAGAGGGAAAGTAAGAAATCATCCCTGAGGGGATGACCATCCCACAATCCCTTCTCCATTCTCCTGTTGTGATTTTGGGCATGCACGTACATGCTCCCTGTGTGTTTTTCAAGCCACTGGGTCCAGGACTCAAACCATGAGGTCTCTCATGTGGGATCCAGCCACCTTAACCACCATGCCACTAGCTGGCCTTTAACTGCTCCTTTCAACATGTGTTACTACCAGCACAGTGCCTCTCTGCGGGAGCTCATTCCTCCTCTTCTGCTCTGCAACTCCCTGGAGGCCAGGGCTGCTGGAAACCATTATAAATCGGCACAGATCGCAAGCTTTTGGATGCTTCACGCCCTTCGGAAAAAACGATTAAAGAATCACAACATGCTCAAAAGTGTGGCAGACCTGACAATCTGTCACCCGAAATGTGCTAATCATGTGGAACAGTAGCGATCAGATTCATGGCTGCCTCTTGTGAAATGGAAGCGTGACACTTCAGCGGCTGCCAGGTGGTGCTTAAATAAACTGGGACACTTCACCTTGAAAGCTTTTGGTAAGTGCTGGAAAGCCCAAACAGAAATAAATGATTTAAGAAGCCGAGGACTCTGCATAGAAATAGTCTAGTCCTGTGCCAGAGCCTGGTGCTCTTGAACGCTTGGGCTGTGTCTAGGGTGACTGAGAACTGATACTGTAATTTTATTTAAAGTTTGTTCATTTTCAAATTTTAAAAATTGAGGTGAAGTTCAGATTATATAAAGTTAGCCATTTTATTGGCAAGCCTGAGGGACATTATTTTAAGTAAAATAAGCCAGACGTGAAAAGAGAAATACCACATGTTCTCTCATCCATGGAAACTGAAAAATTGACCTCCTAGAAACAGAGAGCTGAGAGCCAGCAAAGGGCATGGTGGTTAAGGTGGCTGGATCCTACACGGTCAATTGCACTGTTTGAGTCCTGGACTTGGTGGCTTGAAAAACATGCTGGGCATGTGTATACGTGTCCCCAAAATCCTGAGAAAAAATGGAGGAGAAAGGACTATGGAACGGTCATCCCTTCTGGGAGGTGCTTTCTCTCTCTCTCTCCCTGGTGAGCTCGTGTGCCCTATAGCAAATTAAAACACACACACACACACAAACACAAAAGCCTGTCTCTCTCTGGCTTTCCTTCTCCCTCTCTCTTTCTCTTTTATTGGAAGAAAGGAAGGCAGCAAGATGATGAAGGATGTGTTACAAGCAAGTTACCGCTACGGGTAACTGGAGCCCATTCCCAGTGGGGAGCTCTGAAGACTGACCATGACTCAGCGTTTTCTCAATGGAAGGGAGAGGGAACTGGGGTATTTAGCTACCAACACCTATCTATCATTGAGTTGGGGGTGTCACGAACTCTTTTTTTTTTTTTTTTTGGAGAGGTTTTTGCTATAGAGCACGTACACTTGCCAGAGAGACAGAAAGCGAGAAATCATCCTCCAGGGGGATGACCATGCCGAAATCCCTTCTCCTCCATTCTCCTCTCGGGATCTTGGGCATGCACGCACATGTGCCCAGCGTGAGTTTAAGCCACTGGGTCCGGGACTCAAACTGCTGTTGACTACATGGGAGTCCAGCGACATAGCCATTACGCTCACTGCTGGTCCTGGGGGTCATGAACTTTTGAGACTTCTGGTCTGTCCTGCTTGCCAACCAGTTGTGCATGCTCAACTCAAACAAAGGCCTCTTTCCGAGTCACAGGAAGCATCCCTGGGCATGTAGAGATGAGTGTTGAGTGTTGAGGGGCTCTGGGCAAGGTCCCAGCAGCATCTACTACAGGAGTGATTACCCTGGGCTGTGAGCATAGAAGAATTTTTCATATTTATTTCTGTGTTAGTTTCATCTCTGGCACCATTTCAGTCCTCACTCTTGTTTTTCTTTCTCCTCCTCCTCTTCTACTTATAATATATGCTATCTGGCGATGTTTTATGTATCTTTGTAAGCTGCCTTAAATATTTTCTGGAACACAGCAGGGTATAAATAAATAAATACTAGTGAGTTTGAACATTTCTCCTTATTTTGAACCATTTCTTGCATTCTGAGATCTTCTTAGAACAGGGCCTTATTCTCCTGTCCCTAGCCCCTCAAGCCCATCAAAGACATTTGATTATTGTTCTGTAGAAGGACACATAACATGAAGATACACAGACCTGTTTATAAACCAACTGTGTGACCAGATGCAGTTACTGACCCCTTTCTTCTTGAACCCAGTGCCCACTAGGTGCTCAGTAAATGCACATGAAATGAATGAATGAACTGTTTCAGAACCTATATACAATAAGGTCTCCCATAGACTGCCAGGCAGAGGTCCTACCATCCTGGAATTAACGTTTCTTTCTTTTTTCTTAAAAGAATTATTTAAAAATTATTATTATTATTATTTATTTATTTTGCTATAGGACATGTGTGCTCACCAGAGAGACAAAGAAAGAGGGAAAGTGATCAAACAAGCTGCCACCTCCGGGACTTGAACTGTTGTCAGCCATGTGGGAGTTCAGTGCCTTAACCACCATGCCACCTGCTGGTTCCTGAATTTGGTGTTTCATCAGGTCAAGGTTGCCCTTGAAATTGCTATCACATTGCTATACTTACTTTTGTGTGCACAAGCTGGGATGTAGAGACTAAAGATAGATCTAGAAATGGAGTTCTTACACGTACGCCCAGCAGGCCCTGCGCATCTAAGAACACCCAATGGCAATTCCAATGCAGTCTGTTTATGAAGCTAATCTTCGCTTGTAGGTGTCCTGGTAAACTGTTCCTAATAACACCCCTATCGAGAAAAGAATTACCAGCCATGTTGAACACTGAGCTCCCCAGGAATCTCAGATGCTAGAATTGAATGACTGCTTTACATCTCATGAATCAGAAATTGTTGTTTAGATGGTGGGGCGTAGCCATGTAGGTATCTGGAACTGTGTGCTGTAATATTTTCCTCTTAAGAGGCAAGCACAGCCATTTTATTTAATAAAACACTGACTTGAAACTAAAAATTATATTAGCCTTTAAGACAAATTCTTTTTTAAAAAAAAAAAATTATTTACTTGGGGCTGGCAGGTGGCAGGGTGGTTAAGGGCACTGGAGTCCCACATGTCCAATCACAGTTCGAGTCCCAGACTGGTGGCTTGCTTTCATGCTTTCCTCCTCTCTCTTTCTCTCTCTTACTCTGTCCAGCATGGCAAAGCAATGCCTCAAGGCCACGTGATTGGCTGGTCCCGGACCCTCCACCATTTTGCCTGTGACGATGCACATGACTGAGCGCTCACGTGCATAGCACGCCCGTGGGAATTCCCAATATACCAGCTGTAACTCGACTCCTTTCTCGCCCACTCAGGAAAGCATATTAAATACTGACAAGAATTAGGTTGTTATAGGGATAATATATTATTTAAAAAAAGATGAATCATTCTTCAGCTTCGGTATTTGAACCATTCGTATCAAATCACTCATGACACAGTTCGTGACTGATTGAATTTGAAAACTGCTGGTCTCCTTCCAAACCCCTGAATTATATAAAAAAGTCATTTAGCCTCATGGTGTCCTCATTTTCTCACCTGGAAATGGGGATGGTGAAATCTTCTCTGTCTGGTTGAGTTGCAATCAGACAGAGGAGGCACATGAGATGATGAATGTGAAGGCTTTGGGGACCACATATCCTGTGAACAAACGGAGGTCACTGGGATGGCTGTCTGGAGGAGGGGGCCTCAAAACATTCATGGAAAAATGGAATTACAGTACAAATTTATTTTGGTAAAAAAAAAAATTCGAAATCCTTGCATAATTTTTTCATGATATGAATTTTCTATGAACTTTTGAATAGCTTGCATTTATGCCAAAGACAGGCATATCTGCTGAGAGTTTTCTTTGTTTTTTAGAGGTTTTTGCCTTCGGGCACGTGTGCTCGCTGGAGAGCCAGAGAGAGCCAGAGACAGTGAGTGGGAAAGAGAAATCATCCCCCTGGGGGGATGGCCACGCCACAATCCCTTCTCCTTTTTTCTCTTCCTGGATCTTGGGCACACACGCACCCGATGTGATTTTCAAGTCACCAGGTTCAGGATTTGAACCCTGGTCGGCAGTGTGGGAGTCTATGATGTAACTGTTGCACCATCTTCTGACTCCATCTGCTGAGTTTTCAAGAGTCAAAAAAGGTTTACAAAATAGTCCATAGGTGGATTTGCATTTGCACAGGGATTTTTCCATCAAAATTTTTTATGAGTCAAGAAATTATATACATTTGTTTACTTGTGATAGTTTTTATCTGATTTTTTTGCTAGATGGCATGTGTACTTACCAGAGAGAGATATCAAAAAAGAGAAGAAAGTAGCCTCTATGAGCATGGTCATGTCGCAATTCCTTCTTTATCTCTCCCTCTTTTTGGAATTTTGGGCACGCACACATGGACACACACTGGTGTGTTTTTCAAGCTACTGGGTCTGGGACTCAAACTGCACAGTTGGCCCTGTGAGATCCAGCTGCCTGAACCACTGGGCCATGGAGCCAGCCCAAGACTGATTGATTTGGATAAGGTCTTAGCATGTAGGGATCCTCCTGCCCCAGCCTCTGGTTAGCCAGGACCACAGACATGCATCACTGCACCCAGCACGTTTAATCAGGCTGGGAACCAAACCCAGGCCTTGCACGTGGCCTCAGTCTGAATAGTAGTGTCTTAGCTTGTGCCGTCATGGCTGAGCCAAGAGTGAAATTCTTTTTTTTTTTTTTTTTTTTTTAAAGAGGTTTTTGCCTTAGGGTGTGTGTTTTCTCTGGGGAGAGAGAGACAGACAGAAGGAAAGTCAGAGATCACCCCCTTCTCCTTCATTCTCCTCCCAGGATCTTGGACATGCATGCACACATGTCTGGCATGAGTTTCATCACTGGGTCTGGGACTTGATCCACAGTTGGCCAGGTGAGAGTCAACAATGTAACCACTACGCCATCTGCTGACCCCAAGAGTGAAATTCTTATAAGCATTCCTAATCATTAGGTGAATTCTCCAAGGCATGTTCCTCGGGATTCCATAGTTGCAAGGAGCAGAAATCCAATATAAATGAGCTTGACTCAAAAGCAGAAACATATTAGTTTATGTGAGGGAGCCATGGGAATGTTCTGGTTGGAGTTGGCTAGAGAGATGATCAGCCTCTAAGACATGAACATCACAGGGATTCACAGGAATTTTGGAGGAGCATAAGCATCCAGACCCATCACCGCACCCCTGAACCCATCACTGTAGTCTGGGGAAGCCAGTTAAACCCGATGCCCACACCCCAGATTGGTGACCCAAAAGCTTTTTAGGCACATGGTTGCCCCGAGGATTGTTGGGAGCTGGAAGCCCCGAATCTGTGTCTATCACTTGGGGAGAATGCAGTCTTAGACACTTTATTCCTAATGAATCTGTTATACTTCCAGGGCTATAAATAATAAATCCTTTCTCTTTCTTCCAATGCAAATATTTTGAATATTTTAATGATGGCTTTCCAAAGCCTACTTTCCAAATCACCCTTCAAAGGTTTGTGCCAATGTATACTCCCACACACAGATGGTGATGGGCATCCTTGAATTATAAACTGGCATGGATCTGTATTGGCGATTCTCAACTGAGGGCAGTTGTGCTTCCTCAGGGGACAACGGGAATGGCTGGGGACATGTTTTGTTGTCACAGTCGGGCTGGTGCTACTGGCTTTTACTGGTTAAGAGGATGGGATCCTGCTATGGGATCCTGTGACGATTCACCACATGCAACTCTGTTCCGAATGCCAATGGCAGCGAGGTTCAGAAACCCTTACCTGCAGGTCAGCAGGTGGCATAATGGTTAAGGCGCTAGACTCCCACATAGCCAACCATGGTTTAAATCCTGGACCTGGTGGCTTGAAATTCACACTGGGCACATGTGTGTGTGGGCCCAAAATCTTAAAAGGAGAGTGTAGGAGAAGGGATTGTGGTGTGGGCACATCCCCCTAGGGGGTGATTTCTCACTTTCTCTTTCTGCCTGTCTGGCAAGTGGATGTGCCAAAAATATCTTTAAAAAGAAAAGAAAAGAAACCCTCACCTATATAAACGTATGTGGTTTTTTACTTATTGAATACGTGGAGGCCTGACCAAGTGCAGTCGCCTCATTGTAATACAGCGTTCTACGATGCTGACCACCACCCCCTGCCCTGCCCCTGGAAAGGTCCCGGAATCATATCACAAGGCCTCCTTGTACATACTGAATAGGTGCATGATGCTTGTGATGCTGGCTGGCTGAGGCTGGGGGAGGAGTCCAATGTGAAGACCCTCTTGTGGGTGCCCTACCTATCTCTGTTAAGAAAGAAAGAAAGAAAACTTAAAAAAAAAAAAAAAAAAAGAAGCAGAAAAGAAAACTCGGGTCAGTTTAAGAAAGAAAGAAAAAAAACTAAAAAAAAAAAAAAAAAAGTAGTCAGGGACCCGCAGATGGTGTCATGGTTACGTCCCTGGACTCCCACATAGTCGACCACAATTTGCCACAGACCCAGTTGGCTTAAAACTCACAATGGGGCATGTACGTGCGTGCCCAAGATCCCGAGAGGAGAATGCAGGAGAAGGGATTGTGGTGTGGCCATCCCCCCTGGGGGGGGGTGATTTCTCACTTTCTCTCTCTCCGACAAGCGCACACACCCTATAACAAAAATTTCTCTACAAAAGAAAAAAATGTAGTTCCAACCAGAAGACTAGCCTCTACAGGGAGACTCATCACTCCATATCGGAGGGGGTTGGAATATTGAGGTACACTGGAGATCCTGTTTTCCCAATTTGGAAGGAGGGCATTGATCATGGCAGGTAAAAACTTCCAAAGTGCCCGATGAGCTGCTTAGGTGGATTCTGTTTTTGTTTTTGTTTTTGAAGAGAGAGTTTTTTTTTTGTTTGTTTGTTTGTTTTTTGTTTTTGCTGTATGGCGTGTGTGTTCACTTAGAGAGTCAGAGACAGAAAGACAGAAAGTGAGAAATCACCCCCCATGGGATGGCCTGCCGCAATCCCTTCTCCTCCATTCTCCTCTTGGGATTTTGGGCACACATGCACACGCACCAGCATTACTTTTAAGCTGCCAGGTCCAGGACTCGAACCATGGTCAACAACATGGGAGTCCAGTGACGTAACTATTATGCCATTTGCTGGTCTTTGGGACTGTTTTAAGGGCAGCCCTTACAGCACTAAAGCCAAGAAGGGATGGCTAAGATTACAACTGAATGTGAGAATGACCAATGTTTGGTTTATTTCTATTCTGACCCTAGGAAAAGAATAGTTATATAATTGAAGAAATTTAATGCACAACAAAATAGAATGTATAAAAAGAAAAAAAAAAACAAAACCCCCGCTGTTCACAGGGTCTGGTCTCAGCAAATTCATACAATAGAAAATCATTTATTTTTAATGTTTGGTTTCCTTATTTTGCATCTTTCTTCACACCACTCACTACCTCCCCCTACCCAACCCAAACTAACGCTACCAAATGCTTCTCTTCAGAAGTGATGTAATGAGGGAACAAAAATAAACTCAGCCTGCCTGAATTCAAATTCTGACTCTGCTCCTTACTATTATCCATGTGACTTTGGCAAATTACTTAACTAACTAGTATCTTCAGCTATAAAATGGAGGTGACACTAGCACCCCATCATAGGGTTATTGTGAGGGTTCACTAATACACAGAACTTAGAACAGTGTGTGGAACATACCAAGTACTAGTTACATGTTAGTAATAGTATTGGGTCATTGGAAAAGTCATGACATATTTTTCTATGTTCTAGGCAAAAATGTGTCATGGCTTTTCTGATGACCCAGAGTTCTCAATTTCTTTTTAAAGTTTTTTTTATAAAGAATTATTTTAACTGTATTATCATCATTATTATTATTTTCCAGTTTGATCAGAGAGAGACAGAGGAAGAGATAGAAAAGTGAAAAAGCAAGCTACCAGGTCCAGGACTTACACCGTAGTCAGCCATGTGGGAGTCCAACGCCTTTAACCACCATACCACCAACACCCCACCCCCAAATTCTCAATTTCTCTACCACTTTATCAAAACCTGATGTCAGACCTGCAGTTCTGGAGAAGGGAGTAGGTTTTTTTTTTTTTTTTTCCTGTCCTCTTTTCTGAGGAAAACCTAGGAAGTTATTCCTGTTGTGTAGTAGTCAGAAAGTCCAAATTCTAGTCTCCTCTGACCTTTGCTCCCGACCAACTGCAAAAGACTCCATGTAAAATGAGTCTCAGTTTCCTCATCTATAAAATGGGAATAATTTGACATGCTCAGGACCTACCCAGGGCGTTGCTATGAAGATGAGTTGAAATAATGTATAAAAACATACTTCATCCCTGGGACCAGCAGTTGGCATAATGACTATGTCGTTGGACTCCCACGTAGTTGACTGTGGTTCTAGTCCTGGACCTGGTGGCTTACATTCACGTCGGGCGCGTGTGCGTGCGTGCCCAAGATCCCAAGAGGAGAATGGAAGAGAAGGGATT
>NW_006159813.1:2529817-2543543 GCF_000334495.1 Tupaia belangeri chinensis
ATTTTTAAAAATGCATTGAGGGACAAATCAGAAGTGACAGCAATCTCTGTGCTCAGAGGCTGAAGTTAATATGGATTGGCAATGGGGATTAAGCCTGGTGGGTTTGTGAAACATATTTCAGGCAAAATGGATGAAAACTGATGAGGCAATGGGAGAAAGTGAAAATATTTAAACAGATTACTTGTGCTCTCAGTCTCTGTCCCAGGGCGGGCCATCCATCGCCTCATTATCCATTCCACAAACATTTATGCCTGCCTTGGGAGTCTAGATATGGTCCCGGTCCTCACAGAGGAGGGAGGACAAATATTGGACAAGTAATTAATTACACATGTGATGTGAACTAAGCCATGAGGGGAACCATGGAGATGGGCAGTGGGGTGACCTAATATTTGGAGGGGGTTGGGACAGGCCTCCTTGGAATAGTGATTCTTTTATTATTATTATTATTATTATTTTAGACTTTTTGCTATAGGGCGTGGATGCTCACTAGAGAGACAGAAAGCAGAAATCACCCCCCCCGCCCCCCCGCTGCAATCCTTTCTACTTTGACCTTTTGGGATTTTTGGGTATGCACGCACACCCACCTGGCGTGAGTTTTAAGCCACTGGGTCTAGGAGTTGAACCATGGTCGACTATGTGGGAGTCCAGTGACATACCCATTATGCCATCTGCTAGTTCCAGAATAGTGATTCTTAAGCTGACAGTCAGAGCTGAGTAAGAGCTGGCTAGGACAAGGAAGGAGGGAAAGGAGAGAAGAGACCTCGAAGCTGAGGTACAGGGTACTCGATGGCTCAATGACCTCCATATAATTTCAGAGGACTCTGGTTGAGAAAAATGCACAATAACTAAAACCTACCATGATTTAAGGACGCTTAATGGATTTCTGTTTTATTTATTACAACATCACCGACACGTGCTTGGCAAAATACCCATGTGTATATGCGGGAGGCAAGATTGATGCCGGCTGTAGCTGCTGACGTGTTCCATTGATTTCGGTGAATTCTGCGATGACTCTGTGACACCTCCCCTTGTGTTACGCAGGACACACTTCCTGTCCGTAGGAGGCTGGGAGTTTAGTTGGAGCAATGAGAGTCTCCCCCTACAATCTCTTTGTCTTAATACTTTAGCTTCTTAAGAAACTCTTCCACATTGCCACCATGTCTTCCTTGCATCTGTTCTTATTCTCTGATCACTCTCTGTCACCTCGTCCTCAGTGTGCATCAGACAAGGAGTTCCTAACCTAGATCCATGGACCCACCTCCCACCCTTCCCCAAAGGGACTTGGGTAGAATTCAGACATATGTGAACTGGGGTGGGTGAACTTAGATGGGTAAAAACAAAACAAAACACTTCTTTCTTTTTTTTTTTTTTAAAGAACAGATATTTTATAAAGTATATTATTGTTATTTTTAAATTTGACCAGGAAGAGAGAAGGGGAAAGTGAGAAAACAAGTCACCAGTTCTGGGACTCAACAGTCAGCCATGTAGGAGTACAATGCCTTAACCACCACACCATCTGCCGGCACTAAGAACTCAATTTTTAAGCTCCAACCAGGACTAAAGTCTAGGTCTGCCATCTTAAAAAAACAACAAATTTTACACTCATGATGAACTGAGGAGGACCCAAATGTGTATTCCATTGAATGCTAGGGGGAAAAGAAGCTTGTGAATGTGATAGAGAAAAACCCCCTCCAGACTGGAACTGGACATGTAACTATTCCACCCAGGTTTTCATCATGCCTTGCTCATAGACTGCCTTGAGAGTGAAGTTGGTCTGCAGTGTTGATAAAGCAAAGCATCTGCTTATGGGAACTCATTCGATTAGAATGCTTTTTATTTATTTATTTTTCCCTTCAGTTCTGAATTCCTAGTGCCTGTAACTATGCCTGGTGCCTATTGATATCTGCTTACAGAATAATTTCTGAAATGACCTAAAAATTGAATGACTTTTCCAAAACCTCCCAAAGGAAAGAGGGAAGGTGAGAAAGCAGGTTGCCAGATCCGGGACTTGAACTGTGGTTGTCTGGGTTGAAGTTCAGCATCTCAACCTCCACACCACCTGCAAGCTCCCCTATTTGTTTTCTTTAAGGTTTTTGCCAGAAGGCGCATGCGCTCACCAAAGAGAGACAGAAACAGAGAAAAGGGAAAGTGAGAAATTGCTCCCCCAGGGGGGATGGGCACGCTGCAATCCCTTCTCTATTCTCCTCCTTGGATTTTGGGCACACACACACACACACACACACACACACACACCCAGCATGATTTTTTCAAGCCACCAGGTGTGGACTCACACTGTGGTTGACCATGTGAGAGTCCAGCGCCTTCACCACTATGCCGCCTGCCCCTCACTTCTTTATTTGTAAGTTCTACCTAAACGCCAGCAATTTTCCCTTCTATTATGGATGTAGACATAAACCATAGCCATGTTATTGGTGCCTGCAGCTTTGTCACCAGCAGAAGTCACATATTTGCATACCACGTGAGTAGCTGCTGCTGCTACCTCAGAATGAATGCTCGTCGCTACTTTGAAATTATGGCAATTTTTAGACTTGTTGCTAGGTCTTATTATTTAGTGCATTAATAAAGACACACATATTACTATATCCCAAATTAGTTTTTTAAGAGTATTTTGATAACTGTATTTCAATATAATTGCTTCCTTTGTAACCCGGCGTGTTTTATTTCAGGCATTTGAAACCATGACGATAAGAAGAGTCCTTCAGCTTCTCAGGGCCGCTGAAAGGACTCCACGCGTAGGGAAGGTAAGAGAACTCTGTGGAACTCGAAGTCCTTGAGCCTGGCCTCGCTCTCCTCTCTCTGGGTGGGGAAATGACGTCCGAGGATTGAGCAGTGGTGGGGAACGGTTGGCGGCACTTCTGTTCCCTCTGTGGGCCCCTCTTCTACAAAAGATACTAAACACGATTTTATTAAGACAGCGTTCGTTGGCCTGGAGATGACTATAATCTAGGCTGAGCTCATGATTATCCTATTCACTTGTTTTCTTCTGCTTTCGTTTTTGTGGATGCTTGGCCCTGGGCTTGCCGTGCCTGACGGAGAGGCTGGCCCTGAGTGAGCTCACACGTTCCTGTTTTGCCAGCTATCGCCTATGTTCCGTGTCACTCAGGTCTTCATTCCCAGCCTCCTCATCTATTTTTTAAATTTTTATTTCTTTAGTTTTTCAGTTTTGCTAGAAGGTATGTGCCCTTGCCAGAGAGAGACGGGGGGTGGGGGGAAGAGAAAGCATGCCCCCTGGGGGATGGCCATGACACAGTCCCTTCCGCTCCATTCTCCTTCCAAGATTTTGGACACACACACACACACACACACACCTGGCATGTTTTTCAAAACTCTGGGTGTCATGTGGGATCCAGCCACCTTAACTGCCATGCCACAAGCTGGCCTTCTCTCTTTTGTTTTAATTGACAGAGGGCGCATGTCTGAGTGTGCGTAACAGAGAGAGAGAGAGAGAGAGACATTCCTCAATGGGATGGAGTCATGCCACAATCCCCTCTCCTCCATCTCTCCATTCTGATGGGATTTGATGCACACACGAACATGTGTTGAGTTTTTTTGATTTTTTTCTTTTTTTTCAGATTTTTGCCATAGGGTGCATGCACTTGCTGGAGAGAGACAATGAGAGGGAAAGTAAGAAATCGCCCCCGGGGGGATGGCCATGTTACAGTCCCCTCTTTGCCATTCTCCTCTCGGGATTTTGGGCACGCATGCACATGTGCCTGGCCCGAGTTTCAAGCTGCCGGGTCTGGGACTTGAACCACAGTTGCCCATATGGGAGTCTAATACTTTAATCACCACACCATCTGCTGGCCCTGTGTCCAGTATCAAGTCACCTGTGGCTGGGATTCGAACAGCAATTGGCCACATGGGATCCAGCTTCCCTAACCACTGGGCTACAGGGCTGGCTCTTTTAAACAAACACCTGGGTCATTTTTTAGGGGGCAGTTCTTGGACTACCATTCCATTCTCTTTCTAATACACCACTCAACAGAAATTTCTAGTATCCTTTTTTTTTTTTTTTATTGTGGAAAGGTGCTAGTTAGGTGAGATATTTGAAATATCCAGTAAGAGTATGCCACATTGACTGTACTAACCAGAACTCAGAAGACTGAGACCCTCTGGTGCCAGGTTTGTGGGGAGAGTCACCCCCAGGAGGGACTGGGTAGTGGTAATGGTGCTAAAGGGAAGGCGAGGAATAAGATCTTGATAGGAATAGCTATTTACTAACTGATGGAAGTACTTTCTTCTTCTGTTTTTAAAATTTGCTATAGAGCATGTGTGCTCACCAGAGAGAGGCAGGAAGAGAGAAAGGGAGAAAGCACCCCTTGGGGGAGATGACAACAGGGCAACCCCTTCTCCTCTCCAGATTTTGGCCATGCGCACACACACGCCCCGTGTGTTTTTCGAAGCTGCTGGGTCCAGGACTCAAACCACTCAGTCAGTCATGTGGAATGCAGCCACCTTAACCACCATGCCACCTAGCAGGCTCTGGAAGTATGTTCATATTGTAACAATCAGTGTGGGCATATGGGCTGAATAGTAGCCATGTCTTTGGTAGCACGTGCATGTGTACACGTGTGTATTCGCTTGTGTGCGTGCCCTGCTGGACTGAGAGCACAGAGAAATGCAATCTAGTGCTCATCCCAAACCTCTCTATAATCAACAGCTTCACTCAGCTCCTGCCATGGGCTTTGGACTACCTGCAAAACTGATGGATTTAGGGACCAGCAGATGGCATACTGTTAACGTTGCCGGACTCCCACATAGTCGACCGGTTCAAGCCCCTGACTTGGCAGCTTCAAACTCACACCGGGCGTGTGTGCATGCCCAAAATTTTGAAAGGAGAATGGAGGAGAAAGGATTGCAGTATGATTTCTTGCTTTCTGTCCCTCTGTCTCTCAGTGAGCACACACACCCTATAGAAAAAAATCTCTCTTGAAACAAAACAAAACAAACAAATAAAAACACAAAAAAACTGGGACCAGCAGTTGGCGTAAGGCTATGTCACTGGACTCCCATGTAGTTACCCGTGGTTCGAGGCCCAGACCCAGTGGCTTAAACTCACGCCGGATGTGTGTGCATGCTTGCCCAAGATTCCAAGAAGAGAATGGAGAAGGGATTGGTGTGGCCATCCCTCCCCGGGGGGTGATTTCTCGCTTTCTGTCTCTCTGGTGAGCACACATGCTCTATAGCAAAAACCTCTCCAAGAAAACAAACAAACAAACCAAAAAGTCACCAAAGCTGATGGATTTAAATGTCAGCTTCTGTCCCTTTTTTCCTACCTCTGTCAAAAATATGACTGGGCAGGTTGACAAAGAAAAGAAAGGCCTTAAAATAACTAAGGAAGAGGAACATCAGAATTCCCTGGACCACTAGTTTAAGATGTAGATTGTGGGGCCAGCAGGTGGCGTGGTGGTTAAGGCACTGGACTCCCACATGTGTTGATTTCTCACTTTCCCTCTCTCTCTCTGTGTCTCCCTCTGGTCAAATTAAAACACACACACACACACACATATATAAATAAAGTTAAATCAAAATAAGTCTTGGAGCCAGCAGGTGGCACGGTGGTTGAAGTCACTGGACTCCCACACGGTCAACTGTGGTTTGAACCCTAGACCTGGCAGCTTGCTTTCTCACTTTCCCTATCTCTCTCTCTGTCCCTCTCTGATCAAATTAAAATAAATACATAAATAAAGTTAAAATAAGCAGTATAATCTTTTGAAAAAAATAATAATTCTTAAAAAAAAAAAAAAAAAGGATGACGATGGCAGGGGCTGGATTATGGCACCGAGGTCATGCAGTACTCCATAAGGGTGACCCAGATGGAGAGGTTCTGGGTTCACATCCAGAAGCTTCCTTGAACCCAGTGGGCACATGCGTGCCTGCGATCCAGGACTGACTGCAACGAGGGGTGGATTGTGGTGTGAAGACCCCATTAGGGTGCTGTCAGTCTGTCTCTGTCACTCATGGGAGAAAAAAACAAATAAACTTTTTTTAAAAATGCAGGTTCTAGAGCCCCTGTTTAAAGCCCATCAAATTAGATTCTAGGTCAGAATCACAACCTTGCATAATCCATGGGTTCCCCAAGTAACTCTGATGCACATTGAAGGTTAGGAACTATCGGTTTAAGGTTATTGTTTTTCAGATCTGGTTGTGCATTAGAATTACCTGGAGGGTTTGGGACCAGCAGGTGGCGTAATGGCTATGTTGCTGGACTCCCACGTAGTCGACCGCCGTTCAAATCCCGGACCTGGTGGCTTAAACTCACACAGGATGCATGTGCGTGCGTGCGTGCCTAAGATCCCGAGAGGAGGATGGAGGAGAAGGGATTGCAGTGTGGCCATCCCCCCCAGGGGGTGATTTCTTGCTTTCTGTCTTTCTATCTCTCTCTGTCTGGCGAGTGCACGGGCCCTACAGCAAAAACCTCTTCCAAAAAAAAGAAGAAATAAAAACAAGAATTACCTGGAGGGTTTTAAAAATACAGATTACTAGACCTCACTTCAAATCACTTAAGCCAGAATCGTTAAAGGTGGGGCCCCTGCATTTGTATTTTTTTTTTTTTAAGAATTATTGGGAACCAGCAGTTAGCGTAATGGCTATGTCGCTGGACTCCCACGTAGTCAACTGCGGTTTGCGTCCCGGACCCAGTGGCTTAAAACTCACGCCGAGCGCGTGTGCGTATATGCCCAAGATCCTGAGAGGAGAATGGAGGAGAAGGGATTGCGGCATGACCATCCCCCCGGGGGGTGATTTCTCGCTTTCTGTCTCTATGTCTCTGTCTGTCTGGCAAGCGCACGCGCCCTATAGCAAAAATCTCTCCAAAAAAAAAAAGAATTATTTTTATTTAATTCTATTTATCTATGTAAATTTGACCAGAGAGGAAAAGAGTGAGAGAGCAAGAGTGAAGCGGCGGTGGGGGTGGAGTGAGAAAGCAAGCTGCCGGGTCCAAGACTCGAACCATGGTTGGCCATGTGGGATTTCAGCACCCTTACCCACCATGCGACTTACAGGCCCCATGCATTTGTATTTTTAACTACCACCCCCACCCCCCCTTGGAGATTATTTGCAGTCAAGTTTGAGAACTGCTGGTTTAGGAAATTCTTAAACTATCTAAACAATCCTTGAACAGTAGAGTTGAATGTTTACCTAATAAGTGATTTTCTCTCTGGAATTTGATCTTACATGCTGCTTCTTTTTTTTTTTTTAATATTGGGAAGAAAGAAAATGCATTCTTATTCTGACTGCTGTCAGTGCAAGCTGCATCGCAAGTCAAGTCATGCATTTCTATTCTGGATGAGGCATCATGATTATTAAGGTCTTGAGAGTCTCCTGAGTGTGGGCAGAGCGAGCGTCTGTGACTTAACATTCAATGGCTTCCTGTTAATCAGCAGGGCAGATGGCTCTGAGCCTTTCTGCAGCACCTGGTGTCCATGGATTGTTCTGCACACTCCCCCTTTTCCTCCCCGGTGCATGAGAGAATAATAAGGTACAGACATTTCAGGGGGGTTGTTCAAGGCTGGATATCTTGCAAATGTCATGATCAAGGACAGAATCTCTGAAGTCAGGTTATACAGCACAAAACGGTGAGTGGACAATATCCTGGGTACAGACAGCAGATGCCATGGAGAGTGGAACGGCTGGACCCCACATGGTCGACTTCACAGTTCGAGTCCTGGACTGGGAGTTTGAAAATCATGCCTGGTGCGTGTGTGTGTGCGTGCACGCGTGTGTCTTTGTGTGCTCAAAATCCTGAGAGAATGGAGGAGAAGGGACTTTGGCATGACCACTCCCCAGGGGGATGATTCTCAGATCCCTCCCCTTCTCTGCCTCTCTCCAGCAAGTGCACATGCCCTATAGCAAAACCGAAAAAGTATGTGTGTATATATGTATATATCAGTAATATATCAGTACACTGATGTCTAGACCCCACCTCAGACTCGTTACATTAGGGTCTCTAGGGGGAGAGATGTGATGTTTAAATAACAACCACTTGTCACATGGTTCTGCCTTGTAACCAGAATTGACAACCTCAATTTTTTTGTTTTTTGGAGAGATTTTTGCAATAGGGCGCGTGCGCTCGCCAGACAGACAGAGAGAGACAGAGAGACAGAAAGTGAGAAATCACCCCCCAGGGGGGAAGGCCATGCCGCAATCCCTTCTCCTCCATTCTCCTCTCGGGATCTTGGGCACGCACGCACACGTGCCCAGCGTGTTTAAGCCACCAGGTCTGGGACTCGAACTGCGGTTGACTACATGGGAGTTCAGCGACACAGCCGTTGCACTAACTGCTGGTCCCTCAATTTTCGTTTTTAGATGATTGAAAGTAACAATAATATGATAACAAGACAACAGTTACATAAATATAGCATTTTTATAATAACACACGATATCTTTGTCCAACAAAGAGAAGACACGTCAATAAGAAAAAGACAGGAACCAGCAGATGGTATAGCGGTTATGTCATCACTGGATTCCCACATGGGTGACTACGATCCGAGTCTCATACCCAGTGGCTTGAAAATCATGCTGGGCGCATGTGCCTGAGATTCCGGGAGGAGAATGGAAGAGAAGGGATTGTAGCATGGCCATCACCCCAGGGGAGTGATTTCTCACTTTCTCTCTCTGTCTCTGTCTCTCTCTCCCTTGTGAGAGCATGTGCCCTAAGGCAAAATCCTCTCAATAAAAAAATTAAAAAAAGACAAACAATGGAAAATGGCTCCAAGGACATGCAAAGGTAATTTTCAGGGGGAAAAAAAATTCAAACAAGCAATCTATCTGTCTATCTATAAATATTGTCAAGCTTATGAACAATTAAGGAGACGCAAATCAAAACAACCATGAAACATGATATTTCACCTTTCAGACAAGTGAATATTTTAAAAATCGATACACGGTGTTAGCAAGAATAGAGAAATAGGGACTTTCATACTTTTGGTGAAAATGGAAATGGGGGGGAAGCAGCAGTTAGCGTAATGGCTATGTCGCTGGACTCCCACGTAGTCGACTGCGGTTTGCGTCCTGGACCCGGTGGCTTAAAACTCACACCGGGCGCGTGTGTGTGCGTGCCCAAGATCCCGAGAGGAGAATGGAGGAGAAGGGATTGCGGCGTGACCATCCCCCCTGGGGGGTGATTTCTCGCTTTCTGTCTCTCTGTCTTTCTCTGTCTGTCTGTTTGGTGAGTGCACGCGCCCTATAGCGAAAAAAAAAAAAGGAAATGGGTACATAGTTTTGGAGGGCACTTTGGCAGTACCTAAGAAAATTTTAAATGTGTTATTAATGCTCTAATTTGCTGGCTTATTAATTCTGTACTTACAATGTATAGATTTATGGGACCAGCAGGTAGTGTGATGGTTAAGGCGTTGGACATTTCTACATGGCCGACTGTGGTTCGAATACTGGACCTGGTGGCTTGCTGAATCACTTTCCCTCTCTCTTTCTGTATGTATCTCTCTCTGGTCAAATTGAAAAAAAAAAAAAAAGAATGAATAAATAAAATTAAAATAAAATAATTATTAAAAAATGTATAGATTTATAAAGTATATAGAATTAGTCAGAGGAGATCTATATTTAAATTTTGTTAGGTATTGTCAAAGTGATCACCATATACATATGCTTCTACAATATATATGGAGGAAAACACACACACACACACACACACACACACACGGTGATTTACTATCTGCGGGTACTGCTCTAAGCTTTTTAAAAATATCTACACATGTTTAATATACATATAAGAGGTCTTCAAAAAGTTGACAGAAATTGTATATTATGAAACAGTATGAACATATTTCAAAACTGTTTCGTACCAAATTTTGTGTGCATGTGTGTGTGCGCTAGGGGTGTATATGCTTGCCAGAGAGAGAGAGAGAAAGAGAGAGAGAGAAAGGATGAGACAGCATACCCCAGGGCGGATGGCCACACCACAATCCCTTCTCCTCCATTTTCCTCTTGGGATTTTGGGTGCACTTGCATATGCACCTGGTGTATGTAGCCCAAATTAATTTTGTTTAATTGCCAAAGGGTGCTTGCCAGAGAGAAATGGTGGTGGGGGCAGAAATGGTGGCGGGGACAGGAGGGAAATATTTTCCAGTGGGGCGTGGTTAGACTGCAGTCCTTTCTTCATTTCTCCATCTCGTCAGAAGTTGTTGGTATGCATGCATACCTGCCCAGAATATCTTTCAAGCTGCTGAGGCTGGAATGCCTACTGCAGTTGACCATATGGGATCTGGCTCCTTTAACCACTAGGCTATAGGATAGGCCTGATCCATTCCTTTATTTATTTATTTATTTATATTTGGAACTTTTGCTATAGGGTGCATGCACTCCCCAGAGAGACAGAAAGAGAAGAGAAAGGGAGAGTGAGAAATCATCCCCCTGGAATTTTGGGCAGGCATGCCCAAGCCACAGTGTTTTTCAGGTTGGCAGATATGGGACTCAAACCATGAAGCTAGCCCTGAGGGATTCAGCTGCCTGAACCACCACAATAGTGGCTGGTCCCTAAATTCCTTTTTAATTTCATTTTCCGTGAGCATTTTGAAGTCCCTGTCGATAGAGACAGCCAGAGAACAAGAATGTCATCAATTTGTATAATATCAAAGAATTAAGAATTATGGAAGTGTCCATTAAGTGGAGACTAGTTTACAAATTACTGTACTTATATAACAGAACACCACTTAGCAGCTGATATCTAAGATGCATTGTTGCACTTAAATAAGTTTTGAACAATAGTATCCTGTAATTGTGTTTGCCTATGTATAAACCTAGAATATTCTGGAAAGATACCTAAGAAACCTTTACCAGCAGTATCAGCACAAATCCTACTCTTCTGTATTACTACGGAACTATATTTTTATATAATTTAAAACTCTTAACTGTATTAAAAATATGTAGGGAACCAGCAGTTAGCATAATGTCTATGTCGCTGGACTCCCACGTAGTCGACCTCGGTTCGTGTCCCGGACCCGGTGGCTTAAAACTCACGCCGGGCGCGTGTGCGTGCATGCCCAAGATCCCGAGAGGAGAATGGAGGAGAAGGGATTGCGGCGTGACCATCCCCCCTGGGAGGTGATTTCTCGCTTTCTGTCTCTATGTCTCTCTCTGCCTGTCTGGCGAGCGCACGCGCCCTACAGTGAAAATCTCTCTCTCAAAAAAAAAGTATGTATACATTTTAGGCTAGCAGGTGGTGTGGTGATTAAGGTGCTGGATCCCACATGACTAATTCTGTCGTTTGAGTCCTGGACCTGGAGCCTTGACAAACATGCCAGGGACATGTGTGTGCATTCCCAAAATCCAGAGAGGAGATTGGGGAAGGGGGGATTGCAGCATAGTTATCCCCACTGGGTGTGATTTCTCAATTTTTCTCTCTCTCTGTCTCTGGTGAGTGCATATACCATATGACAAAAATATAAAAAATAAACACACACACAGAAAAAACATACACATCTTGTAGGGTAGTATTAAATAAATAATATCAACATCCATGATATGCTATTAAGGAAAATTCTGTTCCAAAGCATCTTATGTAATATGAACTCACTTTAAGAGACATTTATAGAAAATAGATTATAAAGTACATGTTTTACTATTTGGAAAATTGATGTTTTCTTTATGTTGTTCACTGTTTTCAAAATTTTGGGGGGCTGGCAGGTGGCATAGTGATTAAGGGTGCTAGACTCCCACATGGCCAACCACAGTTCAAGTCCCGGGCGGTGGCTTGCTTTCTCACTTTCTCTCAGCTCCTCTCTAGTCAAATTAAAATAAATAAATAAGAATAAAGTTATATAAAATAATTCTTTAAACTTTTTTTTCTGCAATGATCTCACAATTCCTTTGAAAATCTTAATTCTTTTTTTTTAGAGGTTTTTGCTATAGGGCGCGTGCACTCACAAGACAGACAGAGAGAGACAGAGAGACAGAAAGCGAGAAATCACCCCCCAGGGGGGATGGGCACGCCGCAATCCCTTCTCCTCCATTCTCTCCTTGGGATTTTGGACACACATGCACATATACCAGAGTGAGTTTTAAGTCAGCGGGTCTGGGATTCAAACTATAGTTGTCTATGTGGGAGTCCAACAATGTAACCATTACACCATCTGCTGGTCCAGAAACTTAAAAAAATTTTTAAATTTTTTTAGACAAGATCTCTCTATGTGGCTGAGGCCAGCCTTGAGTTTGTGATCCTCCTGCCTTACTCTCTCGAGTCCCTGGAATTACAGGTGCGGGCCACCAGGCCTGGTCTTTGGGACCACCCACATGGTCCTAGGCTGCCAAGCATAGCATTTTAGCAACATGCACCACTGTGGCTGGGCCTAAAATGAGAAATTCTAAAGCCTACAGTAAATGCTATTTCTCTCCAGAAAGTACATCTACACGTAACTACGAGGACATCGTGCGTAGTTCTAGTGTAGTAGGTGCAAAAATAATTTGGCTGTTAGTACAATATTTTGCCGGGCATCTGTGGTGAGGCTGTAAAGTGGATCAGCTGGAACGGTGACCCTGTAAGGCCTTTGTTAAAAATGGCACTTCGACACATGGCTCCCAGATGCATTTCATTTTTGGATCCACTTATTTCATGTGAAAAATGTTTCTGTTGCAGAAATTCATTGTTTTCTCCAGTTTTCAGGGAAAAGATTTTCTTTCTGCAGAGCAGAATGTCCCGATCCCCAAAGGGAAACAGAACCCTGAGTCCTTCATTCAACGTGCATGTATAGGGTGCCACCTCGTGCTTTGGGCATTGTTCTAAAGGGCTTGGGTTCTGGTGGTAAAGCGGACAAGCCAGGTCCTTCTTTTTTAGGAAGATGACATTGTTCAGGAGGTAAGGAAGGTAATACACCGGTAAACAGATGAGCAGGACTGCCTGGTTCATCGACGGCCGTCTCACTGAGTCCCATGTTAGAGGCAGGAGAACTGTCTGGGGTAAAAGGGCATTACATTAATCCTATTCCTGAAGGTTCCACCCTCATGACCCAATTCCCCAAAGTCCTACATTCTAATACTAACAGTGGAGGTTAGGATTCAACATATGACTTTGGGGCAGGGCTAGGAATGTTTAATTTATAGTACACAGAATACTGGACCCTTCCTCCAGAATGTCCGATTTAGCAGTTCTGTGATGGAATCCAATAAATTGCATTCAAAAAAAAAATTTGCTACAGGGCAGGGCATGTGCATTCACATGAGAGAGAGAAAGGAAAAGTAAGTGAGGACCTCCAGGCGGGGATGACCACACCACAATCTCTTCTCCTTCACTCTCCTCTTGGGATTTTTGGGCAAGGAAATTTGGGGAGAGGAACTTCATTGGGGGTGAGGCATGTGAGGAGCCCTCAGCCCTATGGGGAGGCAAGAGGGAAAAAGGGGCTGTCCCTGTAGGCAGCTATGGGAAGAAAGAAATGACTGAAGAGAAGAAATCATAAAGAAGGGGTCCAGCTCCATAGCATAGTGGTTAAGTGCTGTGTGCAGAAAGCTGGATCCCACATGACCAACCACAGTTCAAGCCCCCGCTCCTACGGCTTGGAAAACATGTTGGGCACGTGTGCACATGTACCCCAAGCCCTGATGGGATGGGGAAATGGAGAAAAAAGGATTGTGGTGTGACTATGGCCCTTTGGAGAGTTCTCTTTTATCTCTCTTTTTCCATCTCTGGTGAGTGCACACACCTACTGGTAATTTAAAAAAAAAAAAAACCTTAAAGAAGGGTGAAAGCCCCCTT